>NC_056739.1:487358214-487658214 GCF_019279795.1 Protopterus annectens
CTGCATGGTTTTCTTGAGGGATACTTCCAGCTTTCTTCCTGAGCTTTTGTACTATCCCTATTGTAAAGAATAGTGCAACATTGCTATAGAAGGACATAGTACAGTTGTGTAAAATCTTACCATAACAATAGATGTCCTTCTCTTCACTGTTGCAGCATTCGCTCCCTCCCTCCTCCTTCTTCCCTGTTCCTTTTCCCCTTCTGGACATGCATATTCCCTCTTTGTCTCATTAGACTGTCATTCCTCCTGGGGCTTTTCATTTCTGAGGATGGTACATCTGTACATCACCTTTATGCCCTGCATGGGGATCATATGCATGACATACGGCATCCCTATTACAACCTAAATGCTTTGGTATACTGTCCGGATGTTGGGCTACCCTTGGCAGGGGATCCCTATTGTAAAGAATACTGCAACAGTGAAGAGAAGAACATCTACCATTGTGGTAAGAATTTTCACAACTGTACTTTCACTTTTCCTCAGGTGATTGCTAGATTTAGTGATGTTTTTTCTTGGGAGCTGTAGGGAACTTACCCCAGAGCTAGGCAAGGCATATGACCTTATAGAAGATGAAATGCCCAGTTCTGTGTCTATCCTGTCTCTCTTACTGGCCTTAGAAGATATTTATATAGCTGCCTGCAGGACAACAGTTTGTATGCCATCAGTTCCTAAAAAAGCTCAGAGAAAATAGTATGACAGGTTTCTTTCTCATTTGACTGCTGACACATCTGCAGTCTCCTCAGCTGCCTGCTCAAAAGAAAAGTCCTTGGCTTCATCTAATCCAGCTTCCCCTGATAAAGAGGGAAAATAAATCTATGGGCAAAATGATGTCTTTTTCAAGTAATTTAGCCTTTAGAATATTACATTTTCAAGGCTAAATATGGACATTTATTTTGCATTGTGCATATAGTTTGGATGATTTTGCTGCATCCTTACATGCAGAGCAAAAGTTTTATATGAATGAAATTGTTTCTGATTTGACTCTGGTTCTGAAACATGCTTTGAGAGGTGTGTTTGACTCTGGAGATGCAGTCTCACGAAATGCTGCTGCTTCTGTTGTATTAAAAGGGTATGCTTGGTTAAGTAATCAGAAGTTCTGTGATTTAATATCTGAAATTTTGAATGCACCTTTAAGTTCTGAATTGCTGTTTGGGCCCTCTGTTACACAGATTCTCAAACAGTGGGGTGAAATATGCAAATTAATGCATGGGGAGACAGGATGTTTCATGTACTCAAGTTCTCCCCAAACAAGGCATGTTCCTTCAAAGTCCAAGTAGAAACAAAAACTCCAGCCAAACAAAAGTCAGGGATTCAAAAACAAATGGAAGGATGATAATTCTTCAAAACCAAACGAGGGGTTCCTTTCCAAAAAAGTATCAACCCCCGTACAAAGGAATGACGGTCTCGGGTCATGCAGCAGATTTGCCCTTCCCTTCCTTCCCTTTCTTTTCTTCTTCCTTCCCCCTGACTGTGCCCTAGATTTGTCCTGAAATGCAAAATGTTCAAGTTACAGTCAGTCCTAGCATTATTTCCAAACTACTGATCTGAAGTAGGATATTCATTTGTCTGCAACCTGTGGGTTATGGATCCGATATCGGATCCGAACCGGCATGGTTTTCCAGCTATGGATCCAAGCTCTCAGCTCCTCCCCTCACCCATAATGCCCTGCTCTACCCTCATGACCTCAGATCTTGTTTGCCGCGCTGGTAACTGGATGTGGGTACATAGCTCTCAGCTAAGTGAACTCTTTTCTTGTTTAAAAATAGAAAATTTTTTGATTCTTTGACTAAATTTGTGTGAAAGTATTAGGTTTCCCTTTAATATAGACTATTTTGAGTTTATTTTAAGTTAAAGTAAATAATTTTTATTCCCTCCCCTCGCTGTTGCGTAGAGTGTGTGTGTAGGCCTGTGTGTTTTTTGTTGTTTAAGTTACTTTCTGTAACTTTAGGTATTATAGATTATGGCTGACCAGCCTAAATCTATATTTTCGAAATGCTCGAGTGTGGCCATAAGCTCTCACCGCTGATGGCCACACTCGGTGTGTTAAGTGTCTTGGGGTTGAACACCTCACATCTGGTTGTTCCATTTGTGCAGGGTTCAACCCCAGGGCACTGAGGAGCGGAGGTCCAAGCTGGTCTTGGCGGGTCTTTTACCGCCAGACTCGGCTCCGCCTCCGCTCCTTCGGGGACTACTGTGCCTGCAGTTGTTCCCCCTGTGGCACCCCCTCCTGCTCCTGGGACTCAAACTCCCGCTTCTGGAGAGGAGAGGGATGCTGCTAAAAAGGACCGGAAGGAGAAGCACCACAAGCGGCGGGCCGAGACCTCTGTTTCGGCCCCGCCAGCCAAGCGGGCTTCTCCCCCGGCTCCGTTGTCGGTTCGGTCTCCTCCTTCTCGGCTCCGGTCCCCTGTGTGCTTCTCACCGGGTCCTGAGGAGGAGGAGACCCGATCTCCGTCGAGGCTATCGAGGAGGCACTCCAGGCCTACCTCGGTAGCCTCTTCGAGATCTACCCATAGCCTTTCTGATGCTGATCTGGACCGGATGATGAGAAGGTTCATCCAGGCCCAGATGCAGATGGGAGTGCTCTTGCCTCCCCCCCCTCCGGGGGGGAGCTCAACACCCTTTAAGCCTATTGCTCCTTCTCCGACCCGCTATCCGGGTTCGAGCAACTGGAGCCGAGCAGCCGAGCGGGGAAGGTCGGAGCCGATAGTACTTGGTACCGGACCCGACCCTGCCCTCGAGTGCGCCGGACCCGATCTCGGAGCCTGGATCCGAGCCGGATCCGGGGATCAGTGCTACTTCGGCGCCGTCTGAGTCGGAGCGCACTGTCCCTTCGGATCCGAGTGCCGCGCCGCTCCGATCCACTCTTCGGATCCGAGGGGAGCCGATTGTCGGATCCTTTGGTCGAGGTCGGCTCCCTTCGCCTTTGATGTAGTGGAGAGGGCTCTGTTGAGGGTCTCCGGACCCCGGCACTTGCTTCGCTCCGCCCCGCTCCCTCTGCACTGGGCCAGGCTTCCACCATCCGGCCCCTGGGACAGCCCGCTTTGTGCCCCAAGTTGCTCCTATGGAGCAAATTGCTGCTTGCGAGGACTCCTCTGACAGCCCCCAGAGGAGGCCCTCGCAAGCATACGTGCAAAAGGAGGCACATTGACTCCCGAGTCTCTCACAGAAGACACGGACTTGGAGGAAGGGAAGGCTCCCCACGGTCACCCTCGAGGATGTCTCCTTTGGAGACATCATGGAAATGCTCCATTAGGGGTGGTCTGCCCCAAGTCTTCCTCGGACGAGTCCGTGTTCTTGGAGGCATTTGAAACGGGCCCGTTTACCTCTTGGGTGTCCCCTGCCGACCCCTGGTGGACCTTATTACCACCAGGGCGTGGAAGGAACCGGACACCGTGGAGCCAATTCCCAAAAGACCGGATAGGATCCTTAGTCCGCCTCCGACAGGACCCATTGGAGTAAGGGGCCTCCTGTAGATGCCATGTTGATGGCGGCCCACAAAGAGGGAACTGGCTCAGGAGAGTCCTCAGTCCACCCACCGAGCAAGGAGTCTCGGATGATGGACCGCTTGGGGAAGCGGATGTTCAGTTCGGCGACCTTCTCGGTAAGGGCGCTGAACTATTTGGCACATGTTATTCGGATGCAGCGAGATCTTATTAAGGAGTACGCTGCATCTCTGAGTCCATTTCGGAGGAGGACAGAGTTCTGCACTCCACCAAAATGGCCACTCTTAGGTCAGTTACAAATACTTCTATGCGGCTACTCTCCCATGCAACGGAGGGCGCCGCTAGAGCTGCGGGACAGGACTGGTCACTAGACGCCAGGCCTGGCTCCGTGCGATTTTTCTGAGCCCTTCAAGGCGCCGCTTGAACGCCCCTTTGATGGTTCTGCTCTGTTTGGCAAGACCGCTCGCGACGCTGACCCAGAGCGAGAAGGACGGAAGACGCTGTCTGCCGTCGGAATCCGCTTCTCTGCACCCCAGAGGCCCTATTCTAGGAACCAAAAGGGTCAGAAGAAGATGTGGTTCCGAAGTCGCAGCAGTCCCAGCCTGCTCCGGACAACCAGTCCTTCCGTGGCAGAGGAGGACAAGGAGGACGCCGCCCTAGAGGCAGAGGGGCTCCCAGAAACTTCGGGTCCAGGGAACCTTTCTCTGAACGGCCCGCAGCAACCCTGAGGGTTGCCCGACTGCTCTACTCTGGAGGCAGTCGGGGGCGTTGGGCACCTAGCGGCATGGGAGTCCATAACATCGGACCGCTGGGTTCTCCAAATCATATCCAGGGGATATCGCATTCCTTTCCTTCACCTTCCAAAGTTGAAGTCCTCCCAGACGCCCCACCCGGTCAACGGGAGGCCGCTGGCAGAAATTGGCCATCTGCTAAAGAAAAGAGCCATCCAGCCCGCTCCCCAGACCAGATCGGATCAGGGTTCTACTCCAGATTCTTTTTAGTGCCAAAAAAGACGGAGGAACTAAGACCAATCCTAGACCTCTCTCTCTTGAATCTGGCAGTCCCCAAAGAAAAATTCCGAATGGTCACTCTGCAATCTATTCTCCCCCTTCTGGGAGAAAATCACTGGATGTGCTCGATAGATCTCAAGGACGCGTACTACCACATCCTGATGGACAGGCGCTCCAGGAGGTTTCTCCGCCTCCGGCTGGGAGCCAGTCACTACCAGTTCCGGGTCCTTCCCTTTGGTCTCACCACAGCCCCCAGGGTGTTCACCAAAGTACTAGCAGTGGTAGCGGCCCACCTGAGGCTTCAGGGGATGCAGGTCTTTCCCTACCTGGACGACTGGCTCCTTACCGCCCCAACAAGGCATCTACTTCTCTTGGCGAGACTCCTTTCTCCATCTTGCTCCATTTCTGGGCATCACAATAAATACAAAAAGTCCAACCTGGCCCACACAGCTCTTAGATTTCATAGGGGCCAGACTAGACACAAGGAGTTTACGAGCCTTCCTCACTGCGGACAGAGTTCTAAATCTGCAGCTCCAGGTGCGGGCCATTCTCCATTCAAGTTCTGTTCCAGCGGAGTTGGTCCTGAGGGCTCTAGGGTCCATGGCTTCGGCTATAGCACTTCTTCCTCTTGCCAGGCTCAATATGCGCATTCTGCAGTGGACGCTCTTAGTACAGTGGTCATACCTTGCTCTCCCAATGCATCATCCCATAGCGATCAGCAAGGCTTGCAAGCGGTCCCTCTTGTGGTGGCTCCATTCCCCGGATCTCCACGAGGGTCGCCCATTTTGTGCTTCTCCCCCTCTCGCCACGGTGACCACGGACGCCTCCCGCCTCGGGTGGGGGGGGCACTTCTATGGCCGAACAGTCCAAGGCACGTGGAACGATTCAGAGACCTTACTGCATATCAATGTTCTAGAGATGAGAGCAGTGCTCTTAGCGTTGCTAGCACTTCAGGACTTTCTTCCCTTGGGAACAATTGCGATTCAATCGGACAACATGTCTGTTGTCTGGTACATCAACAAGCAAGGGGGAACAAGGTCTTACCCTCTTTGTCGGGAAGCCATGAGAGTTTGGGAATGGGCAATCTCCACCAATCGCTTTCTCATAGCAACGCACATTCGGTCGGTCCAACATCCTAGCGGACAAGCTCAGTCGCACCATTCTGACCCCTTACGAGTGGTCTCTCAATTGTCAAGTAGCGGAACGATATTCGCACGGTGGGGAACCCTTCTTGCGATCTTTTGCTTCTCCCTCAAACACCAAGTGCGACAGTTTTTCGCTCTAATACCTCCTCCCGGAGGTACCCCAAGAGACGCTCTGGTGCATGCTTGGCCACCCGGTCTTCTGTATGCCTATCCACCCTTGCCTCTGATGCTGCAAGTTCTTCAGAAAGCCTCTCGGGTGGGTTGCAGAATGATTCTCATTGCTCCATTCTGGCCTCGACAGATCTGGTTCCCCTTCCTAAGGTCTCACTCGGTGAATCCTCCTTGGATTCTAGATCCCATCCCGGATCTGATATCCCATCCATCCTGCATTCCTCCTCCGAACCTGGACAACCTGAAGCTGACCGCTTGGCTGCTCCAGTTCCACTCTTGATAAGGACTCCCGGTATCTCTTCACCGGTAAAGGCTATTTTGGTGGCGGCTCATAAACCATCCACTAGAAAGGTTTATCAAGCAAATGGAAACGCTTCTCTGTGTGGGCGGAGCGGCAAGGCCTGAATCCCTTCACGGTTCCTCTCCTGTAGTGCTTGATTTTCTAACCTCTCTTTAATGATGGTGCCAGCAGTTCCACAGTCAAAGTTCAACTGGCGGCAATTTCTCACTATCACATTGGTCAAGATTCTAATCCTCTTATGTCAGCCAAATTGTGTAAAACATTTCTTAAAGGTACTTTTCTTCTCAGGCCCCTATAAAACAAGCAGTTCCTCCTTGGGACCTTTCTTTGGTCCTACAGGCCTTGACCGCTCCCCTTCGAGCCCACGGCTACGGTGGATATTAAGTTCTTGTCCTACAAGACAGCCTTTTGGTAGCCATTACATCAGCCAAGAGAGTTTCTGAACTTCAAGCTTTATCAGCTAAACCTCCTTACTTGGTATTTCATCCGGATCGTGTCTCCTCAGGACCAATCCGTCCTTCCTTCCTAAAATCGCTTCTGAAGCAAACATCAATCAATCCATTAACCTCCCTGTTTTCTTCCCTAAATATGAAAACAAAGGTGAATATAAGCTACATACACTAGATGTTCACAGGCAACTTAGATTTTATTCAACAGGACAGCTGGTCATAGGCAATCCGACCAGCTGTTTATTTCCTTTGCAAAATTCAATTTGGGCAAGCCAATTTCTAAAGTTTCTCTGTCCCGCTGGATTTCACAGTGCATTTTATTGGCTTATCAAGCGACAGGAAGGCCCGCACCGGGGAGTGTTCATGCCCATTCAACCCGGTCAGTATCTACCTCGGCAGCCTTCAAGGCTAGGATTCCTCTAGATGATATTTGTGCAGCAGCCACGTGGGCTTCATCTCATACATTTATTTCCCACTATAAGTTGGATCTTGCATCTAGGGGTAGAGCATCCTTTGGCTCCGCGGTGCTCCGGAATATCCTTCCATGATGGCCGCCCAAGATTCAGGTAGCTGGGGACTCTGTCCCACAGGTTGCAGACAAATGAATATCCTACTTCAGATTTAGAAGTTATGTACTCACCATAACGTTCCATCTGAGTAGGTGTATTCATTTGTCTGCAACCATCCCGCCCTCCTATCCCCCTGGCCTTTCAGTTTCCTGCATATTCTTTGTTACCCTTTTTAGGGTATTGTTGCTTTGGCAAACTCGATCTGAGGTCATGAGGGTAGAGCAGGGCATTATGGGTGAGGGGAGGAGCTGAGAGCTTGGATCCATAGCTGGAAAACCATGCCGGTTCGGATCCGATATCGGATCCATAACCCACAGGTTGCAGACAAATGAATACACCTACTCAGATGGAACGTTATGGTGAGTACATAACTTCTAATTTTGTAGTGACTGTAGATGTCCTTTCATGTCATTGTTGTAGTATTCTGCACCTTTGGGATCTCCTGTCAAGGATTGCCCAAAGTCCAGCCAGTATTTCATAGCCTTAAGATCTGGTATGCACTGTACGTCCCACATATGCTCCCCATACATGATGTGGGTCATAAAGGTAATATATGGATGCAGTTACCCAGAAATTATTTACTGCTCATCTGGACACTGTCATTGATCATCGGTCTGAATGCCCTTTGCTGTGCTGATACCTAGCCATTAGATAAGTGACCCTTTGGATCTTTTATCTTATTGTTTGACTTTTCTTTTGATTACCTGGAGTTCATATTATCCAAGAAGGGAAAATGTCATTGTGGGAGGCAGATTCCCCATAAGGATAATCAAAAACACTGTCTCTCTTGTTTGGGTGCTTCCCACGGCCATACTTCTTGTAATATTTGTAAGGCATTTATGCCTAAAACACTTAAAAGCCAGTTGTCTTCCCAGGGCATTTATCTTGGCAACCAGAGGCTTAAACATTTGCCCCAGGCTAGCATGATGGAGTCAGTTAACCCTGAGGTACTGCTCTTACACAAGAAAAAGGCCAAAAAATCTTGGCCAGAATCTTTTACAGTCTAACCTCCACTGGATGTCTCTCTAGAAGTGGGTGATAGCTTTGTAGGCCGTCCATTGTTGGCATTGGATTTCTCTGCCATGACCCTGTTGGAAGCCGGCATGGATCCTTCCTTTTGCATGTCCTCTGAGGGTTTGTAAGCATCTATTCCAGACATTAGGGGGAACCATGGTTGTCTGGGAGGGCCGTAGAGAGATTCTGCAGATTCTGTTTAGGCAAGAGGTACCAGGTACTCTGACTGAATCTCATCAGGGGTCAAAACATCCAGTGTTTGTTAAAGCTGACTTGTTCAGTGCCAATCCCCTTAGAGCCAGATGTGTCTCTGAGCTGAAGCGTTTGTGCTGGGTGTGGGAGGATGTCCTTCATTCAGAGGTTTTTGGAGCTGTCACTTCCCCTTGGTGTTAGACAGCTTGGGTCTGACTCCTCCCTCAAGGCAGGAACCTGGGCAGGGTCGAAGCTTGGCAGCACCTAGTTTTGGCTCTGGTGGGACTGGCAGTGGCTTCTCCCAGTCCTTCTACTTTTGAAGTGATGGAGAGGGCTTTCTCTCAACCAAGAATACATTCTGCTGATAGGGTTGACTGTGGTCAAGGATACAGATAATAGGCAAGAGAAGGCTGGAATTTATTGGAGAAAATTGGCAAAGGAACCAAGGTATTGGGAGCAAATAACTAGAAAGGGAAAGGTAATAGAATGGAAGAGGCCAAAAATTTATTCGGACTGCAGGTTAGAGATTGCTTTCCCTATCAAGGACTGATATTAGAGTGCAGGGAAAGAAATAGGGGGCGCCTAAATGAAAGACCAGCACTGGTAGAATTTTTAATAGAATCTAGAACAGAAGCTGCCGTTAAAAAAGGAATAATTAGTAAAGCATATAAAATACTGCATGATAATTATAAGAATCAATCAGAGGAGCTTAAAAAGGATTGGGAAGAGAGATTGGATAAGCAATTCACAAAGAGACAATGGGGGAATATATATGTATATCTCCAAAATATGCAACAAAGTGTAGAAGATTTAGGATCTTTGCCGGGAGATGTTTACATAGGTAATTTTATACCCCCAAGTAGACTCCAAAGAATTTTTCCTCAGGTGGATAGCAAATGTTGGAGGTGTGACGGGCAAGAAAGAGGTAGCTGGCAACATATTTTTTGGAAGTGTGATGAGCTGGCAGACTTTTGGGATTCCCTGCGGACTGCTCTGTCAGAGTTGCTAGGTGTGTGGATTGGACTGATTAGGATGATTTTTTTTTAGTTATGTTACAGAATCGGAATTGCCTAGACATAGTAAAGGCTTGCTGAGTCTAATTATGGTGGCTGCCAAAAAAGCAATTATTAGAAAAATAGAAATCAGAGTCTAGACCAACTTTACTCGAAGTAGTGAATATAGTAACAGAGATAAAACAGTTGGAATTGGGATCTTTAGAAAAGGGAAGGAGCAAACTACAAGAAAAAAAATGGGAATTGTGGGAGCATTATATGCATAGCAGGAATGAGATTTAAGAGGCAGGATTTGAGTGAGATGTATAATGCTTAACTGACAATGACTAGAAGGTTTATAAGTGATTTATAATGCTTACAACTACAGTTGTTTCAATGGTGTCTGTGATGTAAACAGTTTGAAACTAAAGTGATACCATTGTTTTAATTTATAAAAATGTAAGATTGCCTTTGCCGTATGTGGAAATTTAATAAAGATGTTGGAATTACAAAAAAAAAAAAAAAAAAAAAAAAAAGAGTACATTCTGCTCTACATCTTCAGATCCTACCTCCTTACTTCCTTTGGACCAAATTTCTGAGCCTCATCACCCTGTTCCTATGGGGCAGCTGTCCTGTAAGAGGAACTTCCCGTATCTTCTGATACCTCTCCAGATCATCCCAGTGAGGAGGTCCCCTGGAAGAGATTGTATAAAAGGAGGCACATAGATTCCCTTCAGGAATCTTTAACTGAAGACATCGACTTCAGTGAAGGGGAGAGGTCCCCAAGATCTCAACCAGAAGATGCCTTATTTGGAGACATTCTAGAGATCCTTAGCCAGAAAGGTGAATGGTCTTCCAAGCCCCCAGGAGGAGTTGGTGTTCCTAGAAGCCTTCAGGTCTGGCCCACCTATATCTTGGGTTACCCCTCTGGCAAGCAACCTTGTAGATCTTGTGTGTTGACGAGCATGGAATGAGCTGGATACCATAGAACCAATTCCATGTCACCCAGAGAAATTTCTCGTTCTGTCCAGGGACAGACTTCTTTGGAGTAATGGAGTTAGGTTGTGGTGATAGCCACTAAAAAGGAGCTTGCAGAACAAAGCTCTTCTTTTCATCCCCCTTTTCAACCCTCTCATGGTCTAGGGTGGTGGACAGGTTTGGTTAGTGCATTTATGCCTCAGTGACCTTTGCTTTATGGTCACTTAACTATCTGGCACATTTTACCAGATTACAGAGAGAGCTGATAAAGGGACTCTGTCTGTTCCAGGATCCATGTTGGTGGAGGAATTTAAACATTTTTCTTCACAGCTGGCCACCCTTCATTCATTTTCCAATGCATCCATGAGATTATCTTCTCATGCAGCAGAAGGTTCCTCATGGGCAGCAGGTGTAGGCATAGCCATCAGGACACATGCCTGGATGCATTTGTGTGACTTTGCGGTGCCTTTAAAGGTGTTTTTCATCAGTGCTCCCTTTGATGGATCTTCTCTGTTTGGCCCAACCTTAAAAGGAATACTGTCCCATAATGAGCAAGATGGAAAGACCTTGCCTTCCTTGGAAATCTGTTTTTCTACACCATAAAAATCCTTTTCTAGCAATCAGCATGGAGGTAAAAAGATGTAGTTCCAAAAGTCACAAGGACCTTTTAAAGATCGCAAGGGTAAACTTCTTCCCGAGGCAGGGTGGGAATTTCCAATGGAAGACACTGCCCTCATGGCAGAGGAGGCCTGCAAAATCATGGGTTTTGAGATTTTTTTCCGATAGACCCGTTAAGCGCTTTTGAAGGGTTACCCAACTGCTGTTCTCTGGAAGCAGTCAGTGGGTGCTTGTCTCTACACCTGGAAGCCTGGGAATCTATCACAAAAGACACTTGGGTGCAAAAGATTATATCCAGAGGATATTTAATTCCATTTCTGCAAATCCCTCCATTCCAGATGGAAAGATCTCTGCAATGATGTTCTTCGTCTTTCACTGTTGCAGTCATTACATTTGGGTAATCTGCTGGCAGGTTGCCCTCAGTCGGCCTGATTAACAAAGTCTTTCCTTGTGATGCTGTGGCATATGCCACTAGTAATTGCTCTGCCTTTCTGAAAACTTTAGTTTTGTCCAAGTAGAATCTAAGTTGTCTGTAACCTTTCAGTCTTGGGTCCTGCATCAGTTGCTGTCCCTTCTTCCATGACGTCAGGTAGTCAGGGGTATAAAACATGCAGCCGACACCATTACATCAGTCTTTCTTGCTGTGCGGTGCCCGAAGCAGAAGCAGTTCGCAAGTGCCGGTCAGCCGACTCCTGAAATATTCGTTTTCGAGTTTCAGAACCAAAGTCTTCAACTAAAAGCTAAGTACCCAGTTGGGGAAACTTTTTCTTGCTCCTTACCGATGTCAGTAAAAGTTAATAATTGCATTACTTGTGGGAAGCAAATACCTCTTAAGGATTTTCATTTGTACTGTATTCCTTGCCTAGGCCTTGATCATAACTTAGCTTTCTGTCGGTTTTGTTCTAGATTTCATCAATGCACTATTAAACGTCGGTACATTTTTGCTTCAAAATATTTTGGCTCAGGATTTAACTATCCAGAAATGACGTTGGTTAGCAATCCGACTACTGGAATACCTAAAAAATGCAAAGAAAAAGACAGAGGCCGTCAATGTCCAAAACTGACGACGACTCTTCTCGTTAGCCAGTTGCTAGTTTGCCGTTACTCAGTGAGGTGCTTTTACAGCCCCTGATGCCCGCTAGTTTTGATTCGCAGGCCTCTACTGAGACCCATTTGGAGTCCGGTATGCCGCGAGATGCTTTAAGTATTGAACCCGTGGATTTCTCTACCTTAGATGGGTGCGGAGCCACTGTGCAGGCACCGGCTTCTGAGGGTGTTTCCTACTACAGCATCTGACTTTTGTGATAAGACTTTTAACATGCCTAGGGTACACAGTCAACAAAAAGAAATCAAAACTAGTACCCTCTCAAGAGATAATATTCCTGGGTGCAAGCTTAAATACAACTGCCTAGATGGCTTATCTCACTCCAGACAAACAAAGGCAACTGACTACCTATTTCAAGGAAATGGCGACAAAGGCCCAGTTATCTGCAAGAAAAATTCTGCAGGCTTTGGGCTTCATGGCATCCTGCATCTTACTAATTCCATATGCAAGTCTGCATATGAGGAAAATTCAGTGGTACCTAAAAAGTGTCTGGACACAACATTGCCACAGTCTGGAAACAATGATTACTCTAATTCCCTGCCTGCAACAGGAATTTCGATGGTGGGCAAAGGCTTGTCACCAAAACAAGGGACAGCCATTCTCACTACCCCCAGCCAGGTAGAGCCCAACGACGGATGCATCAGATTATGCCTGGGGGGCACACTTGGCAGGAAGAGGCATTCAGGGCACCTGGTCCGCAAACCAGAAGCATCTACATATCAATCAAAAAGAGATGCTAGCTTTTCAAAATGCCCTGACAGCCTTCAAGGACCTACTTCATCCGGGACAACTACTGATAAAGAAAGACAGCACCACAGTCATGTGGTACATAAACAAGCAGGGGGGCACTCATTCTTATCCCCTGTGCAGACTAGCCATGGCTTTATGGGACACAGCATTGACTTAGTAAGTTCATCTACAGGCACAATTCCTGCCAGGAAAGGAAAATACTCTGGCAGACGGACTAAGCAGAAACCTCATGGATCCCCACGAATGGCACCTGGATCCGTAAGTCTTCAGCATGATAACAATGAAATGGGGATGCCTGGACATAGATCTATTTGCCTCCCCTCAAAACAATCAACTGAAAAGATTCTGCACAAGGATTTATCACAGACAAGCTTGGAAAGTGGACGCCTTATCTTTCAGCTGGACAAACCTATCAGTATATGCCTTTCCTCCACTGCCTCTCCTCCCCAAGGTACTCCTAACGGTCAGGCAGGAGAAACCAAAAATGATTCTGATTGCCCCAGACTGTCCTCGCCAGTACTGGTATCCTATCTTAAGGGACTTGTCCCAATGCCCAGCCTGGACCTTACCTCAAATACATCATCTACTGTCCCAGCAAAACAATCAGATTCTGCACAGCCAACTCAGGACCCTAAACCTGGCAGCATGGCGGATAATGTAGCCATACAAACCACACCTCTCAGTAAAGCTGTGATGGATGTCATTTTAGAAGCCAGAAGGCCTAGTACTAGAAAATCCTATGTTGGAAAATAGAAGAGATTTTGCGCTTGGAACCAAGTTCAAGGAACTGATACAGCTGTCCCAAATATTCCTCAGATTTTGCAATATTTAACTGAGCTGCTGGACAAAGGCCTATCTTTTTCTTCAGTTAAAATCCATGCTTCTGCCATTTCAGCTCATTACAATACAGAGCCACCACTCTTTTCTCATCCTTTATTAAGGCAGTACCTCAGAGGAGCCAAAAACTTAAGGCCTCCAAGGAGAATGCCAACACCTGCATGGGACCTCAATTATGTCTTGGAAAAACTCACCTTACCTCCTTTTGAGCCAGCTGCTACTGTGGGCATAAAATTCTTATCTTGGAAAACAGCTCTGCTCCTAGCAATAACTTCTGCAAGACGAGTTTCAGAGCTACAGGCTCTCATGGCTGTGGAACCCTTTATCATTTTCTATCCAGACAGGGTCTCTCTGAGAACAAACCCTACATTTATGCCTAAGGTGGTATCCAGTGTAGCCCTTAACCAAACAATTCATTTGCCAACTTTTTATCCAAATCCACAGAACAAGGGGGAGAAACTTCTGCATTGTTTGGACGTACAGACAACTTAGATTCTACTTGGACAAAACTAAAGTTTTCAGAAAGGCAGAGCAATTACTAGTGGCATATGCCACAGCATCACAAGGAAAGGCTATCTCCAAGCAGACTATTTCAAAGTGGATAGGTCACTGCATTCGTTTCTGCTATTCACAGCATGGCAAACCAGTGCGTAAGGGCATTAGGCAACATTCAACCAGAGCTGCAGCCACTTCTGCAACCTTTCTCAGGGGAGTACCAACCAAAGACATTTTAGAGGCTGCTACTTGGAGTTCAGTGCATACCTTTACAAAACATTGCAATGTGCCTTTTTACTCTAAATCCATGGCAGGCTTTGCCACTGCAGTTCTGCAGGGCCTCATAGCCGCTCCTAATGCTGTTTAGCTCCAGCCCCCCAACCATAGCTTTGAGACTCAACCCAAATGTAATGACTGCAACAGTGAAACACGAAGAACATAATACAGTTGTGTACACTTACCATAAATGTAGATGTTCGAGTGTATTCACTGTTGCAGTCCAGGTTGCCCACCCGCCGTTCCCCTTATTTTTGCTGGAACTTATCTTTACTTCTCTAATGTATACAGCCTAGGTGGTGTATTTGCTTATAGATGAAGGTAAAGCTTATTTTGGTGCATGTATGTTTTATTTACATAATTTTAGACTACCCTTTTGGGGGCACCTGACATCTGGGGCAAGAAAAACTAAATAAAATGGCGTTGGCTGCATCTTTTATACCCCTGACGACCTGACGTCAGGGAAGAGGCGACTGCAACTGACGCAGGACCCAAGACTTTGGAATTCAGGCCGACTGAGGGCAACCTGCCAGCAGGATAACCCAAATGTAATGACAGCAACAGTGAATACACTCGAACATCTACATTTGTGGTAAGTGTACAAAACTGTACTTTGTGTACACTTACCATAAATGTAGATGTTCGAGTGTATTCACTGTTGCAGTCCTGGTTACCCACCCTCCAGCCCCCTGTTTTTCTCTTACTATACCTCTCCTTTCTTTTACTATGCTTAAAAGCCTTTTTGGTGTATTTGCTTTTGTTTGGAGGTATATTTTTGTGTTTTACATTTTATATATATATATATATATATATATATATATATATATATATATATATATATATAAAGATATATATATATATATATATATATATATATATATATATATATATATATATATATTTTGCTCCCCATTAGGGGGGCACCTGACATCTTTGGCAAGAAAAGCTGATGCAGTGGCGTCGGTTGCATGTTTTATACTCCTGACTACCTGACGTCATGGAAGAAGGGACAGCAACCGACACAGGACCCAAGACTTTGTTAATCAGGCCGACTGAGGGCAACCTGCCAGCAGATTACCCAAATGTAATGACTGCAACAGTGAATACACTTGAAACCTCTACATAGGTTCATAGGTTCATACTAGGCTATCTGCCCTAGGACATTTATAAGCCTAGCCAGAATGTGTTTGGCTTTCACCACCCATTTTAAATTTATTTTATTATGCCCTTTTTCAAGACTAGTATACTGTGCCTCTGTCTAACAGTGACACAGAAGTGATACCCGGGGTAAATCTACGATCTCCCATCCACTCATCAAGATTCCTCTTGAAGAGAGTCAATGAGGGACTCTGCCTAACCTGGGATTTTATTCCAGAGTGAAGGGAGCCTCTGGGTTATGAATCTGTCCCTCCAGCATGTCCTATTTATTTCAGTGCTGAGGTTCAAGTCTCTTGAGCGCGTAGCTAGATGGGATTTGGATTTTCTGAGGTGCAGCATGTCCATTAATTCCGGGTTGGACATGGCTTTATACGTCAGGCACAGATCGCCTCTGAACAGGTGGTATGCCACTGAGTAGAGCTGGAGTTTCTTTAACCGGGCAGCATATGGCATCTGTTTGAGCCCTTTGATCCTCTTGGTGAGGTACTTTTGGGGTCTTTCCAGTTGCTGCAGGTGTCTGGTAAGGTACATCCCAAAAGGGGCATTGTACTCAATTATGGGCCTGATGAGGGATGAGTAAAGAGGCACAATGGCGTCCCCTGATCTAGATGTGAATCCCTTCATGATTAGGTGGGCTATATAAAATGTTTTTCTAACCACTTTGGCCACGTGGTTGTCAAATGAGAGATTGCTATCAACTTGGGTCCCCAGGTCCGTAATTACTTCTTCTGTACTTAATGGATTACCACCTATGTGGTAATTTGTGGCACTTTGTTTTTGCCAAAGGGGATGACTATACACTTTTTGGCATTTAGCTTGAGGCCATGGCTCTGGCACCAGTTGTCTGTTTCTATGAGGCCATTTTGGAGGATGCTTGTGTCGGCTGGAGAGTCGATTATGGCGCCCAGTTTGCAGTCATCTGCGAACTTGGTCAGCCACAGTCCTTCCGTGTTGGCCTGTACCTCCGAGAAATTATGGTAAGTGTACACAGCTGTACTTTCTACCTAGTCAGTGGAGTTATCAGCCTAGAAGTTCAGAAGCTGCTAGACAAGAGAGTCATTCAAGAGGTCTCATCAGACCAGAGAGGATTCTTAACTGTCTCAAGGTTCTTTTTAATGCCAAAGAAAATAGGGGACCTGAGACCCATTCTGGATCTGAGTAATCTGAATCAGTTTGTAAAGAACTCCAAGTTTTTATTTATTTAACATTTGTTTACTGGGGAAGTCCAACTGCTACAGACCCCATTTTTAGTGGAGGCCCGAGGAGAAACTCTCCAGACACATGTCTTTGGAATGTAGAAGGTAGCCGGAGCACCTGGAGGGAATCCACGCAAATGCAGGGGAGGACATGCAGACTCCGCACAGAAGGCACCGCAGCAGCAGCTCATCTTAGACTGCTTGGATTCAGAGTGTTTTCCTGTTTAGACGACTGGCTCCTCACCACCCCAACCAGGCATCTCCTCAGAAAGACAAGGGACAGTAACTCCAATTATGTTAATGTCTGTGGATCACAGTCAGTTAAGCCAAGTCCCATCTGCAACCAGTTCAAGTTTTGGAGTTTATAGGAGCTCACCTGGATACCACCAGCCGGCTGGCTTTTCTGCCACAAAACAGAGTACAGTCCTTAAGACTACATGTCAGAGAAATACTTTTGCACCCTTTTCCCCCAGCAGAACTGGTTCTTCAGGCCTTAGGATCAATGTCTCCAGCTGTTATCTTATTACCAACTGCTCATTTCCACATGAGTTCTTCAGTGTACTCTAGCAATTCAATAATTAGTTCTTCAACAGCCTCAGTCATAGGTTCATAGGTAGGTACTAGGCTATCTGCCCAAGGGCCTAAGTAAGCCTAGCCAACAAGGTTCCCTGGCTTACGCCACCCAAGAAAGTTATCTGAAGTTGTTAATCTTCTTCCTATTCATCACTGATGGGTTCAGTTCCGAGCCTTCGGAACAGAGTCGGCCTAATACCAAAAACCCTCGAGCCAAGCTGCTACCCACAATGCTTTTCTCCTAGTTACTTCAAATCTCGTTTGTCGTGCAGCTATATAGCAGCGTTTCACCGAGCTCTCCATCTTAAGTGTTGTATTTTTTCAAAATTTTCAGTATTTTGTAAGTTTTTTTCTCTTAAAAACTCTTCTGTACCTACTTATCTTAACCAGCTGTACCAACGGGTATCTTCTTTTTACCATTGTTGGTAACGCCCTTCTTTAACCTTGTGGTAGTCTCAGTACCATTGTTGGTATTTTCTTTTCCTTCCCTTCTCTAACCCTTTTTGGATTGTTGAAAGAAGAAGTAAACTTATTTTGAAAGAGTATGTCTGAAAAAAAAGGGACTTCGGGGTTTAATCTGTGCACTTCCTGCAATGGTAAACTTCCAATAGTGACTTGCTTGGGGAGCACTGTCCATGGGAATTGAAGTGCAAGGCTTTTAGGGGGTCCTCAAGACCACACAAAGCCCTTTGGCACATAGCCATAAGAGATGTTGGCAATGAGTCGTGCCTTAAAACCTGTTCACCACTTATGCGATCCAGGTTTTCTTCGAGTGGTCACATGCAACACTACCGTGATGTACGTCAATAAGCAAGGGGGGAGTGCAAGGTCATATCCTCTTTGCTGTTTGGCAGTGAAGACCTGGGAGCTGGCTCTACAGCATTCTTTGACATTTCAGGCCTTGTGCCCTGTCAAAGCAAAACGTTGTGGCAGACCCTCATGAGTGGAAGCTCCATGTAGAGGTCTTCAGGACTTTCCAGATTGGGGGAACACCTCAAGTAAATCTCTTTGCCTCCTTTCAAATCAGACAACTGCATAAATTCTGTTCGACATTTTGCAGTCATGCTTGTGACAAAGATTCTTTATCATTCTCTTGTTTGGGAATGTTTCCGTATGCATTTCCAACTTTCAAATGATTCCCATGGTACTTCTAAAGGTTCAGAAAGAATTACCAGTGATCATTTTGGTAACTCCTTTTTAGCCCAGGCAAGGTTAGATGTTCATCATATTGATTGCTGCAGCAGTGGCCTTAGCTGCATGGTTTGTATCTTGCCAAGGATATAACAGCTGGCCAGCATCCACAACTTCAGGGCTACTTCCACATGCCCAAACTGTCAGGCAGCTTTAGCTGAGCTGACTAAAAAACAAGTTTTGGCACAAAGCCCTTCAGAACTTTACTGCCGCCGATGGGTATGCTGCTCTTGGGCTTTCAAGGATTGATGGTCAACATTTGCTTTCCTTTACTGGACAGGTTAAGTTTCCTTTGGGGAAACAACTTTCATTTTCTTAATTTAGTTGATGTTTTATTACTTTCTCTTCAGGAAAGTTATCTTAAAGCTAGAAATGTTGTTTTAACAACTGTTTCGAGGCTGTACCATGCTTTTAAATGGTGCATTCATTTTTTTCTGTCAGAAAAAAAGGCATACAAGACGTATAAAGTTCCTCAGTCTTTTAAATTTTTATACATTATTTCCAAACCTGACCCAGCAGCTGTAGCTTTAGTTGATCCCACTGCTGCTAAACACTTAGGTAATATTAATTCTAATCTTTTTGGTAAGGGTGGGAAGACTGTTGATAGCTATGGGGAAAAGGTGAATACTTCTGCAACTTTGATTTCCAGAATTTTGAATTGTCGGGTTCATATGTTAAAAGTTTTGACTAATTGTGAAAGTATGAGTAATGTTTTATCTGCAGTTTCTTCTTGTGTGGAAAAATCTGCTTTAAAAGAACTTAGTTTATTCTGTTGCACAAGTCACTACTCATTATTTACTGTGTGTGTATGACTGTTGATACTTCTTCCAGGGCTATGGCCACTGGTACTTGTTTGAGGTTTACATGGCTCCATTCTCAGACTCTCCCTGATGTTATAAATGAGATTTTGAATTCTCCCTTGGATAGAGATTTAGTCTTTGGCCCCTCTGCTACAGGAGTGATTAAAAAGTGTGATGAAAGGGGCAAGCTGATCCAGGGAATCTCTAAGATTTTTCAGCCCTTTTTCAAATTGTCCAAGGGAATTTTTTTATCTCCTCTTCAAGCTTTGGCAAAAAAAATAGAATAAACAGTCTCAACAAAAGTTGGGTAAACATGTTTAAGAAGAAATCTCAAGGGGATTCCAAAATAAAGTCTTGGCCCTCCCAAAATCAGTGACACTGCAAGTTTGAATTATCATTCAACAGCCCTTGTGACCCACTCCCAAGCCAGACCCCTTTTGCTTCCAGAAAGACTAAATCTCCATTTTTCTGTTGGCAATAGATTGTTTGAGACAAATGGGTTCTGAAAATCATTTCTAAAGGATTCAGATGACAGTTGGAGGAAATTCCTCCTTTCCAGGGGGTCATTCCTCATCCTCAAGATCAGACGCTTTTGTTTCCATCTGTTCTTCATCACATGCTGTCCGATGGAGTTATACAAACAGTTTGTCCTTCCGTGGTGGATAAGGGTTTCTATTCAAGCGTGTTCTAGTGCAAAGGAAAGAAAATGCTTGGAGACCAGCTCTGGCTCTTTCTTTCCTAAACCTGATTGTGATAGTGCCCAGATTGAAAATGATGTCACTTTATAACATGTTACTACATCTTCCTCTTTCAAGTTTTTTGACAACTCTAGACTTAGAAGATGCTTACTTATCTTCACATCCCTGTTAATGCAAACTTCAGACGTTTCTCAAGGTTTTCTGTGTCTGGATCACATTATCAGTTCTCTGCCTTGTCCTTTGGGAAAACTTTTGGTGCAGTGGACAGTACAAAGTGTCTAGCTCTAGTTAGAGCTCATTGCAGGCTGCAGGATGTCCACATTTTTCCCATTTTTATATGACTTGCTTATCTCTGCAGAGTCTTTTTCAAAGTGTCATAAACCTGTCACTTGGGTGAGAGATCTTATACACGAGTTGGAAATCCAAGAGAACATTCAGAAATCTTTTTTTCTTCACTCATTCACACAGAATTATGTTCCTGTGGTGTCAGCTAGACACTTCAGCTTAAACAGCTTTTCTTCAACAAGAGAAAATAGATCTGTATCTAGATATGTTTCTAATGTTTTCACTCAGACTTTGGTCACTGTTAGGAAGTGCCTCAGGACTTTGGGTCTCGTATCCCTGGCAAAATTCCACATGAGAGAGGTGTAATAGTAATCTGAAGTATCTTTGGTCCTAGCACCAACATCCTTTCAAATCCTAGTGCTGGGATTTTGTCAGAAGGGAAATCTTTTGGTGGAGACCGCAAATATCCTTAAGTCCAGGTCTCCCTGTTCTCCCTCCCTTTTCCAAAGCAGTCATTCACCACAGACACCTCTGATATTGCCCAATGAGCAGTTTCAGAAGGGATTAAAAGGGGTGTATGCTTAACCATCAAATAACATTTCCATCGAAAGGCTAAACATTGTTCATTCAGTGAACGTTCATTTCAGTGAATGGGAAAGTATCTAGCTGGCCAACACTTCTCCATCTGCCCCTTTCCCCACTGTAGTGTGATCTCAGAGTTGGTATATCTTGTTAGGGGAGGTGTTGGGGCAAAACCCTCCACCTAGGTAGGTTTGAAATGCTTGTTCTTTGGTATGGGAAAATATTGGTTAACTATTTACTTTGAACCAAAAGTTAGAAGGTGCAAAAAGTACTAATAACCAACAAAAAGGCACCAGGTCCTCAACGAAGGTGCAAACAGTTTATTAGGCTGAAACACAGTGATCACCACAGCAAACCACAATACGCAGTAAATAAAACATCAACATTTCGTCAAACCTTCTTCAGCAAATACATATACACATATTTACCCACAAATCTAATACTTAAATACACTTAATAAAATTCAAATCAACCAATAGTCAGTTGGAATTAATTAACCAGATAATTCATAGTCAAGGACATTGAGGAAGTGCAAAAGTCAGGCTTATAAAACTTTTTACATATAATGATTGTGAAATAAAATTGATTGTACAAAAAATGAACTAGGACATACTGTAAAAATTAAAAACATTATTAAAATACAAATAAATATATCTTAAATGGAATGTATTTGATATGTTTTGAAAAAACATTCATGCATACATAATCTAAATAAATAACACTATACTACACTCTACTGGTGAAAAGTGATATTACACCACAATTCATAATAATAATTTATATATGTGTTTAAA
Organism: Protopterus annectens; assembly: GCF_019279795.1. Taxonomy (NCBI): domain Eukaryota; kingdom Metazoa; phylum Chordata; order Ceratodontiformes; family Protopteridae; genus Protopterus; species Protopterus annectens. The sequence continues at coordinate 487,379,837 of NC_056739.1, forward strand.
TAATATAGTTAATAAATAATGTTAAAATTATTATAATTTAGCTGTTCTTAGTTTCAGGATAGGTGCTAAAGAAACCATGTCATTAATTCCTGGGTGTTTGTTGGATTCTAGAACTATTTGCCAATACAATTGTCTGTATTCTAGTAATGTTTCCCACATTCCTCCTCTTGGATCAATAGGGACCACTTCCAACACAAAAAATTCAAAACTTGATTCAGTACAAATTAAAGTATGTTTATACAGAGAATTGTTGACACACGATGTTCTAATATCGTATAAATGTTCATAAATCCTTTGTTTAATTCTCCTTTCACTTTTTCCAACATAAAACGCCTCACATTTCTTACACAAAGCACCATAAATAATCCCTTTTGTGTTGCAATTTACAAATGATTTCAATGTCACTGTTTTCTTTCTGGCATCTAAGTGGCAACTATCACCTATTTTAAGATATGTGCAGTACCTACAGGTTCCACATTTGAAAACCCCTATTTTTTTCTTTCTTTTTTCTGTCACACCACTAATACCCCTCTCTAGTATTTCTTTTATGTTATTACCCTTCTTGTAGATGAATTTGATCTCATTTTCAAAAATGTGACTGAGATCTGACACTTTAGCAAAATTTTTCCACTCTGTTTCAAAAATTTTTTTAACTATACTAGATTGTCCGTCATAAGTGATAAGACCTGATACAAATCCTTCATCCAAAGTGTCATCTGACAATAATACTGTTCCTACCATCTCCTGTTTGCCCAATATTGGTGCAAATCTAGTTTTTCTCTAACTATTTACTTTCCCTGATGAAAAAATGAACATTTGTTGAATGAATGTTTGATGTTGGGGTTCAATGTTTAGCTGTTTGATGGAAATGTTATATGACATTTAAACATAGACATGGATAAAAGTGCAGGGAGTGTGAGACACCAAGGACAGATGCCCACACGTAAATATCAAGGAGATTTGCCCTGATCAAGGCACTCAAGACACTGAATCATCTTTTGTCCCCCCTTCAAGTTGAGACATACAATACCACATTCATGTGGTACATCAACAAGCAAGGGGGAATCAGGTTGTTCCCCCTCTGCAGACTAGCTGTGTTAGCTTCCGATATAGCTTCACAGTGTAGTCCCACTCTATAAACATCCTACCTTCCATCAGAGCAAACGTGTGGGAGACGAGCTGAGTAGTACTAGGGCAGACCTTCATAAATGGAAACTAGATCAGGGAGTCTAACAAGAGTCTATCCATCTGTGGTTATTTCCTCAAGTAGACCTATTTACTCCCTCTCTGAGCACTCAACTGGCAAGATTCTGCTCCGGGACACAATGTAATAAGGCCTGTCCTTTTCCTTGGACAGGAATATTTATGTGTGCTTTTCCACCGATATCCAAATTACTTATGAAGATTCAGAAGGAATCCCCAAAGGTCACTGTGATTACTTCCTTCTGGCCCAGACAACAGTGGGTGTTCATTATAGTCAGTATTGCTGTACTGATTCTTGGGGTCTTTTGCCATGCAGAAGCCTATCACTGGCCTGATTTCCAGAGTATTTACATCATCCCTAACCAACAGACCTCTAAAGATCAACTTCTGGATGTCAGGGTATAAGAAGGACATCCATGGGGCCATCTTCAGTTTCTTTCTAAATGTGCTGTATTGATGCATGTCAAATGTGTTCAGTATGCTCTGTCCATCAGTCTGCTCATTTTTACAGAGAACCCTCTTCTTCCTGTTAGTTAATTATGTCATTGGGGAAATGTCTCTACTAATTTAGTGTTCACAAAAGTCAGCAAGTACTTGTAGGGTGGGAAGCAAATCCCAGGTAAAAATTTTCACTTGTTTTATCGGTTCTTCTCTAGGCCTCAGCACAATGTCTCTAACTATCCTGACTGTGCAATATTCTGTGCAAAAACTCTCAAACGTAATGCCAAAGTACTGGCTGGTCGAGATAGAGTCCTCATTTTCGTCTTCTTCGGTGGCATCACAGTCCACTGCTATTGCTTGCAAGGCCTCTGCAGACTCTGGCATCAGCTAGCATCATTCCAAAAAAAAACAACAAAGTCAAAAAGGCCAAGGACCCTGAGATTATTAAAAAAGCACCAACTGCAGGTATTAAGTCAGTCAATGACCCTTGTGTGGCAGTTTTGCAGCCCCGTATTTACCTTTAGGCCTGAACCCTTTGGCGTGACCCCTGTAGTAGATGCCGTGTTTTCCACCCTACCTACAGGTATGTCCCATGGTAGGTACATCTTTTGGGTCTGAGGTCACTCTGCATGCCTTAGCTTCTGACATCTGCACCCTGGGTCTTGAGATAGATTTTCTGTCTTTTCTAACTGCCGAAGCTACAACCAAAGTTGCTGTCAGATGACCGCATCTTCCTGTTATCTCCTTAAAATGGAAACCTAAACTAAAGCAAATCACTTCTTTTTCTTTGGTATCTCCATCAACCACTTTTTCTCAGACCAAGCCCAAGATCTCCTTAAAATAGAGCAGGAGTTTATGGGCTTTATGAAATCTAGAGAGTTCTCTCATTATTTTACCTCTGAGGCCTTCTCATGTAAAAGCAGCAGGAAAGTAGGTTTTCAGGAAGAGGAAGGTTCCTCTCTCTTTGAGGTTGAGGAGAAATTATCTTATTCTGACCACTTGCTTCCAGACTTACTCAGACAACACCCTCTCCCCCCTTCCCAAACCTTTCCTTTGAGGATATCCTGCATGGAGTGAAGGAGGCTTTGAGTTGAGATAGTGAGCGGTGCTGTCAGGCCCAGATGTAGTACAGGGAACTGCTAAGCTTAACTTCACCTAGACCACTGGCTATTCCGCTAGTGCACATTGTACTGGATGATGTCTTTGACGATACTGCTTTACGCAGTGATTCTCTTCCCCCTGCTGCTAGGAAGCCATACAGGTTTTACCCAGTGCATGAAGCTCACAGGCACCTACATAAGCCCAAAAGATTACTTTTCTGTAGCCTTCACTGAATCCACAAAAGGTATGCCTAAAGGAATCAGCAAGACATCCCCTGCCTAATAATAGGGAAAATAGATAATTAGACAGATATTGGAAGAAAGCTTATACCTCTTCCACCCTGGCAATGAGGGCATGGAATTGTCAATTCCATATTCTAAAATATGTGGAATCTCCAGGACAAAATGCTGACTCAGTAGTCTCTTTTGCAGATAGAGTCTTATCTAAGGAAATCCAGGAGATAGCCATAAAGGATTTACAAGTCTCCATACTCTCCCTAAAATGTGGCTGTGATGCCTCAGATGCTTCTTGCAGAGCAGCTGCCACAAGTATTGTCATACGCAGTCATATATGGCTCAGGCCCCAGCCCCTCTTAAATCAGGTAAAGGCTGAACTACTGGATGTTTCATTAGTAAAGGAATTTCCTTTTGCTCCTCCAGCTGTACAATTTCTTGAAAAACTGGATAAAAAAGGAAAACAAGTTAAAACTGTGAAAAAATTTTGCTTTTCTCCATTCCCAAGGTACAGTAGGAATTACCCTTCTAAATCTTGGCTTTTTCCACCCAGACAAGACAAGGGGAGGCCTCCCAATGGCAAAAGAACAAGGCAGTCTAGGAGATTGCAGCCAGAGCCATCACACAGAGCAGGGAGCTCCAAAGGTCTTGCCCAACACAGTGAACAACTCTGACTGTGTTCTACCCTCCCCTCCCCTCTAAGCTCCTGGCAGGAACACTCTCTTTCTTCCCAAACCAGAGGAAATCCATCACCAGGGAACAATGTCCTCAACATCATAGAAAAGGGGGTTCTGTATTCAGTTCAGAGAAATACCACACTTCTTGGGCATTCCACAGCCACCAAATGAGCAAGAAAACTCTTACCATCTATTCTCAGGGAGCTACTTTACCAAGGATCCATCTAGTGGATCCCTCTAGGACAAAATGGAAAAGCCTTCTACTGAAGAATACTTTTAGTTCCAAGAAAAGAAGCCACCTGGAGGTCCATCTTGGACCTCTCAAAGCTAAACGAGTTCCTCAACTACCCAACTTTAAAAATGCTTATTTTGCAGAAACTGCCCATGATTTTCCAAGATGACTCCCCGGTCATTCTAGATGTAAAAGATGCTTACCTTCATGCCCCCATAGCAGATAGTCACAAAAAGTACATATGATTTGTAGCCGCAGGTTCCTACTTCAAGTTCTGTGCTCTACCATTTGGGTTGCTGCTCATAGTTTTCATAAAATTTCTAACTCCTCTGATAGCACATTGCCGAACTCTGTGGGTTCATAGTTACCATAGGTCTCAACCTTTTAAGAAGCCACTGGAACACAGACCCTAGCAGTGTGTGGCAAACAGTCAAAATGTGGAACACCCTTTTTTCGCACTGCGTGAAAACATACTATTTCCATGGGGGCTGGTTGAAGTAGGCTTTTTGCCAATGTTTTTAAGTTAGCAAATACTGTACATTTGTTAAGATTCAATAAGACACACGTCAATAAATAACGTCAGCAGAAAGCAATGATAAACTGCAATATACTCAGCAGAAAATTGTTACACAGCAATGTTCAAGTCCAACTATTAAAAAAATGCTCTTTAGCACCTGCTTTTCCAACCCCTCCATATCTTCTCCTAACTAAAAAAAAAATTTAACTCATCCAGTAAGGGACATCAGAGCAGAAACTTTTAAAATATTGCTACCATTACCTTGAGACATAGACAGAATAAGAGAATGTGAATTAATATACACTTTCTGAAATAAAAACAGTTTGTAATTATATTTATTAAATGTAATGCATCACCTTTTCTCCAAAAGTGACCAGCCTAGCTCTCAAAGAGTCAGGGACAAATCCAGAAATAATCATGAGACACATTATTATTATCTTGATTGACAGAATAGAGCATATGAACAGATAATTGCTCTTATAAACTTAGCAAGTTGCTTAAATAACATAATTTGTTAACATGCATTTTCTGAAGGTTATGAAGTCAAACTCAAATCTGTGTCAGACTTTTAATACTCAGTGATTTACCAGAAAACCACAAATTTTATGAGCAACAGACCAAAAGTTAAGAATGTGGACATTCTGCAAAAATCTGTAACTCTAATCCTGTCGGAGACAATCTTTTAATCACTCTGACACACTGCACATTCAGACACTTACCTCAGCCCAATAAGGGAACAAAGCATCTGGAGCTCCAAGTTCAGTAGTCCACAACCCCCAAATGCAATCAGGGAGAACAACAAATAAATCATCCAAGGCAGAAGTATAGCTCCCAGCAACAGCAGCACCACCACAACCATCCCGATTCCCGAATCAGGTATAACAAATTGCAGCCCTTTTCCCTCAGGTTAGTGGCCTGGTGTACAGTCACTGTACCTGATGAAATGCACTTCCACAGCAACTCCCGTTCAACTGGTGCATCCCTGTCCAGTCTGTGTACACCGTCCCTCTTACCCATGATCATAAGAGATGAACTGTATGAACGTTCAAACAGTACAGTAACTACCAATCAGATGAAGACAGCTGTAACTATCTATATGTTATTCTTTCTGCGCCCTGCAATATCCTTTTTGAAAGTATTGCAACGTTGCAAAAACTAGTAGTGGCATGCGTTGGCCACAATTTGTGCCTCCCGATTGGCTCCTTTTGGAACAGATTATTGATTGGCTTATATACAGCAATGCCAACTGGCTTTAATTCTGGTATACAAGTCAGTCAAAAATTGCAAAGGGGAACCACCACTGTTCAGTGCGGAACTGCAGAACAGTGGGTTAAATCAATACCAAATGCGATGCATTCCACACAGTCCAGTGCACTTCATGCTCAGATAGTTAACCATACTTGGACGAGTGTCTCATTCAGAGAAGATTGATTTCAGAGACTATAGACTCCTTACAGTTCAACAGAGACCGCTTTCAGAAGGTAGGTCTTATAAATCCTCAAAAATCCCAAACCCTTCCTCAATTAATAATCCTCTGTCTGGGAATTTTCATATTTTTGGTTCAGCAGGAAGGCTTCAATCCCTAAGAGAAGATTACTTTCTTGACAGGCTGTCTGAGTGGTCTGTTCCAAAGCAGCCCATCACTGCAAGAGAATTCCACATAATACTGGGCTACATTACATCCTGCATTCTGTTGATTCCATTTGCAAACTTGCACATGAGGAAACTCCATTGGTTCCTGAAAACTGTTTTAAGAACAACATTCCCAACCCCTGGAAACTCTACTGCCTCCCCTTTCATGCCTGAAAAAAAGAACTCAGATGCTGGAAAAACACCATACAGAGGAACCAAGGGACACATTTCACTTTACCAGATGTAGACAAGACAGTCACCACAGACAGTTCAGACATCACCTGGGGAGCCCACTTAGGTTCCCTGAAAGTGCATGGTATTTGGTCCCCCAAGTAGAGGATGTTCTATAAATCATTAGGATTTACTAGTAGTCTATCTTGCCATAAAAGCTTTTCATCAAAACTTAAGCCCAGGGACCCCAGCAAACCTGGACAGACAACAGCACATTGATGTCGTACATAAACAAAGCTGAACTTTGCCTTACTGTCTGCGCAGCTTTTCCTGGAAAATTTGGATGCCGACTCAAGAAATAGAGCTGACCCTCATAGACTGTCCTATTCTACACCAGAACAATACCCTGGCAGATTCACTAAGCATAGTTCTTCTATATCCCAATGAATGAATTCTGAAGAGAGCAGTGTTTATGAATCTAACCATACATTAGAGGATCTTCATGTTAGACCTCTTTGCCTCTCACCACAATAAGCAACTACAGAAGTTCTACTCTAGAACACAGCAGAAAGAAGTTTGGAAAATAGATGCATTTTCCTTCACATAGGTTCATAGGTTCATACTAGGCTATCTTCCCTAGGGCATTTATAAGCCTAGCCTGAGTGTGTGTGGCTTTCGCCACCCCTTGGAATGGGAATACTATGCCCATTTTGGGTTTAGTTTACTGTGCCTCTGTCTAGTAGTGACACAGAGATGACCCCCGGGGTAAACCTACGGTCTCCCATCCACTCGTCAAGATTTCTCTTGAAGAGAGTCATTGAGGGGCTCTGCCTAACATGGACTGGGATTCTGTTCCAGAGTGTAGGGAGCCTCTGGGTTATGAATCTGTCCCTCCAGCACGTCCTATTTATTTCTGTGTTGAGGTTCAAATCTCCCGCTCTCGTGGCTCTGGTGGATTTGGATTTTCTGAGGTGGAGCATGTCCATTAATTCTGGATTGGACATGGCCTTGTACGTCAGGCATAGATCGCCTCTGAGTAGGCGGTATGCGACTGAATAGAGCTGGAGTTTCTTCAGCCGGGCAGCATATGACATATGTTTGAGACCCCTGATCCTATTGGTGAGGTACTTTTGGGGTCTTTCTAACTGCTGCAGATGTCTGGTAAGGTACATCCCAAATGGGGCATTGTACTCAATTATGGGCCTGATAAGGGAAGAGTATAGGGGCACAATGACCTCTCTTGATCTAGATGTGAATCCTTTCATGATAAGGTGGGTAATATAGAAGGTCTTCCTAACCACCTTGGCAACGTGAGTGTCAAATGAGAGGTTGCTGTCAACTTGGGTCCCTGATTACTTCTTCCGTACTTAATGGATTAATGGATTACCACCTATGTGGTAATTTGTGGGTACTTTGTTTTTCCCAAAGGGTACGACTATACACTTTTTGGCGTTCAGTTTAAGGCCATGGCTCTGGCACCAGTTATCCGTTTCTATGAGGCCTTTCTGAAGGATGTCTGTGTCCGCTGGAGTATCAGTTATGGCGCCCAGTTTGCAGTCATCTGCATACTTTGTTAGCCACAATCCTCCTATGTTTGCTTGCACCTCAGAAAAATAAATGCCGAACAAGAGGGGTCCCAGGACTGAGCCCTGTGGGACACCGCTTATGACTGGCTTAGAGTCTGACATAGCTCCAGCAATTCTGACCTTGTGGGTTCTGTCCTTGAGTCAGTTTGCAACCCATCTTATGACATATGGGTTTACATTTAAGCTGGTGAGCTTGTGTATGATGCCTGAGTGGGGTATTGTGTCAAAGGCTTTTGCAAGATCAAGGTAGGCTGTGTGAACTGCCTTACCCTCATCAATGGCCTTAGTGACTGTTTCAAAAAAGTCGACCAGGTTCAGAAGGCAGGATCTGCCCTTGACAAAGCCGAATTGGGTAGGATCCAGTGTCTGTAGGTCCCCAATGTCTTCGTTTATGAGTTCCATAATGATCCTCACCATAGCTTTGCAGACCAGGCTCGTCAAGCTTATGGGGCTGTAATTTCCAGGGTCCCTATATGCATTCCTGTCCTTACCCTGATCTCAGGGTACTGACAAAAATCAGGGCAGACAAACCCAGCTAGTGATATTAGTCCCCCCCCCCCCCACCTCTGGTGGAGACAACACTGGTTCTCTCTGATCCTGACTCTCAGCGTGGGAGATTCTGCACTCTACCACAGGAAGTAGATTTCCTCAGCCAAGTTAAGGGATCTATCTTTCATCCCCACCTAGCCACCCTCAGGTTAATTACCTGGGGGATTGGGTTTTGACACCAAGGACTGCATGCTGTTCCAGGGACATGCTTTCCATTCTAAGGGAAACAAGGAAGCCCAGTACCAGGAAATCATACCCTGTAAAATGGAAAAGGTTTTCTGCCTGGAGTCACAGCAATAACATTAACCTTTCTCAGACAGACATCAACTCACTGTTGCAGTGACTTATCAGGCATCTTTAGACAAGGACTTTACTATTCCAGCATTAAAGTACATGCATCTGCAATATCAGCTTGCCTGCACAGTGTTCCACCTATCTTCTCACACCCCACCTGAATCTTTTCCAAAAGGAGTGAATTCACTTGACACCATCCAGAAGGAATCCTATTCTGGCATGGTATCTAAATTATGTGGTAGAAAAACCTAACCTTGCTCCTCTGGATGTGCACAGGCAGCTCAGGTATTGTCTAGACAGGACAAAAATCCTTATTAGAGCATAGCAGTTACTGGTAGCTTTCGCAGAGAATAAACAGGGAAAGCCAGTCTCCGCTTCAAAATGGATAGCTAACCGCATTAAGTTTTGTTACTCACACCATGGAAAAGAGTTACCCGGGCATATTAAAACCCACTCCACCAGACATGGTGTGACTAAATCTACTTTCTTTAGAGAAGTCTTTATCCAGGCCATCCTAGTAGCAGCCACATGGAATTCATTGCTTAGGTTATAGTATTTTTGTAAAGGTGTGCAGCATCTGTAGGGATTGAGCAGGTTTAGCTATTGCCATCCTGCAAAATTTTATTTCGTAAGGTCATACAGATGACCCACCACCCAGCTTTTAGCTTTGGGAGACTTCCCAAGAGTCAGTACTGCAGCACTGACTATAAAGAACATACTACTTGTGTCACATTTACCATAATTGTAGATGCTCAAGTAGATCAATTGCATTACAGACTCCCACCCTCCAACCCTCTATCTGCTGCCTACTTGTCTCCACCTTAATGGGTGCAAGGGGTAGATTTTTTTTTTTTTGCAGGTAGTCCTCTTGTCTCCATCATCCACTCTCTGCTTCTTAAGTTTTTTCCTCCTTCTCACTGAAATTCAGACATCTGGGGAGGTTGTGCTGTCCTCACACATCAGGCTGCTTGTTCACTGCTTCGAAAGACCTGAAGATAGTGCTGATGGAGACCCTTCTTCTGATGTCCAGACATCGCCTTTGGATGTCTGTCTGCTAGAGATGATGTAAAGACTCTGGAAATTGGACCAGTTGCTGGCTTCTGCATCACAGGAAGACCCAAGAATCAGTACAGCCTCACTGAGCCACTTGAACATCTGCAGTTATGGTTAAGTGGGATATAACTATCCTTTCTCCCCTCTTTTGGAAAAGGCCAGAAGCAATTAACACAAGCTTCACAGAATAGCTCTACTCTTACAAGATCAGGGATGTTTAATACACCTTAATCAACTTCAAGTTGACTGCCTGGATGATAGGTTCTTTAGTTCCTTTTGGCACTTGTTTACTGAGGACATGCAGTAGGTACTAATGGAAATATGAAAGCCTGCTACTAGAAAATTGGGTATTAGCAAATTTCTAGTTGGTGCTGTCAACATAACCATCACGCATTCAGGGCTAGTTGTTCCCTGGTTTTGAGTTACTATCCTGTGGCCTTTCTTACTCCTCCTTCAAGGTTCAGTTATTGGCCACTTCAGCAAGTTTTCCATCGATCCTACTCTTTCACTGTATTTTCATGTTAAAATTGTTATTATATTATTATTATTATTATTAATAATAATAATATTATTGTTGACATTTGTTGACCGGGAAAGTCCACTAGGTCAGAAACCCATTTTCAGTGGAGGCCCGGGGAGAAAAGCTCCACAGTTAAACAGACAAACAATATATTGTATAAGTTATACAGGAACAGATAAAAGCAAATAGAAAGTTAAAGAGATGCATATAAATTATTTAAAGTAAGCTTTCAATCACAGAAGCCTAATAGACATTAGGACAGTGAAACCTGTTGCAGTACACCCAAGAGTAATCAAAGAACATTAATAACATTGACGCATAACATAGGGGAATAAAGATTCAGAGAAGAAGAAAAGATATAAGAGAGGGTTGAAGGCAAGAATTAAGTATAAAAAATGTTTGAGAAGTTAAGGGTACAGGTAGGATTTTTTAAAAAGTGAGTTTTTAGAGCAGCTTTAAAGGACATAAGGGTGTCAAGTTGAGTAATAGAAGAAGGAAGGCTATTCCTTAGTTTGGTAATGTTGTATGAGTATAGGCATTGACCTATTCTCTTATTAGGTTTAGGTACATATAGGAGAGTTCTTTCTGAGGAGCGGAGGGCTCGATTAGAGGTGCATGTGTGTAATATAGACTGAAGAGCTGGATAGCTATCAGGTTGGAAAATAAGCTTGTGAGCAAGTGTTAATTGAGTAATGTAGAGTTAATGGTGAAATTCTAGCCAGGACAAATTTGAGATAGCATTGCAGCTTGCTACTGAGGGATGTATGAAAGTTGGTGAAAATAGGGCTTCCATACAAGAGAGATGGAATAATTAAGGTGTTAGCTAGTTTTATCTAAGTTTGATTATCTAGGTATAGTTTGTCAGTATAATTTGCCCAGTTTGAAATGAGTTTTCTTTACTGTGTTCAGTATGTGTTGTTCAAAGGAGAGTTTATCATTGATAGTAATTCCTAAAAGTTTTGCATATTGTACTTGTTCAATTTCTGTTTTATTATGAGAAAAAAAAATTGAATTCTACAGTTAGAGATTTTGATGAGAATATTAACAGTTTAGTTTTTTTGGGGTTCAGCATTAATTGGGTGCCTTTTAGCCAGGTTTCAATGGAAGAGAAGGTATCTTGGGTAATCCTCTGGAGGTTAGTGAAGTTGTTGGAGGAGGAGGTGATAGTTGAATCATCTGCATATTGAATCAAAATGCTTTGTTGGGAGGCTTTATTTAGATCATTAATGAAAATACCAGAGAGTATTGGTCCTAAAATGGACCGTTGGGGAACACCAGTATTGTTTGCCAGGTATTCTGATTGTTGGGTTTGCCATTTAACTGATTGCTCTCTATTATGTAGGTAAGAGGAAAACCAGGTTATTACACTTAGAGTGCATCCAAGTTTTTCTAAGTGTTGTAAAAGTTTAAGGTGTGATACAGTGTCAAATGCTTTTGATAGGTCCAGTAGGAGTACAGAAGTAGATAGGCCAGCATCAAGAGCTTTGATAATGGTATCATTAAAAGAAAGTAAGGCTGTGGTAGTACTATGACCAGGGCAAAACCATGTGAGAAGGAGCTATGAGATTATTGTTAATGAGATGCTTTAGTAGCTGGATTTGAATGCATTTTTCCAGGATTTTTGATAGAGGGCAGAGGATGAAGATATGTCTGTAGTTTGAGAGATCATGAGTATTACCACCCTTGTATACAGGGGCTATAATGGATTTTTTTCCATAGTTAGGGCATATATGATTCAGTGATAGAATGATTGTTATGAATGCTAACAGGGTAAGCTATGGCTCTGGCTGCCAGTTGCAAGTATTCTGAAATGTTTTTGAAAAGGATTTTGCATAGGGATGCCTCCAAGAAAACCAGGGCTGCTCCTTAGGATCTTGATTTTCTGTTAGAAAAGCTAACACTTGCTTCATTTGAACCAGCAAACCCAGTTTACTTGAGGTTCTTAACATGTAAAACAATTTTACTGATTGCTGTTATCTCTTCGGGAATGATATTTGAGTTGCAAGCTGTTATGGTGAGTCATCTCTGCATCATTTTCCACAGGGACAGGGGTTCTTTGAGAACTAATCATTCTTTTATGCCTAAAGTGGTGTCTAGATTTACTTTAAGCCAAACTATCCATCTCCCAGTTTTCTTTCCTGAACCTAAAAATGAGGGAGAAAGAATACTCTGTACCTTGGATGCCCACAGACAACTCTGATGCTGTCTTGACAGAACTAAATCTTTCAGATCTTTAGATAAATTGTTAATTTCTTATGAAGGTAAGAATGGATGGCCTGTGGCAAGAAGACTATTTCCAAATGGTTGTCTAAGGCTATTACCTTTTGTTGTTCTCACCACAACAAAACTATTCCAGGCAAGGTCAAGGCCCCACTCTTCCAGGGCCTTGGCTTTATCATTGGCTTTTTGGAAAGGGTTGGATTCTAGAAGTATTCTAGAAGCAGTACCTTGGTCCTCTGTACATACATATACAAGACACTACTAGCGTGATTCCTCGTCTGAGTCTAGATCAGGCTATGTTAAGACAATTCTTGATGGGGCTTGTCCACTCTTCTCTTTCTTTTATTTTTTTGTCTTGCTCCTAGGATTGTCCTTTCATGGCTGTACCTTCCTCCATGTTGGCATGAAAGCTCTGAAGGGTTTGGCACCTAAACCTGTCTGTTAAGTCCGCTCATCTTGAGCTGCTTAATGGTTTGAGTGTATGGAAGGTGTCCTGAAGCTCTGGATGCTGGCCAGCTGTTATATCTTTGCAGGATATAACTCTTATAGCTTAGGCTACTGCAGCAGTGATCATTCGAACATCTACTGTTACTTTACTTGCACAACTGTACTTCTTTCCACCCCTCTTATCCAAATGCAAAAATATTTTTTGCAACCTTTCTTATATTCATAATCATATCTATTAAATTTATGCAAGTGCTTGCTGATGATTTGTACATCTAGGTGTATATTCATAGATTCTACCCCTGTTCCCTTAAGGGTCTAGAAATATGGTCTATGTTATAAGCAGATCTAAATCAGCACCAACTGCCCCTATCCAAGAAGGACACAGGCGAAAGCCCTGGGTGAATTTGTGGTGTCCCATCCATTCGTCCAAGTTACGGTGAAAAAGGGTTAATGAGCGGCTCTGTTTAACTTGTATTGAAAGTTTATTCCAGAGGAGAGGCAATCCCTGGGAGATGCATCTGTCTGTACAGCAAGTTCTTTGAGGTCTCTCCATTTGCTGCAGGTGCCTATTTAGGTACATACCCAAGGGAGCATTGTACTCTACTATTGGCCTGATGAGGGAAGAGTAGAGGGGGGTTATAACTTCTGGAAGCTATACCTTTGCTTATGAGGTAAGCAGTGCAGATGGCCTTCCTTGCCACCACGGAGACATGTTGATCAAAAGCAAAGGCTGTTGTCAGCCTGTGTGCCTAAATCTCTCACCACTGATTTAGAGCTTAGGGTGGTGTTATTAATATGGTAATCTGCAGGGCATGTCCTTTGCCAAAGGGGACGATAATGCATTTTTTTGCATTGAGTTTAAGACCATGACTTTGACACCAATCAGTGGTTTGTGTAAGTCCTTCTTGTAGAATACTGACATCATTTAGGGACTCAGTGACTTCTCCCAGTTTGCAGTCATCATTAGACTTTCTCTACCACAGACCTTTTTTTTTTTCCTGTACTTCTGATAAGTAGATTCCAAATAACAGGGGTCCCAGCACCGATCCCTGTAGAACACCACTGGTAACAGGTCTGCTGGTAGAGGTGGAATCTCTTATTTTCACTGTATGTATTTTGTCGTTGAGCCAGCTTACAACCCACTTGACTGTAGATGGGTTGACCCCCAAGCAGGGTGAGTTTTTCAATGATGCCTGAATGGGAGATTGTGTCAAGGGCCTTGGCCAAGTCTAGGTAAGCTGTATGCACAGATCTGCCTTTGTCCAGGGCTTTGGTGACAGTCTCTAAGTCCACCAGGTTCAACAGGCAGGATCTCCCTTTAACAAAACCAAACTAGGTCAGGTCAAGTGTTTGAAGGTCTCCTATATCCTTGTTGATAAGGTCCATGATGATTCTGTACATGGCCTTGCAGATGGGACTTGTTAGGCTAATGGGTCTATAGTTCCTGGGGTCAGTAGATGCACCTTTTTGTGCAAGGGGATGACTGTAGCAGTTTTCCATTCAGCAGGGATAAAATCAGTGCTTAGGCTGTGGTTGAAAAGTATACCTGATGGTGTTGCTAATTCCTGTTTTAAACCATAGAGAACACAGCCTAGGATGTTATCAGGTCCCATACAAGGTGTGTTTTTGGCCTTGGAGACCACGGTTAAGACCTGCTCTTTAGAGATACTAAGTGCAGAATTGGTGGTAGGAATGTTTTGGGGTATATGTGGAGGGAACAAGGGGGATTAGTTTTCACTGAACCTGTCCACTAGCTGGTTGGCTGTTTCCACTGGTTTAGTACATGTGGTACCATTCACTACCCGTTCGGTGCATATCTGGGCTTTTCCTTTAAGGGTTCGGATGTAACTAAAGAATCCCTTCTGGTTATCCTTTGCTACGGATGCTAATTCTAGATTTGTAGTTAGCTTTAGAGGACTTTAAAATATGTCTTATCTGCTTGTTCAAGTTGAGAAGGGTTTGCTTCCAATTCTGAGCCCGACCCTACTTGCTCTTAGACAGCAATTTCTTCCTCTTACTATATAACTTGTTTATTGTGGAGGTCCACTAGGCAGGCTCATTTTTTCTTGAGGATCTTGCTTTGGTACTGTCAGGAATGGCTGAGTCAGTACAATTGTATAAATGTTTATAGAATGCACTGGTGTATATCCCAGTGTAAGTTGGTTTGCCGTCAGTGGGGATAAGAGCTTTGAATCTATTAATGCCTTCTTGTAAGAGGCTGTAGTTGGCTTTGGAGAAATTTTTTAGCCTAATTTTTCCTGAGGGTTGGTCTGATGCTATCAGTACTTCGTTACTTCGAAAGAGACTGATTTATGATCAGATTTCACATTCAGGCACATTTTTGGTGGTGAACCGTACTTCCATGCTAGTGAGTACCAAGTACAGAATGTTTGGGCCTCTTGTGGGAGTGCCAACTATCTGCTCCAATGTATTTAGGTTAACAAAGTCCAAGAACCTTTGGGTGAGTATGTTTGTACATATATACTTTACCCAGTCTATGGATGGGTAGTTAAAGTCACCCATAACCAGGGTGTTTGGTGTATTTTGAGGGAATCAAGTAGATCCAAGTAGGCAGTGTGAATATCACGATTCATGGAGGGGGATCTACAGCCGGCGATAGCTTCGAGAGGGGTCTTTCCTATAGTTATCTGAACATGGAGTAACTCTAGGGAATCATTCTTTTTAACCAATCTGGAGATGTATTTGTCTTTGATCAGTTTTGATACTCCTCCTCCTCCTCTAGTTTTCATGCATTCATTTTGTGGTCTGAATGTGTGGAAGGCATTATATTCCAGTATGGCCATGGTGCTATCCGCGGCCTTGAACCAGGTCTCTGTGACTACATAGCTGTCACATCTACAAAGGTAAGGAGTGCTTCCAGTGAGTGCAGTTTCAGATTTAGACTCCTAGCGTTTAGTAGCATAGCGCTAAGGTTGTTTTTTGAGGAGATTTTTATGTTGGGAATTTTGTCTTTATGACATTGCCTAAAAAAGGCACTCCAGGGGAGGCAAGAGCCTTAGCCAGTAGCCAAAAGCCCAGAGGTGACAGGTGGAGACCGTCATTGGCAAAACATAGTGGTCTATCAACCGTATCATTCCAGGCTGACTGGTTCTGGTTCCCCTTGACACCAAAAACTAAGCCAATTGTTGAAGTCGATCATTTTTGTCTGTATTGAGGTATCATTCTAGGTGAAGATAGAATGCTGCTTAAGGCTAGGGACATAACCGCCTGGGACACATAATTAGAGAGCTCAGTCATGTCTCTCTTCATACATTGAGGTACATCTCAAGTCGTTAACACCAACATGGACTGAGACAGAGTCATAACAGTGCCTGTTGTTGAGAGACTTGAGTGCATGTGTGATGTAGTGGATCCTGGTACCCAACAGCTGACTGTGACCTTTTCCTTGTCCAACCTGGTGAGTGGGACATGTGTGTGTCTCACAATGAAGTCACCTATGACCAAAACATTTGATTTTCTATTCTGTCTTAGGGGCATATTTGGTGAGACACCAGTGTGTGCATTTGTATGTGTACTGTGACTTGCTGGGAATATATTAAGTGAGTGAAGTGTGTTTATATTGGGAGGTCTCTGATCTTTGGTAGGCTTCTAGTAAGAACCTCCTCATATAGAAGTTTAGGTGTTGTACTTGTGGATGGTGCAGGAGGTGAAGTGTCTGAGCTGACAACGTGCTTAGCATCGGATATACTGATTTGTGAGCGACAAGCCTGGATTCTAAACATAGATACATCTCTCACATACTGAATTTGTGTGAATTAGGAGAAGTGGATTGTCAGTGTACATGAGACATTTGCTACATTGCTTCAGGATGTCCATGTTGATCAGGTTGGCTGAAGAAATGGTGGGAAATTGTCCATTCATGATATCATCATAAAAAAAATTATCTGTGAAGTAATTATGATGTCCAATATAACATATTTGCCAAAGTGAAACAATAAGTATTGTACACTTTTGAATCCAGAATATAATCCTCTAGCAGTTTTCTCTGTTTCATAAATGAAACTCTCATCCTCTTTTAAACATACAGACTGACTTTTTCACTGTACCCAGTCTGTTCTCTGAATTCAAAACCTTTTTAAGTCAGCATCAACTTCGCACAACTGTGGAGGTAAAAAAAAAATCCTCAAATGTACACCATTGATTTTCACAATACAACATGTCATGGTTAAGTGGACCATAATACACATATTTTGATAAAAAGACTACTTAAATATAACAACTCAAAGATGACACAATTTGTACACAGTAGCTTAGAAGTGAATAAAATCTTTTATATGTATATTCATATTAACAATTACTTTTAAAATCTGTTTCATAATTAAATGTTGTCATGCATTTGTTTTTGCATTGTTAACAAAAGGTGTTTCCTTCCCACAGCACTCAAGTAATAACACTACTGCAGTCTTTGATGATTTGCCTGCGCTGTTTGGTTACCAGTTACCAGAAGATGGCCTGACAGTGAGTATTTTTTCGTAAGATTTCCAGTCACCAATTTTAACAGCATGTCCTTGGCTGAAATGGAAAGGGTGGTTACTAGTGTGTTTGTTTTTTTAGGCATAACTTCCAAGTCATAAATAATTAACCTACTTGAAACTGTACAAATAAGTTGTACAGAATATGCAGAAACCAAAGTTGTGGACAAGTGCAAAAGCCTGTGAAATAGGTGGCCACTGTGCATACCCATATTGAATTGCATGATTTTTGGTGTACAGTGAGAGAGATGCTAGAAATAGCAGTCCCACAGCGGAATGTGTTGAGTCCCCATCAGACAAAGTGCCCTGATTGTTGTATGTCATGGCCACCAAAATGAGTCTAGTGGAACTAATCCAGTCAACAAAGGAAATATAAAATAAATTTAGTTACTCTAGCCATGCTTAAACTTATGGTCCTGGAACCTCATAGCACTTGTGGTATGTCCTTTCAGTGGTTTCCTTATCTTCACAGTTTGCCCCCCCCCCCCCCCGACCAGCCAAAGGCAGATGGTACACTCCCACACCAGTGTCATGGTGAGAGGTATTGTTGCCGAAATACTGTAACAGTTAGGACACTTTTCTTAACTCTGTTAAGTGGGAAGCTCTGTGTTCATCAAGATTTGACTGAAATTCCATTTCAAAGTTGTATACTGATGAGTGTTCTGTGGAATACCACTAACACCTTCTAACACACTAACTTTAGCCACTTAGCATAGCTGATATTTTAATGAATACAGTTACCATCACGACCTATGAATTGCTGCTGGTGAACAGTGCACTATCCAGATATGTTGGTACTAGCTATGCAGTTAACTCATCTGCTTATGCATATGGTAGTTGTGTGCCTGTAGTGCTACAGTGCAGTATTAAGGCCTAATACATGATTTACAAATGAGTGACTATTCACGTGGAGCTATTATTTTCCTCCTTGACTGGACTTGATTGAGTGGCCATCACTACTTCAGACTGGTGAATGGAAGGTTTTAACTTAGTGTGCTAGGGAAAAAACAAGATTTTCTTGTTCATCCTACACAGGCAGAGCAGCAAACACCTACTGGGCTGTTAATATGGCCCACTGAGAAACCAGTTAGAAAGTTGGATGCCTGGCATGAGTTGGTACAGATGCTAACTGATGCAACTGTTATCACCCTTACTAATGAGCAGTGCTGATATTGGTATAGTGAACAGAATCATCACCACCCTGACTTATTTCAACAGTGGAGCCAGAGATTCAGGAGTAGGAGCTGGCAGTGTGCTGTAAGCATTTTTTGTTGTAACATTGTCTTGTGTAATGTGAGCATGTGTAAGAATACCTGATTTACTTTCCAGCAATGGAAAAGCCTCAGCAGAATATGGGGAGTGTGGCAGAAGGTGGGAGCACAACTCTCATTGGTGGGGCATGTATTGTGTCTGTCAGTCCATTGTACAACTTCAGTTGTGCTTGTATTATATGTATGATAAATATTTCTCATTGCATCATTCTTCTGCAGATCCAGTTGTGGAAGACTGGGATTTGAGTCAACATTCTCTTTGATTTTGCACCATTCACTGCTGCCGAGATTGCTGTGAAGTCAAAGGGCCCACAGGTGACCCAGAGGGATGGTGGGAGGGATGATGGCTTCTGTCCTGAGAATGGACTGGAGGCGATGTCCTTCAAGGATGCATCTGCAGTCCTAACAAATGGGTTGTCCTGTCGTCAGGCAGCCCTTCGGTCGGCCGGATTCCAAAGTCTGGGTCTGGCCTCGGCTGGTGTCGCACTTCACCCGACGTCATCTCTCCTGGTCTTCGGGTATAAAGGCATCAGCCGACGCCATTTTCCTCAGTCTTTCTTGCCGCGTGACGCCCGAAGCAGAAGCTGTTCGCAAGTGACGGTCGGTCAGATCCAGAGATTACTACTACCGAATACTACTTCGAAGACTTCTAAAAAGCTAAGTACCCCGTTGGGGACTCTTTCTTGCCTCAGCCGATGTCAGAAAAAGTAAATAACTGTCTAACTTGTGGGAAACAAATACCTCATAAAGATTTCCACTCTTACTGCTTACCTTGTTTAGGCCCAGACCACGACGTAGCAGCCTGTTTAGCCTGTGCTTCCTTCAACCGACGAACGCTTAGGCGTCGGTCGGAGTTTGCTGAACAGTTTTTCGGCTCAGATTTTGCGTACATTATGCAGTCGGATCCTCCGACTACTCAAATTGTTAAAAAACGCAAAGAAAAAGACCGACACTCGCGGTCCGCGGTTTCGGCCGAAACCACGGTTAAGCAAACCGCGAGTGTCTCGGTTTCGGCCGAAACCGAGTAAACGGGTCAATCTTCAGCCGAATCCATGACTACTACTGAGGCTCCTGCCTCCTAGTTGAATCGGCCTCTGAAGTTTTGCCTACTAATGTGGTTCCTATTGAATTATCAGACACCATCCCTTTGGATGTCTCTACCCCAGCACGTGGTGCTGCTAGGCCTCCTGCAGCCATGTCTATTAAGGCCTTTGCCAGGGCTAAAGCAGCCAAAACTGCTAAATCAGTGCCTGTTAAGCCCCCCTCACACAGGCCCAGTTCCAGTTCACAAATGCTTACTCTGGTAGAGGATCTCATCTCTTTAATTAGGGGATCCCAATCTCACCCAGACAGGGCCTCTCAGCCTCCAGAAAAGAGACCTAGAGCAGAGCCCCCAGAGCCAGTGTCCTCAGATGATTCTTCGGATGACTCAGACATTACAGACCATCCAGAGGCTCCTTTTTCTACTTATGAAGATTCCGATGCTGAAGAATCTATTCCATCTGCCTCTCCACCAGAGGAATTTTCCTTTGGGGAAACCTTACATGCCATGAGAGAACAATTCCAATGGCAGGGACAAGATTTCTCAGATTCAAGAAAAAGGCTTAGGTCCTTTCTACACTTACCGCAACATAGGCCCTTAGCTATACCTCCAGTTCTGCCTGTTGTGGATGATGCTTTTAATGATGTTTGCACTGCTCCTGATACTTTACCTCCAGCTCCTGCCAAACCAGATAGGTTTTACAGGGTACCAGACACTCATCACCACCTATACAAGGCCCCACTTGCAGATCCTGAGACTATCTCCCAGGGACCTAAGGCAGTAGCTTCGACCTCAGCAAAAAACCCACTCCCTTCTGAAAGGGAATCCAGGTCCTTAGAGAGATGGGGGAAAAAAGTTTACACCTCTGCTACTCTCTCAGCTAGAGCTTTGAACTGTCAGTTTCATATGATCCAATACCAAGAGTTTATGCTTGATCAGTTAACTAAGAAACTGTCCTCTGATGACTCCTTAGATAAGAAATTTGTTTTAGAAATGGTGAATAACATTCAGCAGGTTAGTAACCATTCTTTAAAATGTGGCTATGATGCACTGGAGGCTTCATTTAGATCAGCCATGACTGGCACAGTTATAAGAAGGCATGCATGGTTGAAAGAACAGGTCATGCGGATCATGTTAAAGCAAAGCTGTTAGATGCTCCTATGGATAAGGCCAGTCTATTTGGTACTCCTGCTCAGCAAGTAATGAAGAAAATGGAAGAGAAGGCAAAATCTGTACAAACAGTTAAGGATTTCTTACAGGTTCAGCCCCCAAGGTTTAGCAGGAACTGGCCTTCCAAAAATTGGTCCTTTCCAGACTCCTCTAAATCTCAGAGAGGCAGGAATAGACGTCCCAGAGGCAGAAATCAATCCAGAGGAGGTGCCTACAGAGGACGCCAGTGGCAAGGCAATAACCAGCGAGGCACAGACACAACCACTGCCACTGCAACAGGACAATCACAGTGACTTGGCTCTGACACCGCCTACCAGGGAACAAATAGCAGCACCCTTAGTCGGATAGCTAGCCTTATTTTCAAAAAATTGGCACTATATCACAAAAGACAAGTGGATTTTGCAGACCATAGACCAAGGCTACAGGTTTCACTTCCACACCTTACCAGTAAAAAGAGGAATGCCAAACCTACCTCCAAATCAAAAAACAGAAGCTCTAAAGCAGATAGCTCAATTAATAAAGATGAGAGCTGTGGAAAGAGTACCACTAACAGAACAGGGCAAAGGATTCTACTCCAGACTCTTCCTAGTACCAAGAAAAGAGAAAAGTTGGAGACCTATTCTCGACCTGTCCGTCTTAAACACATTCATCATTGTCCCAAAATTCAAAATGCTGACCCTACAGCAACTTCTTCCCATGCTGGGCAAGGAGTGTTGGCTGGTAACTCTAGATCTCAAGGAGGCATACCTGCACGTCCCCATACGACCAAATTGCAGAAGATACCTCAGATTTCTTGCAGGATCAGAGCATTATCAATTCTCAGCATTGCCCTTTGGCTTATCTACTGCCCAGAGTATTCACAAAATGCCTGGCATCAGTAATCGCTCATTGCAGGCTACAGGGAATCCAAATTTATCCATACCTGGACGACTGCCTGATACAAGCGGACAACAAAAGCAAGCTGACAAAAGACTTACAAAGAGTCATTTGCTTACTACAAGCCCTGGGATACACAGTCAATTTAAAAAAGTCAAGACTGATACCATCCCAAACAAGAACATTCTTGGGTGCGAATTGGACACAGTAAAACAGATGGCATTCCTAACTGCAGAAAAACAAGAACAACTCCCTCTTTACTTCTTGGCATTAACAAAACAGAACAAACTAACAGCAAGAAAAGTACTGCAGGCCTTGGGCTTCATGGCATCATGCATAATCCTGGTCCCCCATGCCAGACTGCATATGAGAAAGCTACAGTGGTACCTAAAGAATTTATGGTCTCAACACAAGCACAGCTTAGAAACCGAAATCCCACTAATCCCATGCCTGAAACAAGATTTCCTATGGTGGGCTCAAGCATGCCAGTCAAACCCAGGCTTGCCCTTCCACAACTTTCAAGCAAGCCAAACCATCACAACGGACGCCTCAGACCTAGGCTGGGGGGCACACATGCTGGACAAATGCATACAAGGATTATGGACTCCAGACCAGCTGCACCTGCACATAAATCAAAAAGAAATGCTGGCAGTAAAACTAGCAATCCAGAATTTCAGACCATTCCTCAAAGAAGGCCATTTAATGATAAGGACAGACAACACCACAGTCATGTGGTACATCAACAAACAGGGAGGCACTCATTCATACCCCCTATGCAGAGTGACCCTGGACCTTTGGAATATGGCTCTGAGCTACAACATCCAGTTACAGGCAATATTTGTACCGGGAAAAGAAAACATCCTAGCAGACATGTTAAGCAGAACTATCTCGGATGCTCACGAATGGATGCTACACCCAGACATCTTCAAGGCCATCACAAAGAAATGGGGAATGCCACAAATAGACCTATTCGCATCCCCACTCAATCACCAGCTCAAGAAATTCTGCACAAGGACATACCACCCACTTGCATGGAAGGTGGACTCTCTATCCTTCAGTTGGAAAGGCCTGACAGCATATGCATTTCCACCTCTTCCTTTGATGCACAAGGTACTACTGAAAATCAAAGAGGAATGTCCAAGGATAATTCTGATAGCTCCAAATTGGCCAAGGTAACACTGGTATCCATTGCTGAGGAGCATGTCTCGGGGGAGAATGTGGACACTACCCCTGATGCCTTTGATGTTAACTCAGAACAACTGCAACATCATGCATCCAAACCTAAAAACTCTGCAACTGACTGCCTGGAACATCACATAACAACAACTAACCCAGATTTATCCCAAAGGGTAAAAGACATTATCCTTGAAGCCCGCAGACCTTCAACAAGAAGGAACTATGCAGGAAAATGGAAAAGGTTTGTCATTTGGAGTACTGAAAGAGGAAAAGATGTGTCAAAGATAGATATTGCTAACATCCTGGAGTACTTGGCAGAGCTTCTCCATACAGGCCTGTCCTATTCCTCCATCAAGATACATGCATCAGCTATTTCTGCAGAATACAGCTTCGATCCCCCTGTCTTCTCACATCCTCTACTCGGGCAGTTCCTCAGAGGAATCAAGAATGTAAAACCTCCTAGGAAACCACCATTACCAGCATGGGACTTGAACTTTGTGCTAGAAAAATTGACACTCCCTCCATTTGAACCAGCAGCAACAGCAGATCTTCAACACCTATCATGGAAAACTGCTTTCCTACTGGCAATTACTTCAGCAAGAAGGGTTTCGGAACTACAGGCATTAATGGCAGTACAACCCTTCCTAATCTTCCATCAAGATAGAGTGTCCATGAGAACCAATCCTACATTTATGCCTAAGGTGGTATCCAGAGTCTCTCTAAACCAGGCAATCCACCTACCTACCTTCTTTCCCAATCCACAGAACAGGGGGGAAAGACTGCTGCATACCTTGGATGTACATAGACAGTTACGCTACTACCTGGACAGAACCAAAGGTAATAGAAAACTGACCAGCTTTTAGTAGCCTATGCAACAGGAAGGAAGGAAAAGCAATTTCCAAACAGACAATCTCCAAATGGATAGGAAATTGCATAAGATTCTGTTACTCCTACCATGGAAAGCAAATTCCACAGAACATAAGACCTCACTCTACAAGGGCTACAGCCACTACCACAGCCTTCTTACGAGGAGTGGCTACCAAGGACATTATTGAGGCGGCTACTTGGACCTCCGTGCATACATTTGCCAAGCATTACAACTTACCTTTATACTCTAGATCCCGAGCAGGGTTTGCCACTGCTGTCTTGCAAGGGATCCTAACTACACCATAATTCTTCTTCCTCCTCCCCTAGTTTGGCTATGGTATTCTACCCATTTGTTAGGACTGCAGATGCATCCTTGAAGGACATAGTACAGTTTTGTACCTACCATAAATGTAGATGTCCAAACAGGATAGCATCTGCAGTCAGGATTACCCACCCTCCTTCCCCTCTGTGGTACTCCTAGGGTACTTACCCTCCTAATAGCTAGCTAGGGGGGGATCTCTTATGGTGTATTTGTTTGTATATATGTACATACATGCTTACTTGTTGTGTTTGCCTACTATTTTTTTGGAAACATTGGCATTTATCCAAAATTTAGTTTTCCAAGAGGGCAACTGGCATCTGGGGCAAGAAACACTGAGGAAAATGGCGTCGGCTGATGCCTTTATACCCGAAGACCAGGAGAGATGACGTCGGGTGAAGTGCGACAACAGCCGAGGCCAGACCCAGACTTTGGAATCCGGCCGACCGAAGGGCTGCCTGACGACAGGACAACCCATTTGTTAGGACTGCAGATGCTATCCTGTTCGGACATCTACATTTATGGTAGGTACAAAACTGTACTTTTCTAGTGATATCCTGGCATCAGATGTGGAGGGTGGTGGCAGCTGATGTATGTTTGCAGCTGGATGCCTGCCTCAACAATATGGAGTACCTTGTACCTTTACTGATGGAGTTTTGTAATCGGAAAGCCCCGCCTGTCAGGACAGCAGAGGAGCAAATGGCCATAACATACATAGGTGAGAGATGCCTTTGTTTGTTGCTCTGTAGACCCACCCCGCCGGCATCCAGTCATGCAAGGAAACTTCCCTGTCCCCTTACTTGTATTACTCTCCCTTGCATGTCATTCCCCACTCCTTTTCCCTCTGTCCCTTCCTCGGTTATCCCTCACTAGCTTTACCATGTATCCTTTTTTGTAAGCTTTTAAAAAGGAATGTTCATCATATGGATCACTGCTGCAGTAACATTAGATGTGTGGGCTGTATCCTGCCAAGGATAGAACAACTGGTCAACTTCCAAAGTTTCAGGGCACCTTCCATGCATCCAAACTGTCAGGCAGCTTGAACTGAGCTGACTAAAAGACAAGGTTGGGTGCCGAGCCCTCCAGAGTTTTACTGCTACAGAAGAGTATGCAGGTTGTATAAAGTTCTTCAACCTTTTTTAAGTTTTTATACACTCTTCCTAAACTTTATCCTGCAGCTGTAGCTTCTTTTAATCCTTCTACTGCTCAGTACTTTAATTCTAATTCTACTGTTTTTGATTATTATAGGTTCATAGGTTGGTACTAGGCTAACTGCCCATGTGGGCCATTTTAAGCCTAGCCAATAACCCCATGCGAGAATTGAACCCTGCACCTTGTGTTTGTAAGGTAAACACACCTAAAGCATTTTGTGAACTATTATGCCATAGGTAAGTATTAGGCTAGCAAGGATGAGAAGATTGCTTATGAGTAAGGAAAAAAAGTGTATACTTCTGCGACTTTGCATTTCAGAAGTTTGAATTGTCAGGCTTATATGTTAAGGTTTGTCCTAATTGTGAAAGTATGGGGAATGTTTTGTCTGCATTTTCTTCTTGTGAGGAAAAGTCTGCTTTCAATTATTTAACTTCCATTGTTCAAGTCACTACGGTGTATGTATGACAACGTTGGATTTACCTTCAGTTGGTCAGTTAACACAACGTATGCACTGAGGTTGCTTTTCGGTACATGCAAATATTACTTCAAACAAAATAAACATCCCCTATGTGGGAGGGCTGCACCACCCCACACTCCCTGCTAATTATATATATTAACTCGGAGATTGCACAGACACTGGGGAAAGGGAATATTCCCCTAGCTGAAGATTGACAGTTTCAAACACCTGTTGACTATCTCTGTAGTCGACCACACCAACAGAAACCCTCTGCTGATACATCTTCAAGGGCAATGGCCACTGGTACTTCTGTAATGAGGTTTGCATCTCCCAAGTTGAGTTAAAAGTGATATTTTAAATTCTTTGGATAGAGATTTAGATTTTGACCCGTGTGCTGCAGAGGTGATCAAAAACTGTGATAAAAGAGGTAAACTGGTTCAGTGACTCTAAGATTTTCCATCCCTCCTTTTCTAAATCTTTCAAGGGATTCTCTAATTCTTCTTGCAGTTTTGGTAAGAAAGAAAATACAGTCTCAACAAAATATAGGTAAATGGACATTTAAGAAGAAATGGCAAGGAGGTTCCAAGAAGAATTCTGGAAAACCAAGAACAGTCAAACGCGTCAGAATGACTGATCTGAAGTAGGAACTTCATTTGTCAGCAACCTTTGGGATACGGATCCGATCTCGAATCCGAGCCGGCAACTTCTACCACAGCATAGATCCGAGCTCCTAGCTCCTCCCTTTACCCATAATCCCTGCCAACCCTGACTGACCTCAGATCTAGTTTGCTGCGCTTCAAGCTACAAGCTGGATTTCGAGCTCCTGATAGTTGGATAACTTTTGTGAGAAAAACTTTGCATTTTTTCTTCCCTTTTCTTGTGTAAGTGTGTACGAGTGTTTAGGTATCCTATATTTGTCTTTTTTTGTGTTTAATTTTCCTCCCTGCCCTCGCTGGTTAGTAGTGTGTGTTTGTGGTGTGTGTAGGGCCTAGTGAGTGTGTTTTCTGTATACTTTGTCGGAGGCCCCTAAAGCCATCTTTTCAAAATGCACCGAGTGTGGCCATAAGCTTTCACCGGCGGATGGCCACACCCGGTGCGTTAGGTGACTTGGGGTTGAACACCTCTCCTCGGGATGTGCGATTTGCGCAGTGTTCAACCCCAGGGCACTTAAGGACTGGAGATCGAAGCTGATTCTGGCGGGCCTTTTGCCCCCGGATTCGACTCAGGCCTCCGGTACTTCTGTGGCCGCTACCCAGCCCTCGGTGGTAGCCTCCCCTGTCTCCCTCCCTCCCTCCAGTCGGGACTCAACCTCCCGCTTCGGCTCTGGAGGAGAGGGAGGCCGGGAAAGCCAAACGGAAGGAGAAGCACCATAAGCGGTGGGCCGAGGACTCCTCCTCGGCCCTGCCCGCCAAACAGGCTTCTCCAGCCAGAGCTTCTGTATAACCTCCTCCTCGGCTCCGGTCCCCTTGTTTCTCACCGGGACCCGGTTCCCATCGAGGTCATTGAGGTGACACTCTAGGTCTGCCTCGGTGGCCTCGTCGAGGTCCACCTTTAGCATGTCAGATGCAGACATGGACCGGATGATGAGGAGGTTCATCCAGGCCCAGCTGCAGATGGGAGTGCTCTTGCCTCCCCCCCTCCGGGGGGGAGCTCGACCCCATTTTTTGCTCCAATCGCTCCTTCTCCGACCCGCTTTCCGGGTTCGGAGCCGAGCCGCGTTGGATCCGGGGGTGGGTCGGAGCCGATAGTACTGGTTATTTTGGCTCCGACTAGTCCCTCGAGCTTGGCGGATCCGACCTCTCAGAGCCGTGGGTTAAGCTTCGGATCCGAGGGATTCTGTGCGACTTCAGCTCTATCCCGATCGGAGCACACGGGTCTTTCGGATCCGAAGGTCTCGGCCCCGGATTCGGTCCCCGCTTCGGATCCGAGTGGGAGTCGACTCTCGGATCCTATCGAGAGTGGCTCCCCCTCGGCTTTCGTGGTGGTGGAGAGGGCACTGTTGAGTGCATCCGGGCCTCCGGTCCTGGCTTCGGCTCCCCCCTGCACTCCCTCTCAGCTGGTCCAGGCTCCCATCACCCGGCCCTCTGGGCAGCCTGCTTCAGCGCCTCTGGGTGTTCCTTTGGAACGTGATGTTGCTGGTGAGTCTTCCTCGGACAGCCCCCCTGAGGAGGTCCTTCACAAAGCTAAGTGTAAGAGGAGGCACGTGGACTCCCCCGAGTCCCTTATGGAAGATACGGACTTAGATGAAGGGGAAGGCTCCCCAAGGTCACCCTCCGAGGATGTCTCCTTTGGAGACATCATGGAAATGCTCAGGATTAGGGGAGGGTGGTCTGCCCCCAAGGCTTCCTCCAATGAGTCCGTATTCCTAGAGGCATTCGAAGCAGGGCCATCTACCTCTTGGGTGTCCCCTCCCCCCCCGACCCCCTGGTGGACCTTATTTCTACCAGGGCTTGGAAGGAGCCAGACACTGTAGAGCCAGTCCCCAAGCGCCCGGATAGAATCCTGAGTCCCCCTGCTGAAAGAACCCACTGGAGCAGAGGTCCCCCCGTGGATGCCATGTTGGTGGTGGCGGCCACTAAGAGAGAGTTGGCTCAGGAGAGCTCCACGGTCCACCCGCCGAGTAAGGAGTCTCGAGCGATGGACTGCCTTAGGAAGCAGGTCTTTAGTTCAGCAACCTTCTCCATGAGGGCGCTGAACTATATGGCACACGTCATCCGGATGCAGCGAGATCTAATAAAAGAATATGCTGCGTCCCCCCCAGATTCCATGTCGGAAGGGGACAAGCAGCTGTACTCCTCCCAAATGTCCACTCTATGTTCAGTTTCCAACACCTCTATGCGGCTGTTGTCTCACGCCACTGAAGGAGCTGCTAGAGCTGGCGGAGCCGGCCTGGTAATGAGGCGCCAAGCCTGGCTCCGACATTGTGACTTCTCGGAACCCTTTAAGGCGTCATTCGCGAATGCCCCCTTTGATGGTTCTGCACTGTTTGGCAAAACCGTTCGCGACACTTTAGTCCAGAGCAAGAAAGACGGGAAGACGTTGTCTGCCGTCGGAGTCCGCTTCTCTGCTCCCCAGAGGTCCTTTTCTAAGAGCCAAAAGGGTCAGAAGAAGATGTGGTTCCGTAAATCGCATCAGTCCCAGTCTGCTCCGGACAACCAGTCCTCTCGTGGCAGAGGAGGACAGGGAGGACGCCGCCCAAGAGGCAGAGGGGGTCCCAGAAATTTTGGGTCCAGAGAACCCTTCTCTGAGAGGCCCACGCAGAACCCCTGAGGGGTTGCCCGGCTGCTCCACTCTGGAGGCAGTTGGGGGGCATCTTTTGAAGCACCTAGCAATGTGGGAGTCCATAACAACAGATCGCTGGGTGCTTCGCATCATATCCAGAGGCTACCAAATTCCCTTTATTGTAACCCCCAAAACCAGAAGCCTCCCCAACGTACCACCCAATCAGAGGGAGGTGGCTGCTACAGAAATTCAGCAGCTTTTACAAACAAGAGACATCCAACCCGTCCCCTCAGATCAGTTCGGATCAGGTTTTTACTCCAGGTTCTTTCTGGTGCCAAAAAAGACTGGGGACTTGAGGTCCATCCTCGACCTCTCTCTCCTGAACCTGGCAGTACACAAAGAAAAGTTCTGAATGGTCACGCTACAATCTATTCTCCCCCTATTACGGGAGAATGACTGGATGTGCTCGATAGACCTCAAGGATGCGTACTACCACATTCTGGTGGACAGACGCTCCAGGAGGTTCCTCCGCTTACGGCTGGGAGCCAGTCACTTTCAGTTCAGGGCCCTCCCCTTCGGTCTCACCTCAACCCCCAGGGTGTTCACCAAAGTCTTGGTGGTTATAGCGGCCCACCTGAGGCTTCAGGGAATTCAGGTCTTTCCGTACCTGGATGACTGGCTCCTCATCGCCCCAACAAGGCATCTGCTCTGTTCAGGCAGGGATTATTTCCTCAATCTGGTTGACTGTCAACATGGCCAAAACCTCTCTGGCTCCTACACAGGTAATAGATTTCATAGGGACGAGACTGGATTCCAGACTAATGCTTGCCTTCCTGACTCCCGATCGGCTTCAGAACCTGAGGTTGCATGTTCAGGCCATTCTCCGACTTCCTGCTCCACCGGCGGAATTGATCCTGAGGGCTCTAGGGTCCATGGCGGCAGCAATTCCTCTGCTGCCCCTAGCCCGTCTAAATATGAGGGTCCTGCAGTGGACCCTCCAGGTACAATGGTCCCTCTCTCGCAACCCCCTGTCCCATCCTTTTCCCCTAAGCAGGGCTTGCAGAGGGTCGCTCATGTGGTGGCTCCAGTCCCCGAGTCTCCACACGGGACGACCATTCTCGATGCCTTCCCCCGTCGCCGCAGTGACCACGGACGCCTCTCGCCTGGGGTGGGGGGGGGGGCACTATTCAGGCAGAACGGTCCAAGGCACGTGGAATGACACAGAGACCTCCTTGCATATCAGTGTCCTAGAGATGAGGGCGGTGCTTTTGATGTTGCAGGCACTTCAGTCTTCTTCTGATTGGGGCGATTGCAGTACAAACGGACAACATGTCAGTTGTGTGGTACATCAACAAACAGGGGGGAACCAGGTCTTATCCTCTTTGTCGCGAGGCCATGAGAGTGTGGGAATGGGTGATATCCACCAACCGCTTTCTCATTGCAACGCACATTCCGGGATGGTCCAACATCCTAGCAGACAGGCTCAGTCGTTCGATTCTGACCCCGTACGAATGGTCTGTCAATCCCCTAGTAGCGAAACAAATATTTGCCCAATGGGGGCAACCCTGTCGCGTTCTTTTTGCCTCTCCTTCAAATACCAAGTGCAACAGTTACTTCGCGCTAATCCCCCCTCGGGGAGTCCCAGAGAGACTCTCTAGTACATGCTTGGCCTCCCGGTCTCCTTTACGCTTACCCTCCATTGCCCATGATGCTAAAACTCTTACAGAAAGCCAGTCGGCTGGGGAGAAAAATGATCCTCATTGCCCCATTCTGGCCTCGTCAAATGTGGTTCCCGTACCTGTGGTCTCATCTGATTCATCCACCCTGGATTCCCTTCCGGTTCTCATTACTCGCCCTCTGGGTCTTTCGACTCCCAACCTGGTCAACCTCAAGCTGACTGCTTGGTTGCTCCAGTTCCACTCCTGATAAGGACTCCCGGAATCTCCTCACCAGTCAAAGCCATCCTAGTAGCAGTACATAAACCTTCCACCAGAAGGGTCTATCGAAGTAAGTGGAAACGTTTTTCCATTTGGGCGGAGCACCATCACTTAGATACTTTCACGGCGCCTCTTACGTCGGTTTTGGATTTTCTAACTACCCTTTTTCATCAAGGGGCTAGCTGCTCTACAGTCAATGTACAACTAGCAGTGATTTCACATTATCATGTAGGGCATGAATCGGGCCCTCTAATTACTTCCAAGCTTTGCAAAGCTTTCCTCAAGGGTACCTTCCTCCTCAGACCCCCGGTCAGAGAGGTAGTACCCCCATGGGATTTATCTTTGGTTCTTCAGACCTTGACAAGCCCCCCTTTCGAGCCGGTGGCTACGGTTGGTCTTAAATACCTCTCTTGGAAGACGGCCTTCTTGGTGGCCATTACTTCAGCTAAAAGGGTCTCTGAGCTTCAGGCTCTATGTGTTAAACCACCGTACTTAGCTTTCCATCCGGATAGAGTTTACCTCAGGATCAATCCGTCCTTTCTGCCTAAGGTTTCTTCGGAAGCTAATATTAATCAATCTGTTAATCTTCCCGTGTTCTTTCCCAATTACCAGAACAAAGGAGAGTACAAACTGCATTCCTTGGATGTGCACAGACAATTACGCTTTTATATTCATCGAACTGCTGGTCTTAGGCAATCTGACCAGTTGTTTGTCTCCTTTGCCAAAACAAGTTTAGGCAAGTCAATTTCTAAAGTTACACTGTCACGGTGGATAGCTAGTTGTATCCTCTTGGCATATCAAAGTTCGGGAAGGCCTGCACCTCAGGGAGTCCGAGCTCATTCTACTAGGGCCGTCGCTACTTCGGCGGCTTTTAAATCTAGGGTTCCCTTAGATGATATTTGTTCCGCAGCCACTTGGGCCTCATCTCATACCTTTATAAGCCATTACAAACTGGATGTTGTCTCCAGAGGTAGGGCATCCTTTGGCTCTGCAGTGCTCCGGAATATTCTTCCATAAAGGCCACCCAGGATTCAGGTAGCTGGGGACTCTGTTGCAAAGGTTGCTGACAAATGAAGTTCCTACTTCAGATTAAGAAGTTATGTACTCACCATAACGTTCAATCCGAGTAGGTATCTTCATTTGTCTGCAACCATCCCCCCTCCTTCCCCCTGACCTATAGGATCTGTCTTAGATAAGCCCCTTCTGGGGCACAGTAACAATGGTTATATCGGGCAAACTTGATCTGAGGTCAGTCAGGGTTGGCAGGGGATTATGGGTAAAGGGAGGAGCTAGGAGCTCGGATCTGTGCTGTGGTAGAAGTTGCCGGCTCGGATCCGAGATCGGATCCGTATCCCAAAGGTTGCAGACAAATGAAGATACCTACTCAGATGGAACGTTATGGTGAGTACATCACTTCTTATTTAAGAGACTTTGTTCCCCCTTTCTACCCTGGCAGCCTCTTTTTTTCTTCCAAAAAGTCTGAATCTTTACTTTTCTTTTTGGCAACAGATAGATCCAAACAAATGGGATGTGAAAATCATTCATGAATGTAATGGATGGCAATGGGGAGGAACATTTCTCCTTTTCAAGGGTAATTCCTCATCCTCCAGACCAGACTCTTAGATGCTGTCCTAGGGAGTGATGGAACCAGTTCCCCCTTCCCTAGCGGGAAAGGGGTTTTATTCAAGGATGTTTTTAGAGCCAAAGAAAGAAAATACTTGGAGATCAGTTCTTCATTTTTTCTTTCTTTCCTAAACCTGTTTGCGATAGTGCCCAAATTCACAACCTGTTAACTTTTTCCTTTTTCAAGTTTCTTGCTAACACTAGACTTAAAAAAGATCATCATCACATCCATATTAATCCAGACGTTTGGCGTTTGTTAAGGTTTTGTGTGCCTAGATCACATTATCAGTTCTCCGCCTTAACCTTTTTGACTACCCACTGCACCAAGGGTGTTCAGAAAGTGTCCAGTTCCGGTTATAGCTCAATGCAGGCCACAAGGTATCCACATTTCTCCATATTTAGATAATTTGCTTATCATTGAAAGAGAATTTTTCAAAGTGTCTGAAATCTCTCTCTTAGGTTAGAGATATCTTACATGAGCTGTAATTCCAAGAGAAAATGCTTGAGTCTTTCTTTACTCTTTTCTCACAAGATTGTTTTTGGGATGTCACCAGGATACCACAATTCAAAGAGTTTTTCTTCCCTAGAAAAAAATTGCTCTGTATGTAGATCTAGTTTTTCTTCCCTAGAAAAAAATTGCTCTGTATGTAGATCTAGTTCTAGGGTTTTCCACTTGGACTTCTGTCACTTGAGGGAATATCTCAGGATTTTGAGTCGCATGGTTTCTGTGATTCTCATGATATCCCTGGCAAGCAAGACTCCACATGAGAAAGTGGTATCTGAAGTCACTCTGGTCCTAGCACCACTAACCCGTGTCTTTTCAGATCTCAGTGCTGGGTTTTGTCAGAAGAGAAATCACTTGGTGGAGACAACAGATATCCCTAAATCCAGCTCTTCTTCTTCCTCCCTGTTCCAAAGCAGTCATCACAGACTAGTTGGACTTTGCTTGAGGAGCAGTTTTAGGAGAGATAAAAGTATGTGTGGGACACCAAGGACACATGCAAGCACATAAATGTAAAAGAGATGCCTACTCTGATCAGGGCACTTAACTCTCTAAACCATTTTGGTCCCTGGACCTCTTCAAGTTGCTACAAACAATACCAAATTCATATGGTACATTGACAGGGAAGGGAGAACCAGGTGGAGCCCCTCTGCAGACTAGCCATGTTGGGATATAGCTTCATAGCACAGTCTCACTGTAAAGGCATCCTGCATTCCATCAAAGCAAAATTGTATGGCAGACAGGCTGAGCAGGCCAAGGGCAGAACCTCATGAATGGAAACTAGATCAAGTCTTTCAAGATTTGATCAGTCTGTGGGGAGATGTTCTTCGTGTTTCACTATTGCAGTCATTACATTTGGGTTATCTGCTTGCAGTAGCCCTCAGTTGGCCTGATTAACAAAGTTTTGGGTCCTGCGTCAGTTGCTGTCCCTTCTTCCATGAAGTCAGGTTGTCAGGGTTATAAAACATGCAGCTGACACCATTACATCAGTCTTTCTTGCCGTGCGGTGCCCGAAGCAGAAGCAGTTTGCAAGTGCCGGTCGGCTGACTCCTGAAATTTTTGTTTTAGAGTTTCAGAACCGAAGTCTTCAACTAAAGCTAAGTACCCCATTGGGGAAACTTTTTGTTGCTCCTTACTGATGTCAATAAAAGTTAATAATTGCATTACTCGTGGAAAGCAAATACCTCACAAAGATTTTCATTCGTACTGTATTCCTTGCCTAGGCTCTGACCACGACGTACCTTGTTGTCGGTCTTATGCCTTATTTAATCAGCGCACTATCCATTGTCTGTATATTTCTGCCTGAAAATATTTCGGTTCTCGGTTCAATTATCCAGATGTCCTTCAAGGATGCATCTGCAGTCCTAACAAATGGGTTGTCCTGGCCTCAGGCAGCCCTTTGGACGGACGGATTCCAAAGTCTGGGTCTGGCCTCGGCTGATGTCGCACTTCACCCGACGTCATAGCTGCAGTTCAGCGGGTATAAAGGCATCAGCCGACGCCATTTTCCTCAGTCTTTCTTGCCGCGTGGCGCCCGAAGCAGAAGCTGTTCGCAAGTGCCGGTCGGTCAGAGACAGAGATTGCTACTACCGAAGACTTCTAAAAAGCTAAGTACCCCGTTGGGGACTCTTTCTTGCCTCAGCCGATGTCAGGAAAAGTGAATAACTGTTTAACTTGTGGGAAACAAATACCTCATAAAGATTTCCACTCTTACTGCCTACCTTGTTTAGGCCCAGACCACGACGTAGCAGCCTGTCTAGCCTGTGCTTCTTTCAACCGACGGACACTTAGACGTCGGTCGGAATTTGCTGAGGAGTTTTTCGCCCGCTTTTGCTTACAACATGCCGCCGGAAACTCCGACTTCACAATTAGCTAAAAGCGCAAGGAAAGGACCGACACTCGCGGTCCGCGGTTTCGCGAAACCGCGTTAAGTCAATCATGATTGTCTCGGTTTCGGCTGAAACCGAGCCCTCGGTTCTTCCTTCGGCCGAAAGCTTGCCTCCCACCGAGGCCTCATCCAGCATGGCAGAATCTGCTACTGAAATTCCACCTGCTCTTACAGGTTCACAGGATTTATCTGATACTATCCCTTTAGATATATCCACTCCTGCACGTGGAGCTGCTAGGCCCCCTGCATCTATGTCGATTAAGGCTTTTGCCAGGGCTAAAGCAGCAAAATCAACCAAGACTGTGCCTATTAAGACCCCCTCTCACAGGCCTAGCTCTAGTACTCAAATGCTTAGTCTAGCAGAGGATCTCATTTCTTTGATCAGGGGATCCCAACCTCACCCTGACAGGGCCTCTCACCCACCTCCAGAGAAGAGGCCTAGAGCAGAGGCCCCTGAGCCAGTTTCTTCAGATTACTCTTCTGATGATTCAGAAAATACAAACCCTCCAGAAGGCCCTTATTCTCCTTATGAGGACTCTGATGCAGAAGACTCCATTCCTTCTGCCTCTCCGCCTGAGGAATTTTCTTTTGGAGAAACCTTGCATGCTATGAGGGAACAATTTCAATGGCAGGGCCAGGATTTTTCAGACTCTAGGAAAAGGCTTAGGACCTTTTTGCATTTGCCACAGCATAGGCCTTTAGCCATTCCTCCAGTACTTACTGTTGTGGATGATGCATTTAATGATGCTTGTACTGCCCCTGATTCACTTCCTCCGGCCCCTGCTAAGCCCGACAGGTACTACAGGGTTCGGACACACATTATCATTTGTATAAGGCTCCTTTTGCAGATCCTGAAACTATTTCACAGGGACCCAAGGCTGTAGCAGCTACCTCTGCCAAAAACCCTCCCTCTGAAAGGGAATCTAGGGCCTTAGAGAGATGGGGTAAAAAAGTTTATACTTCTGCTACTCTTTCGGCTAGGGCCTTAAACTGTCAATTCCACATGATTCAGTATCAGGAATTTATGTTAGACCAGTTAACTAAAAAACTGTCCTCGCCTGAACCATTAGACAAAAAGTCTCTTCAGGAAATGGTACATAACATACAGCAGGTCAGTAATCATTCCTTAAAATGCGGCTGTGATGCACTGGAGGCTTCCTTTAGATCAGCTATGACTGGTACAGTGATCAGAAGGCATGCATGGTTAAAGAGCAGTCCTTACCAGACCATGTAAAATCAAAGCTCCTAGATGCTCCCATGGATAAGCATAATTTGTTTGGCTCACCTGCACAGCAGGTGCTGAAGAAGGTGGAAGAGAAAGCAAAATCTGTCCAGACAGTCAAGGATTTCTTACAGGTCCAGCCTCCAAGGTTTAGTAGGAACTGGCCTTCCAAGAATTGGTCCTTTCCAGACACCACCAGAGCACAGAGAGGCAGGAATAGGCTTCAAGAGGCAGGGGTCAATCCAGAGGTGCCTACAGGGACGCCAGTGGCAGCCTAACAACCAGCAAGTACTGCCACAGATCCAGCCACTACCACTTCCACAGGACAATCACAGTGACTTGGCTCTGAGACCGCCTACCAGGGAACAACTAGATGCACCCTTAGGCGGAAAGCTAGCCTTATTTTCAGTAAACTGGCATTACATCACAGGAGACAAATGGATTTTACAGACAATAGACAAAGGTTACAGGTTTCACTTCCATACTCTACCAAGGAAGAGAGGAATGCCAAACCTACCTCCAAATCAAAAGACAAAAGCTCTAGAACAAATAGACAACTTAATAAGTATGAGAGCTATAGAAAAGGTACCGTCTATGGAACAAGGGCAAGGATTTTACTCCAGACTTTTCCTGGTGCCAAGAAAAGAAAACCAGTGGAGACCTATTCTAGACCTGTCCGCTCTGAACACATATCTCATTGTTCCAAAATTCAAGATGCTGACCCTACAGCAGCTTCTTCCCATGCTGGGCAAGGAGTCTTGGCTGGTAACTCTAGATCTCATGGAGGCATACCTGCACGTCCCCATACGACCAAATTGCAGAAGATACCTCAGATTTCTTGCAGGATCAGAGCATTATCAATTCTCAGCATTGCCCTTTCGCTTATCTACTGCGCCCAGAGTATTCACGAAATGCCTAGTAATTGCTCATTGCAGGCTTCAGGGAATTCAAATTTACCCTTACCTGGACGACTGCCTGTTACAAGCGGACAACAAAAACAAATTAGCAAAAGATTTGAAAAAGGTCATTCATCTGCTACAAGCCCTGGGATACACAGTCAATATAAAAAAATCAAGGCTGATACCATCCCAGAGGATAACTTTCTTGGGTGCAGAACTGGACACACCAAATCAAATGGCATCCCTCACAGCAGAAAAGCAGAAGCACCTTCCTCTCTATTTCATGGCATTAACAACGCAGAACCAGCTAACAGCAAGGAAAGTCCTGCAAGCCCTGGGTTACATGGCATCCTGCATAATATTGATTCCACATGCCAGACTACATTTGAGGAAGTTGCAATTGTACCTAAGGAATTTATGGTCTCAGCACAAGCACAGCCTAGAAACCCAAATTCCAATAATTCCATGCCTGAAGCAAGAATTCCAATGGTGGGCTCAGGCCTGTCAATCAAACAAAGGACTGCCCTTCCACAGCCCTCAACCAAACCAGACTATCACCACGGACGCCTCAGACCTCAGTTGGGGGGCACACATGCTGGACAAGTGCATACAAGGCTTATGGACTCAAGACCAGCTGAACCTACACATAAATCAAAAGGAGATGCTGGCAGTAAAACTGGCAATTCAGACCGTTTCTTCAACAGGGTCAATTGCTGATAAGGACGGACAACACCACAGTTATGTGGTACATCAACAAACTGGGAGGCACATATTCATACCCTCTATGCCGGATGGCAATGGACCTCTGGAATGTGGCCCTGAGCTTCAACATTCAGCTCCAGGCAATATTTGTACCAGGAAAAGAAAATATACTAGCAGACATCCTAAGCAGAACTACCACGGATGCCCACGAATGGATGCTGCATCCAGGCATCTTCAAATCCATTACAAGGAAATGGGGACTACCAGAAATAGACTTATTCGCATCCCCACACAACCACCAATTGAAAAAATTCTGCACAAGGACATACCACCCTCTGGCTTGGAAGGTGGACTCCCTATCTTCAGTTGGGAAAACCTGACAGCATATGCATTCCCACCTCTTCCTTTGATGCACAAGGTGCTATTGAAGATCAAAGAAGACCGCCCAAGGATCATCCTGATAGCTCCAGACTGGCCGAGGCAGCATTGGTACCCATTACTGAGGAGTATGTCTCGGGAACAAATATAGCCTCTGCCCCTAGTTCCCTTACTGCTAACACAGAACAACTTCAAAACCCTGCATCCAAACTTGAAAACGTTGCAGCTAGCTGCCTGGAACATTGCATAAGACAAAATAACCCAGATTTATCTCAAAGGGTTAAAGACATTATCTTGGTGGCTCGCAGACCCTTAACAAGGAAAACTTATTCAGCAAAATGGAAAAGATATCTCATTTGGAGTGCAGCTAAAGGAGAAGATGTGTCACTGGTAAACATAGCTAACATCCTGGAATACTTGGCAGAACTTTTCCACAATGGCCTGTCCTATTCTTCCATTAAGATTCATGCATCAGCTATTTCAGCAGAATACAACATGGACCCTCCAGTCTTCTCTCATCCTCTACTCAGGCAGTTTCTGAGAGGAATTAAAAATGTAAAGCCACCAAGGAAGCCACCATTGCCCGCATGGGACTTGAACTTTGTGCTGGAAAAGTTGACACTCCCTCCTTTTGAACCAGCAGCAACAGCAGAATTACAGTACTTATCATGGAAAACTGCTTTCCTGCTTGCAATCACTTCAGCAAGAAGGGTTTCTGAATTACAGGCATTAATGGCAGTACAGCCCTTCCTTATCTTCCATCAAGATAGAGTGTCCATGAGAACTAATCCTACTTTTATGCCAAAGGTGGTCTCCAGGGTATCTCTAAACCAAGCTATCCACCTACCTACATTCTTCCCCAACCCACAGAACAGGGGAGAAAGAGATTATTACATACCTTGGATGTACATAGGCAATTGCGCTACTACCTGGACAGAACCAAGAGCAATAGAAAAACTGACCAGCTACTGGTAGCATATGCAACAGGAATGGAAGGAAAAGCAATTTCAAAACAGACAATCTCAAAGTGGATAGGAAATTGCATTAGATTTTGTTACTCTTACCATGGAAAGACAACTCCAGAAAACATCAGACCTCACTCCACAAGGGCTACAGCCACTACTACAGCTTTTTTACGAGGAGTGGCTACCAAAGACATTTTAGAGGCTGCTACTTGGAGCTCCGTGCATACATTTGCCAAGCATTATAATCTACCCTTATACTCCAGATCCCGAGCAGGTTTTGCCACTGCTGTTTTGCAAGGGATCTTAACTACACCATAATCTAATTATTACCTCCTCCCCCAGTTTGGCTATGGTATTCTACCCATTTGTTAGGACTGCAGATGCATCCTTGAAGGACATAGTACAGTTTTGTACCTACCATAAATGTAGATGTCTGAGAGGTATGCATCTGCAGTCAGGATTACCCACCTTCCTTCCCCTCTCTGGTACTCCTAGGGTATTTGCCCATCTTGTAGCTAACTCGGGGAACCCATTATGGTGTATTTGTTTGTATATATGTATATACTTGTTTATTTCTATTTGCTCTCTATTGTTTGGAAACATTTGCATTTATCCAAATTTAGCCTTCCTAGAGGGCTCCTGGCATCTGGGGCAAGAAACACTGAGGAAAATGGCGTCGGCTGATGCCTTTATACCCGCTGAACTGCAGCTATGACGTCGGGTGAAGTGCGACATCAGCCGAGGCCAGACCCAGACTTTGGAATCCGGCCGACCGAAGGGCTGCCTGAGGCCAGGACAACCCATTTGTTAGGACTGCAGATGCATACCTCTCGGACATCTACATTTATGGTAGGTACAAAACTGTACTAAATGTTGTCGGATAGCCATCCGACTACCAGTATTTCGAAAAAATGCAAAGATAAAGACAGAGACAGGCTGCCTGGGTCCAAAGTTGCAGACGACGCTTCTCCTAAGACAGTCGCCAGTTCACCGGTACTCAGTGAGGCGCTTTTGCAGCCCCTAATACCCACTACTTCTGATTTGCAGGCCTCTACTGAGACCCAGTCGGAGTCTGGTATGCCGCGAGATGCTTCAACTGTGGAATCTGCGGATGTCTCTACCTTGGATGGGTCCAGAGCCCCTGTGCAGGCACCGGCTTCTGAGGGTGTATTCAGGCCTATGGACTTGCATATTAAACCAACGCCTCTTTCTTCATTTAGGCCTAAACCTCGAACCATGCCTAAGAAACCGCATGTTCAGGCCATTATGCCTAAAAAACAAATGATAAGAATGGCTGAAGATCTTATAACTCTAATCAGGGGAAGCCAATCACCCTCTTCTAAGAGACCTAGGACTGAAGTTGTTTATGAATCTTCTGACCAGGATTCTGATTTTTCTGATTCTTCTGATCTAGATTTACCCTTATCTACTTATGAGGATTGTGATGCAGAGGACTCTATTCCCTCTGCTTCCCCTCCAGAGGATTTTTCTTGTGGTGAAACCTTACATGCTCTAAGGGAGCATTTCCACTGGGAAAGCCAGGATTTTTCTGATTCAAAAAAGAGGCTTAGGGATTTCTTACTCCTGCCTCATCATAGGCCTTTAGCTGTACCTCCTGTACTAGACATTGTTGATGATGCCTTTTCGGAATCTAGTTTGGCCCCTGATTCTTTGCCTCCTGCTCTCAGAAAACCTGACAGATATTACAGGGTTCCTGATTCACACAAGTTCCTTTTTAAAAATCCTATTGCGGATCCAGAGACTATTTCACAGGGACCCAAGGGCATTAAGGCTTCTACTGCTAACAATCCTACCCCTTCTGATAGAGACTCCAGGCTGCTGGATAGATGGGGTAAGAAGGTTTACACTTATGCAACCTTGGCCATTAGGGCTTTAAACTGCCAGTTTCATATATTAAAGTATCAACAGCATGTTATTGGATTACTTAAACAGAAAATGATGATTCCTGGCTGAGCTGAAAATAAAGAATTACAGGATTTAATGCATTCTGATGAACAGGTTGGTAAACCTACTTTGCAATGTGGATTTGATTCATTAGAGGCCTCTTGCAGGGCTGCTGTTACTGGGTCTGTGCTCAGAAGGCATGCTTGGTTTATGGAGCAATCTTTGCCTGATCATGTTAAAGCTAAACTGTTGGATGCTCCCTTAAATCAGGGCCGCCTGTTTGGCAGCAAAGCTGAGGAAGTTCTTAAAAAGATGGAAGGTATAGCTTAATCTGTGCAAACTGTTTAAGGTTTCTTACAAGTTCAGCCTCCAAGATTTAGTAGGCATTGGCTGTCTAAGAATTGGTCCTTTCCAGTCCCTTTCAGGTCTTCTCAATCCAAACCCAGACACAGCAGAAACCCCAGGTTTCAGTCCCAGGGGACACACAAGACTAAGCAGTGGGGGGGTTTCAGCACCCAAATCTGGAACTAGTAAGACCCCCCACCCCCCATGGAAAACTGTCTCAATGACTTCCTTTTAAAACTTCCAAGCACTTCCCAACTGAATGCTCCTTTAGGTGGAAAGATTGGTCCGCAGGCAAAAAACTGGGAACTCATTACCCAGAACAAATGGGTTTTAAATATAGTGTCCCAAGGATACAGATTTCACTTCCACACGTTACCAGCACCAAGCGGGTGGCCAGATCTACCCCCAAATCAGTGGACAGAGGCCCAGAATCAAGTACTCTCTGTCTTAAGCATGGGGGCTATTCACTTGGTACCAGAAGAGGAAAAGTGACAAGGTTTCTATTCAAGACTGTTCCTGGTACCCAGAAAAGACAATTCTTGGCATCCTATCCTGGACCTTTCTACTCTAAACACCTTTCTGGTGATTCCAAAATTCAAGATGCTGACTCTTCACCAGCTGCATCCTATGCTAGGCAAAGATGCCTGGTTGGCAACACTAGACTTAAAAGAAGCATACCTGCACATCCCAGTCAGGGAGTCTTGCAGAAGATACCAATGCTTCGAAGCAGGCTACATGCACTGTCAGTTCTCTGCACTGCCCTTTGGCTTCGAAGCAGGCAACATGCACTGTCAGTTCTCTGCACTGCCCTTCGGCTTATCTACTGCGCCCAAGGTATTCACAAAGTGCCTAGCTCCAGTCATTGCATTTTGCAGGCAAAGAAATATTCAGATATACCTATACCTGGACGATTGTCTAATTCAGGCAGAAAGCCAGGGCATACTTTTGAATCCTCTGGCTTTTGTTCAAAGGTGCTGACTTGTCTGGGGTAAACCATAAACGAAAAGAAGTCACACCTGGTACCCTGTCAACAAGTTATATTCCTGGAAGCAAGCTTGAATACAACTTCCCAGATGGCTTTCCTTACGCCAGAGAAACAGATTAATTTGACAACCTTCTTCAAACAAGTGGCCACAAAAATTCAGCTATCTGCAAGGCAAATACTGCAAGCCTTGGGGTTCATGGCCTCCTGCAGTCTTCTAATTCCATATGCAAGGCTGCATATGAGAAAACTGCAATGGTATCTCAAAAGCCTATGGCGCTAACATTCTCAGGATCTGGAAGCAGTGATTCTTATCATACCTTGCCTACACCTAGAGTTCCTTTGGTGGACAGAGGCCTGCCACCAAAACAAGGGACTACCATTCACACTACCCCCTGCCACCGAAACCTTAACAACAGACACATCAGACTGTGCATGGGGTGCTCACCTGGCAAGGAAGTGCATTCAAGACAAACGGAAACCAAGTCAAATGCACCTGCACATAAATCAAAAAGAAATGTTAGCTGTGCAGAATGCTCTGACAGCCTTCAAGGACCACATTCTTCCAGGGCAACTAATGATAAAGACGGACAACACCACTGTCATGTGGTACATAAACAAGCAAGGGGTACACTTTCTTACCCTCGCTGCAGACTAGCCATGGCATTGTGGAACACAGCTTTGTGCTACCAAGTTAATCTATAAGCTCAGTTCCTGCCGGGAAACCTAAATACACTGGCAGATGGACTAAGCAGAAACCTCATGGACCCACACGAGTGGAAGCTGGAACCAAGGATTTTCAACATGTTGACAAGCAGATGGGGGAGCCCAGATATAGACCTGTTTGCCTCCCCCCAGAACCATCAATTGGACAAATTTTGTACAAGGATTCCCCACAAGCTAGCTTGGAAAGTGGATGCCTCTGTCCTTCAGCTGGAAAAACCTATCAGTTTATACCTTTCCTCCCCTGCCTCTGCTCTCCAAAGTACTACTAAAGATCAAACGGACAAGCCAAGGATGATTTTAATTGCACCAGACTGGCCATGCCAACACTGGTACCCCCTCTTGTGCAGTGTGTGACGCTTGGCCCCATGGCACCTCCTCAGACTCCTTCCCTGTTGTCTCAGCAGGAGAACCAGATTCTGCACCCTCGGCTGCAAACCCTGAACCTAGCAGCCTGGCTAATTACATAATCTCTTCTTTACCATCCCTCAGTAAATCCGTGATGGATATCATTTTAGAAGCAAGGAGGCCTAGTACTAGAAAATATTATGCTGAAAATGGAAAAGATTCTGTGCCTGGAACCAATCTCAAGGGATGAGCGCAGCAGCACCCAGTTTACTTCAGATTCTACAATACTTGACTGAGATGCTTCATAAGGGCTTGTCTTTTCCTCCATCAAAATTCATGCCTCAGCCATTTCAGCTCATTATAGCACAGAGCCTCCCCTCTTCTCTCACCCACTGCACAAGCAGTTCCTTAGAGGGGCCAAAAATTTAAGGTCACCCAGGAGAGCTCCAACTCCAGCTTGGGACCTTAACTTTGTCTTGA
Source organism: Protopterus annectens (assembly GCF_019279795.1). NCBI lineage: Eukaryota > Metazoa > Chordata > Ceratodontiformes > Protopteridae > Protopterus > Protopterus annectens. The sequence continues at coordinate 487,423,657 of NC_056739.1, forward strand.
AGAAACTCACTCTTCTCCTTTCAAGCCAGCTGCTACTGCAGATTTAAAACTCCTTTCTTGGAAAACCGCTTTCCTTTTAGCAATCTCTTCAGCAAGAAGGGTATCTGAATTACAGGCCCTTATGGCAGTGGAGCCTTTCATCATCTTTCATGCAGACAGGATGTCCCTCGGAACCAATCCCTTCTTCATGCCCAAGGTGGTATTCAGTGTGGCTCTTAATCAGTCCAGTCATTTGCCTACCTTTTTTCCTAACCCACTGAACAAAGGGGAATGGATAGTGCACAGACAACTGAGATTCTGCTTGGACAGGACTAAGCCTCAAAGGAAATCTGAACAACTGCTGGTGGCATTTGCTGCAGGGACAGAGGGGAAAACTATTTCAAAGCAAACCATTTCGAAATGGATAGGCAACTGCATTCATTTCTGCTATAAGCACCATGGAAAACCCATCCCACAGGATATCAGACCTTATTCAACCAGGGCTACATCTACCTCTACAGCCTTTCTCAGAGGCGTCCCTACCAGGGGCATCCTAGAAGCTGCTACCTGGAGTTCTGTACATACTTTCGCCAAACATTATCATTTGCCTATTTTCTCTAAATCCAGAGCTGGCTTTGCCACTGCAGTCTTGCAGGGCCTTATAGCTGGTCCTAATATTATTTAAATTCCTCCTCTCCAACCTTAGCTTTGGGAATCTACCCAAATGTAATGACTGCAACAGAGAAACACAAAGAACATAGTACAGTTGTGTACACTTACAATAAATGTAGATGTTCGAGTGTATTCACTGTTGCAATCCTGGTTTCCCTCTGTCCAGCCCCCTTGTTTCTCTATGTCTGTCTCCTCTCTATGTCTGTTACTCACCCCTTTCAGGGGTATTGGTATTTACTTTTTACTGGTGGTGTTTTCCCCACCATAACTTGGCTCCCTATTTGGGGGGGCTTCTGACATTTGGAACAAGAAAAACTGATGTAATGGCGTCGGCTGCCTGTTTTTATACCCCTTACGACCTGTCGTCTGTCCTGGAGCAACAGCAACTGACGCAGAAATACTAAGTCTCTGGTATTCGGGCCAAGTGAGGGCTTCCTGCAGGCAGATAATGCAAGTGTGATGACTGCAACAGTGAATACACTCGAACATCTACATTTATGGTAAGTGTTCACAACTGTACTTTTCTTGATTATGCCCAGACCACAATGTCCTTAATTTAGTTTTTGAGCTAGGTTTCATACTAGAATGATTAGGCGTAGGGTCAAATTCTTAACTTGTTTTCTAAGACAAGAGTCAGTTGATCTTTGACTGATGGCATCTGCTGGTCATCCCAATCTTGAGCTGAATAAGAGCAAAAAAGAAAAGAAACTGAAGCCAAAGTAGTCTAATGGCATTCACTTCCCAGGTGACTTGCCTGCTAGACTGATAGACTGATAATTGTTGAAGAAGGTGAGGTGCCTTCACAGCCCCCTTTGACATTTGACACAGCAACCCAGGCCTCTATTGAGAACTGTTTGGAGTCTGACATGCCTTCTTTTTCTTCATCTTCCACTGCTCATGTGTTCAGCTCATCATTTGGGTCCGAGAGTACTCAGCAGGCCATGGCTTCTGATGAGCACTCAGTAACCATCAGTACAACGAGACCTAGGCCTATGCTGGTGCATTTCCACAGAGAGTCAGGCGCCAGGGCATTTGACACACCTAGGCCTAAGGCCAAACCCACCCCAAAGAAAGGCAGTGTGGCATGGCCTCCGCCTATGCCTACAGGCTCCCAGTTACCGGGATCCCAACAGGATTTGATTAAACTGGCTGAGGACTTAATTAACATTGTAAGGGCCAGACAGACCACAGGTGAAGCCACCCCAGGAAAAAGGAAAAGGATGATGTTATGTGATCCTATCTCGCCTACATTCTGTACTGATGGGCTCGGAGCCGATCCCTCGGCTCCGACTCGGCACGCTTATGCTATAGAGCGAGGCCTCTTATTGGCTGAGCTATCTTTATCCCAGGATGCACCACCACTAATCCCCCAGATCTCGTTTGCCGCTAACAAGCTTAGACGTGGTCTCAACATTGGCTGGGCTAAGTACTATTTATTAGGCTTTTTCCTGTCACAAATTTCCTTATTTTGAACCCAAAAGCTGTTTTAACAGCTATTGTTGTTATATTGGTGTGATTGGTGAATTTTTGTTGGTAAATTCGTGATTTTTTTAGTCAGGGAAGGTTTCCCGTTTTAGTTAGAGGGGCCTTCCCCTGTTACTTTGCTGTTTGTGTATCTTCTTGGGTCAAGTACCCGTTTAAGTTAGAGGGTCTTGACTCTCTTTATCTCGTTTTTTGTCTACTAACTGTTCAGTTAAAAAAAAAAAAAAAAAAAAAAAAAAAATATATATATATTTTGTGATTATATTTGTTAAACTTTATATTTGTTAAAACTTGTTGTATTTAACTGAGTCTAGTGTTTTTCACTTAGATAGTTATGTCTAAAGAACACAAACCCTCTGGGTTTAAGAAATGCACGAGGTGTGGGTTTAAAATGTCCATAACGGACGACCACTCCTCGTGCGTCTATTGCTTAGGTGCTAAACACCTACAAGAGTCATGTAGTGTGTGCCACGCGTTCTCTTCTAGAGTCCTCCAGGAGAGGAAAAACAAATTAATCCTCAAGGGATTAATCAAGCCTTCCTTCGAGGAGGCTTTATCTTCCTCTCCGTCTCCTTCTAAAAAGAAGAAAGCGTCGGCTCCGACCAGTCAGTCGGAACCGACCGCTAAAAAAGCTAAGCAGACTTCTCCATCGGCTCCACGGACTTCGGAGCCGAGGTCGGAACGGTCTGCCTCGATGCCTCCAGCCTCAACTCCTCTGGTTTCAGAGCCGAGGTCTGGGGCATCGAGGCGGGTCACCCTCATCGGCTCCACTGATATTGGAGCCGATAAGGGTTACCGGCTCAGACTCTTCCCCCTCGGAGCCGAAGTCCTTATCGGCACCGAGGGAAATTTCCTTGAAACCTTCTTCGGAGCCGATAGTTGTTGAGTCCTTTCGGAGCCAGTCCCCGAGCCCTTCGGAGCCGATGGAGAAATCGGTTCGGGCCCGATCGGTATCCTCTAGATCATCCAAGATGTCTGATTTGGACATCGACAGGGTGCTCCTTCGACTCTTCCAGTCTCTGGTGTTCCAAAAGCTGGTTTTGGCTCCAGCCCATTTGGCTTCAGAGCCGATGGTCCACTCCCCTACTGTGGTTCCTCCTCCAACAGCTTCGGCACCGTTGGAGCCGGTGCTGGTGGAACCTGTGGAGGTGTTAGGGTCGGGCCCGACCCTTGCTCCAACTCCGGCTCTTGGGTCGGAGTTCAGTACACGGACTTCTTCCTTCGGCCCTGGGGGGGAGGCTTCGGGATTGATGCTTTCGGTCCCAAGTCTCCCTCTTGGTGCCGGGCGGCGGGAGTGCCGTCCACTGTTGTGGCCACGGAGGTGGGACCCTCCCAGGATTCTGGTGGTCCCGCCTTCAGGGCTATGAGGAGTGCTTTAGCCAAATCTTCCTTGGCTACCTCCACGGTTTCTCCAGCTCCTTCCCTACATTTGGAGACTGGGTCGTTGGCAGTCCCCATGTTCTTAGACATTGGAGCCCCTGGGCCTCAGGTTACCCCCGCTGGGGTTTTTCCCCCTCCTGGAGGTCCTTCTGAAGCCTCTTCGGAAGAACCTCCCAGGAAGAGATTGTGCAAGAGGAAGCACGTTGACTCCCCTGATGAGTCTCTGACATCCGACACTGATCTCGATGATGCAGAGGGGTCCCCCAAGTCGTCCTCGGATGATGTCTCCTTTGCAGACATCCTGGAAGCCCTAAAACAACGAGGCGGCTGGCAGTCCAAACCTCCCTCTGCTGATGAGTCGGTGTTCCTGAAGGCCTTCGGGCTCAGCCCTCCGCCTCCTGGTGTCTCCGCCCTTCGACGAGCTCTTGGATTTGATCTGTCGAAGGGTGTGGGAACACCCAGACTCTGTGGAACGGTGCCCGCCGTCCAACAAATTTCTCTCGCCCCTGATAGAGAGTTCCTTACTAAAGGTGTGGCTGTAGATGCTTTGGTGGTGGCATCTGGTACCCAGCAAGATGTAGCAGAGGCTTTTAAGTCCGTCCCTCCTCCTAATATGGAGTCTAGGAGCATGGATCGCACGAAAGCGCACCCTCAGTTCAGCGGCCTTTACACTGAGGTCCTTGAACTACCTTACGCACTTCACCAGGTTTCAGAGGGATCTGATTAAGGAGCTATCCGATACCCTCTTGGGTAACCTGCCTGAGGAGCTGGCCCAGACGGTTGGCTCTCAGCTGGCTACAATGTCGTCCCTTTCGAATTCGTCCATGAGGCTCATTTCTTATGCGGCCGAAGGGGCGAGCAGAGCGGCGGGTACAGGCATTGCTCTACGGAGACAAGCCTGGCTCCGTCTGTGTCACTTCGCGGAGGCCTTTAAGTCTTCATTTGCCGACGCCCCCTTTGATGGGTCCTCCCTGTTTGGACCCAAGGTAAAGGACACGCTAACCCGCTGTGAACAGGAGGGTAAGACTCTGACTGCCGTAGGGGCACGATTTTCCACTCCCTTTTGGCCTTATCCCAAGGCTAAAAGAGGAGGGAAAATGTGGTTCCGTAGATCTCAGAAGCCTTGCCCCTCTCAGCAAGAGGATTCCCCTTCCAGAGGCAGAGGAGGGGGAAATTCTTCCGGAAGACGCCGTCCCAGAGGCGGCAGAGGCCCTCGCAACACTGGAGACCGCGAGTCCTTTCATGGCTCTTCAGCCTTTCATAGTCCCTGAGGGATTGCCCGGCTGTGCTGCTCCGGAGCCAGTCGGGGGTCGTTTCTCGAAGCACCTAAAGGCCTGGGAAGGTTTCACTCAGGACCGATGGGTGCTTCGGATTATCGCCGGAGGTTACTCCATCCTATTCTCTCACCCCCCCCCCCTCAGTCCAAAAAAATCCTGGACCCGCCACCCAGTCAACAGGATACCGCAGCCTCAGAAGTTTCAAAGCTGCTGCAAAAAGGAGTCATCCAACCGGTCCCCGCAGACCAGATCGGATTAGGGACTTACTCAAGATTCTTTTTGGTGCCAAAAAAGACTGGGAACTTGAGGCCCATTTTGGACCTCAGCATCTTAAACCGTTCAGTCAGAAAGTCCAAGTTCCGAATGGTCACCCTACAAACCATTCTCCCATTGCTGGAGAAAGGTGTTTGGATGTGCTCCATAGATCTCAAGGACGCTTATTATCATATCATTGTACATCAAGCGTCCAGGAGACATCTGCGCTTCAGCCTAGGAGGCAGTCATTTTCAGTTCCGTGCGCTGCCCTTTGGTCTCACCACAGCCCCCAGGGTGTTCACCAAGTGTTTGGCAGTCGTGACTGCTCACCTGAGAAGTCTAGGATTCCAGGTGTTTCCGTATCTAGACGACTGGCTCCTAACTGCCACCTCCAAGCATCTACTTCTGCGGAGCCTACAAGCCATCGTATCACTGGGCAATTCCCTTGGAATCACCTTCAATTGGCCAAAGTCTGTGTTGCTGCCATCTCAACGAATAAGATTCATAGGGGTAGAGATAGACTCAAACCAAATGCGGGTCTACCTACCTACAGACAGAATACAAACCATACAAGCTCAAGTTCGAGCCTTACTTCCAAGATCCAAAGCCCCAGCCAGAATGGTCCTGCAGCTATTGGGATCCATGTCCGCCATGGTTCTTCTAGTCCCCTTGGCAAGGTTGCACATGAGGATTCTCCAGTGGCTCCTCTCAGCTCAGTGGTCCTTTCAGGAACACCCCCTCAACCACCTTGTATGGATCACGGAATCTTGCAGACGGGACCTTCGCTGGTGGCTAATGCCCTCCAACTTGGATCAGGGACGACCCTTTGTTCTACCTCCTCCGGCGGCCACTTTGACCACGGACGCCTCCCAGACGGGGTGGGGGGGGCATTCCCTGGGCAGGTCAGTCCAAGGCAAATGGCATCCAGAAGAGATTTTGCTTCATATCAACATCTTGGAAATGAGGGCAGTACTTCTGTCCCTTCAAGCCCTTCACGATTATCTCCCTCAAGGCGTGATTGCCGTTCACTCAGACAACATGTCAGTTGTTTGGTACCTGAACAAACAGGGAGGGACCAGATCCTATCCTCTTTGCAGAGAAGCCATGAGGGTTTGGGAATGGGCAGTCTCCACCAAACGCTTCCTAGTGGCTACTCACATACCGGGCAAGTCCAATGTGATAGCCGACAGATTGAGCAGGACCATCCTCTCTCCTCACGAATGGTCTCTGAATATGACAGTTGCAATTCAGATTTTCAGCGAATGGGGAGTTCCGTGTTGTGACCTCTTCGCGACTCCTCTGAATGCGAAGTGCGAAGAATTCTTCTCCCTAACCCCGGCTCCGGGGAAGAGCCCCATGGACGCATTAGTCCATCCTTGGCCCACCGGCTTGCTTTATGCCTTCCCTCCAGTTCCTCTCCCTCCCAGAGTGATTCAAAAGGCATCTCTCTTGGGGAGCAAACTGATCTTAATTGCTCCTTACTGGCCTCGTCAAGTGTGGTTCCCCTATCTTCGGAAACATGCCCTGCAAGGTCCATGGTTTCTGGATCAGATACCAGACCTACTGGTTCATCAGTCGGGACTATTCCACCAGTCCCTACACACCTTGAAATTGATGGCTTGGCTCCTCCTCTTCCGACGATAGTCAGGAGTCATACATTGGAACCAGATGTTGTACACATATTATCTTCGGCCCATAAGTCTGCTACAAAGAAACTGTATTCTAGCAAATGGAAAAGATTTGCTATTTGGGCTCAACTCCGGGGCCTGGACCCCATTTCTATTCCCGTGGCAGAAGTACTAAAATTTCTGACTTCTCTTTTTAATCAAGGCTCTTCAGTTTCTACCATCAAGGTACAATTGGCAGCAATTTCTAATTTTCACGAATCCATAGACCCACCTTTAATGAGCAACAGATTGTGCAAGACCTTCCTAAAAGGTGCTGCTCTATTGAGACCCCTGATTTCTCATCCTGCACCTCCATGGGATCTTGATATAGTGTTACGTGCCTTGACTTCTTTTCCCTTTGAACCGGCAGCTACATGTGATTTAAAGTTTCTATCATGGAAGACAGCTTTTCTGGTGGCGGTTACTTCTGCCAGAAGAGTTTCAGAGCTTCAAGCTTTGTCAGTAAAACCCCCGTACTTGGTTTTTCACAAGGACAGAGTATCCCTCAGACCAAATCCTTCCTTTGTCCCTAAGGTTTGTTCTACTTTCTGCTTACAACAATCGTTAGAGCTTCCAGTTTTTTCCCAAAATACTCTAACAAGGCGGAGTTCATATTCCACACACTAGATGTACACAGACAGTTACGTTTTTATCTAGACAGGACCAAACAAACAAGGAAAACAGATCAGTTGTTTGTATCCTTTGCAGATAACAAATTGGGCAAAGCTGTCACAAAGGTCACTATTGCCAAATGGATCAGAGACTGTATTTCTCAAGCTTATTTTTATTCTAACAAAGAGCTTTCTACCTCTGTCGAGGCTCATTCTACAAGGGCTATGGCTACTTCGATAGCATTTAATTCTAAGCTTGCTATTAGTGACATTTGTGCTGCGGCTACATGGTCTTCCCCGCACACCTTCATTTCCCACTACAAATTAGATGTGGCATCTAGAGGACGAGCTTCATTTCATTCCACAGTGCTCAGGAGTGTTTTCCAATGAGCCACCCGGGATTTAGGTGCTAGGGACGCTGTCCCATCAGTACAGAATGTAGGCGAGATAGGATCACATAACATCTTTTAGTTATGTACTCACCATAACTTCAGATGTTTGGGATCCATCTTGCCTACATTCCTAATAACCCACCCTCCTTCCCCCTTCCTTGGAGATCAGAGGATATCAGAAGGTTCGAATCCTGTTGTTTCATCTTGAAACATCTAACAATGTTATATAATCAAGTTGTGCATGTGTGCATGTATGCGGACAAACGAGATCTGGGGGATTAGTGGTGGTGCATCCTGGGATAAAGATAGCTCAGCCAATAAGAGGCCTCGCTCTATAGCATAAGCGTGCCGAGTCGGAGCCGAGGGATCGGCTCCGAGCCCATCAATACAGAATGTAGGCGAGATGGATCCCAAACATCTGAAGTTATGGTGAGTACATAACTAAAAGATAATGCTGATCATGACCCAGAGCCCTTACTATCTGAGAAGGATTCAGAATTGGAAGACTCTGGCTTAGAGGAAGGACCCTCTTACACATCCTTTGAGGAATCAAGTTCTGAGGAAAACCCTCTATTTCGCCTCCAGAGGATCAAACTTTTGGGGAAACTCTTCATGCTCTGAAATAGCATTTTCAGTGGGAAGCACAAGATTACCCCCCAGGCCAAGAAGAGAGTTAGGGAGTTCTTGGACATCCCTGAACACAAACCTTTAGCTATCCCTTCCATTTTGGATATCATAGGGGATGTTTTCCAGGATGTCTCCTTGAACCTTGACTCACTTTCCGCTGACTCTAGGAAACCAGACAGATTTTACTGCTTATTGCAGAACTAAAGGTGTCCAAATTTACCCTTTCCTGGACGATTGCCTAATACAAGCGGCGGACACACAGGACCTCCTGACTTCTCTGGGGTTCACTCTGAACCTCAAGAAATCCAGCCTGGTCTTATCCCTGACTTCTCTGGGGTTCAATCTGAACCTCAAGAAATCCAGCCTCATCCTATCTCAACAGGTAGTCTTTCCAGGAGCCTCCGGGACTTTTTCCTCCAGAGGGCCTTCCTCCCCCCAGGCAAGGTCACCTATTTAACCAGTTACGTCCTACAGATACAGGAAAATCAAAGCATCACAGCCAGGGAATTCCTCAGAGCACTGGGGTTTATTGCATCCTGTATTGTCATGGTATCTTTAGCCAGGCTGCAAATGAGGAAGCTGTAGTGACTGCGTAGTACCAGAGCTCTCAGTCACTGGATGTCCTAATACCCTTGATACCTTGCCTCAAGCAGGGGTTCACATAGTTGGAACAGGCTTGTACCAAAAATCAGGACCTACCTTTCAGATTTTTGACCCAGGGAAAAATCCTCACCACAGATGCCTCGGGGACAGCATTGGGGGCTTGTACACAATACCTCCAAACTCAAGGATTATGGCCAGCTCAACACAGAAGGAGGAACACAAATTGGAAAGAACGCATGGCAGTACAAAACTGTTTACTGGCTTTTACGGACAGATAGGACATAGGGGTCCTAGTAGTCCAAACAGACACCACCACACTCATGTGGTACATAGACAGGGGGGCTCACATTCCAACCCCCTGTGCTGTCTACCCTTGCAAATATGAGAGACAGCACAATCCATAGGCCTGCATCCCATGGCACAATACCTGCCAGGTGAAAAGAATATCCAGGCAAACCACCTCAGCAGGAATCTGACAGACCCCCACGAATGGCATCTCCATCGGGAAGTTTTCCACACAATAACACAGCAATGGGAAGTCCCCCATGTGGACATATTTGCCAGCAAGGATAATGTTCACCTGGAGAAGTTCTGTAAAAGGATAAGGCAGACATCTGCATGGTGAACAAATGCCTTCTCCTTCCTTTGGACACAACTCCTCATTTATGCCTTCCCACCATTACCACTGTTGCCTCTAGTGCTTCTGAAGATCGGGGAGGAGGGCCCAAAGGTCATCCTGATAACTCCGGACTGGTCCCGGCAACACTGTTTCTCTCTCCTCCTCCTCGAGCGCTCCATTCATAAACCTATGATGTTACCACAGAGGGGGGGATTGTGCACTCCAGCCTTTAGAATCTCAGCCTGGTTTATTCCACAGTGCAGTACTGCACTTCCAGCTTCAGTAAGCAGGTACAGATCATTTTAAAAGAGTCTAGAAGGCCTAGCACCAGAAAATGTTGCACAGCCAAATAGAAAAGATTATCTGTTTGGTGCCAGAAACACTGGCTTCAGACAAATTCTGTTAGCATCCCTAACATTCTGGAGTACCTGGCCAACCTAGTGGAGAAAGGTCTGTCTTACTCCTCCATCAAGATATATGCCTCAGACATCTCTGCCCACCTCCCTAGGCATCCTTCAATTCATTCTCAGCCTTTGCTGAAGCAATTTCTTAGGGGGGTTATTCAAATTAGGCTCCCCAGGATGAAACTCAACCCCCTTTGGACCTCAACTTTTTCCTAGAAAAGTAAACTTTGCCTCCTTTCGAACCTGCAGCCTCTACCACCTTAAAGTTTCTTACCTGGAAAATAGCCCTACTACTGGCCGTCTTCCATAAAGACAAGGTCTCCCTCTGTACTAGCTCTTCCTTCATGCATAAAGTGGTCACCAATGTCTCTCTGAATCAGACCATTCATCTACCTACCTTCTTTCCCAATCCTCCAAACAGAGGGGAAAGATTGCTGCACTCTCTGGATGTTCACAGAATGGTAACCTTCGTCCTGGATAGGACTAAATAACTGAAGGAAACAAACCAGCTATCTGTTCCTTTACCCCAGGCTCAGAAGGAAAACCAGCTTCCAAGCAGACTATTTCCAAGTGGATTTCCCACTGCATCTATTTCTATTTCAACCATCATAGCAAAAAGCTCCCTGATTTGATTAGGTCACACTCTACTAGGGCCACGGCTATTTCTATAGTGTTCCTCAAAGGGGTTCCTACTAAGGACATCTTGGAGGCAGACACTTTGTCTTCTGTGCATACTTTCACTAGGCACTACCACCTGGCATACTTTTCCAAGTCTAGAGCAGGTTTTGCATCTGAAGTCTTGCAGGAAATCCTCTCCTTTCCTTAATCTCCTTCCACCCTGTCTAAAGCTTTGGAAATGTACCCAACAGTCAGGACTGCAACAGTGAAACACGAAGAACATAGTACATTTGTGTTCACTTACCATAAATGTAGATGTTCGAGTGTATTCACAGTTGCAGTCTTCTTTCCCTCTCATCTACACCCTCAGCCTACTAGGTAGGCTACTAAAACCAACCAAGGAACTTACACCTCCCAACCCTGGCCCACCTTAGGTGTGCTTGGGGCCTCCTTGGATCCACACTAACTTGTTCTTTCTAGGATACACTTGGGAGTGCCTTCTAAGCTAGCCAAGAAAATACTGAAGTGATGACCCAGGCTGGCTGCCTTTGTACCCGAGTGTACTGATGTTGTTAAGGGCATCTGCCAGCCTGCGAGGTGAAAACAGTTTTCTCGGTTGTCGGGCCATTCAAGGGCTTTCACAACATTAAATCCCAGCAGTCAGGACTGCAATAGTGAATACATTTGAACATCTACATTTATGGTAAATGCACACAACTGTACTTTGTGATGTTATACTATGTTTAAAGAGTCTGGTTTCAGAATGTTAATAGAGAAAAAAAAAACAATGTGCTAGGGATCTTTTGAAAATAGATTAACAGTATGCTCTAGCCTTCTTAGCTGGGGGAATGAGTCTTTGAAAGTACGTCTGTAAGATGGTGTGTACTGGTACTGAATGTTACAAGGATAAAAGGTAAATTCTTTGACTAGGCAGTCTGTGTTTTTAAAAGGTGTGTTTGTGAAGTGTTGATGTGAAACTCTGAGAGAGAATCATTAGGGATGAGGACATTTTTTAAATACATTGATTTTTTGAAAGTAATGTAATGTCAAAGTTCTGCATGCATGAAATTGATAAAAGGTATACATGTAGTATTTTTTCCTTTGTTCTTTGAGACTGATTTGAAAATCTTGGTAGGCAGTCTGCCAGCACTGTTTATGAAATAAACCAGTACTTTGCACAACCTGAATTGTTATTTTTGACTCAAGGCTAAAAGGTAAAACTATTTATTTGTGAACTTTAGCACATTGTTTTTTTTTTCCTCCATTAACATTCAGGCCACCACTGAGCAAAGCTTGATTTTGCGCAAACATGACAACTTTATACGGGCAGAGGAAAAAACGGAGACAAGCAAATAACACATTGACCAATCACCAAAAGCACACTTAAAGGTTTCATAGTAATTATAGGCATTTTACCATTCATTGATGAATAGTAGGCTAACTGTCCTGATGGGTGATTTTAAGCCTAGCCAAGGTTATAATCAAACCCTGTACTTTGTATCTAGGAGGAAAAAACCTTGACCATTATGCCAAACAGTGCAGAAGAAGACTAGGCTACTTTCTGTTCTCACCAGAAAGTCGACCTAACTTTGAGCTTCATTTCAGTGATTTAAAGTTTAAGTGCAGTAAATAAACTAACTAAAATAGTAGACCAAAAAGCTAATACATAGAGTCTGGAAGACATATAGACACACAGCAGTTGATAAAATGGCATAAAGCACTTTAAAATAGGTAAGGGTGCAAAAACTCTGCCAATGGCACACAAATATTAAAGCAGCACTAGCATATTTCCATCTAAAGTGCAACAGACCAATATAGTGTATTTATTTAGCTGTGGATGGATCTAGCTGATACTTAACAGTCAAATGCAGACTAAAACAGTAGCACATGTGAGGAAGATTCACTGGTATCTGAAGTCTGTTTGAACTCAACTTTGCTATCCTTTAACCTTCCTAATTCCTCTCTTGCCCTTCATCAAGTAGGAATTTCTGTGCTGGATCAACCAGATTTTACTCAACCCAGAAGTGCCCACTGGTAGAAACTCCACAGATAGAGATTTTTGCTTTTATACACACTAGATAGAGTAGGCTGTTATATTCAAGACTACCATACCCTTGGGGTGTTGGAAAATTGATGCTATGACATCTCCTTGGAGGGGGTTCCTTTATACTTACCCTTCTCTTCCTTCAGTTTCCTAAGACCTTCTAAAGACCAAGAAGGACAGACCAAAAATCTTGCTGATGACTCCCTTTTGGCCAAGGCATCAGTGGTTCTTCTCTTTCATTTGGCCAGAAAGCCATCATAACAACTTAGCTGACAGGATGGACTTGCTCACACAGAACAAAGGCTCTTTAATATGCCATGGTCTACAGACTTTGAACCTGTCCTTTTAGATGCCATTTTGCGGAGAATATACTTAAGGTTTTTCAGGAAGCTAGAAAATCAAATATAAGGAAATCTTGAGCCCAAGTGGAAAAGCTTCTCCCTTCAGTGCCATAGAAAGAATGAATTAGGACCCTTATCAGCAGGAGTATTCGTAATACTTTGGCTTCTTTGTGTGAGTTGCTCAATGCTGAACAGGCACTTTCGTCTATTAAAAAAGATAATTTTTGATTGCTTACCTCTGGATCCACCACTTTTATCTTTACTTGAGGTCAGGTAGTTTGTGAAGGGTGTCCTACATATCAAACCTACTGATTACTGTTGCAGTATTGCATCCTCCGCTTTGCCCCCTTTTTCATTCGTCCTTTGGATGAGCCAAGGTAGATTCTTATTTTTCCTTCTTTTCTTTGACTTGTGCATATCTGTATAGTTGCCACTCCTTCTGCTTCAGTTTCTTTGTCTGTGGCAAGAAAGTCCTGAGGTAATTCACGTCCTTACATCCCTCATACACTTCTGACTTAGTTGGCATGAGGTCATATATCAGACATATGGGGTGAGGGGAGGGAATCTGGGCTTTGCTATGCTAGCCAGATGTATGGCTTTCCTTGGCAGCATATCACATTAGTTGTTAATACTGCAGCAGTGATCAGTTTGAAATCTGCCATTATGGAAAGTCTTACTCAACTGTCTGTTCTTTTCATTGGCCTTACTTTTCTGACTTTTGTCCCATACAGAGAATGTTAAGAATGAGTAGTGATTTTTCATGTAGTAGAAGCTGTGTCGATCTTTCAGTCTGTGAGCAAGCTACACTCCTTTACTGATTACCATTCAGGCTTCTCAGTTGTTTGTGATGATACAGCTTCAGGATGATATTTATGGGGGAGGACTAGGTAAAGGGCTCCACACAAAAAGTCATTTTTGTAGTGTGTGTGTGTGTGTGTGTGTGTGTGTGTGTGTGTGTGTGTGTGTGTGTGTGTGTGTGTGTGTGTGTGTGTAGGATCCTAGTCCTTCACTGTTTATCTCCACCACTACCTTTTGTACTCCTCTTGACATTCCTTATTATTGATAATGAATGTTGCATTACTGTTGTAGCTGTTGTGGAAGGTCAGTTAAATCCCACTTCCTATGTAATAGAGCTGCTTATTTACATTCACTTGTAATTTAGTTTTTGAATGGAATATTCCACTGTTTCTTCTATTATTTTGCAAGACCTTTGAAATACTTTGGGTTGTTAGTACTGTCATAGTCCTTTTCAGACACAGATTTGCTTATAGATGATGCGGTTTGTGTCTGTAAGCCCTTGAACTTGACAAATCCTCTTTTCAACTGACACTGTGCTTTTTGCATTCTGATTAATATCCTGTAAGTTGTACCTCTGTGTGCTGATGGGCAGTTGAATTAATTAAAATTCTGCTGTAATGGTGAATACCTTATAAAGCTGTACTTTGACTTTTTATTCACGTAGCTTCAGCATTGTTGCATTATGTATAAAGAACAGCTTTTGTCAATTACAGGAAACAACAGGTAAGTGGGACAGAAGTTTGTGAAGCAGGTTTTGGTTGCTTATCTATTTGAACTGGTGACTTTGGGGGATGCAGTATTTTTATTCCTTTAGAATAAAAAAAAAAATCTGTGACAGATTTATCTCCCAAGTGGAAGTTTGTTTGTTGCTTTATTATGCTAACTGTCGACAGTATTACTGTAAATTTCTTTTGACCTGTTGCAGGGCTACATAATAGAAGCTAAGCCAGAGAATGCTTGTATACCTATACAGGCTCCTCCAGAGCAGAGCAACTTCACAAAGTTTATTGCTTTGATTCGCAGATACAGCTGCAACTTCGATATCAAGGTAATTTGATGTTTTTTGTTGTCCCATCTTGTTGATGTATGTGCTATTGCCCTCTGCTGGAAGCATTGTGTAACAATAAGTACAGCAAGAAATTGCATAATATGTGTAACCTCGCTACTAAGATGTTTGGGATGAATTTTCAGCCAATCTGATCTTCTTTTTGGTGCGTATTGTTAAGAACTTCTTAAACAATGACCCCCCCCCCCCCCAGAAAAAAAGCTGAAAAACTATTAAAGTTTTGTCAGTTTGTGATATATTGCTATAATTTGTTTTGGTTTTCTCTCTTGTTCTGTTTATTTATTGATGATATTAGTAAAAAAAAAATATTCGAGTCATCTGTTCATGGATCATTGATTTAGTATCACTTCATCTGCTAGAATTCCTTTTTTTTCATTTTCTTTTTTTTTCAGCAAAAATCCTACATTTGGGAAAGTTTGTTCCTGACTGCACACTTTATAATGTAGTTTGAAGTCTCCATAAGCACCTTTGTCATCCAGAGCCCACCACCTATGTTTGTGTACTGCTTGTACAAGTTGGATCGTAGTCCTTGTTTTTGTTGAAGTCCTGAGATTGTATGTTTAAACTTCATATTACCGGGGAATCCTTGCACTTAACATTCCTATACTTCCTATACTCTGGAACAAGCTACCCATCTATGTCAAGCAAAGTTCTTCATTAGCACTCTTCAAGAAAAATCTTGATGAGTGGATGGGAAATAGGAAATACACCCCGGGGATCACTTTGTGTCTGTGCTCGACAGTGGCACAGGAAAATAACTTTCTTGGGTGGCGTAAGCCATGAAACCTTGCTGGCTAGGCTTACATAGGCCCTTGGGCCGTTAGCCTAGTACCTACCTATGAACCTATGTTAGGGGAGAACACGATATTGTTATCTGCTACAGGTTCTAGAGATCCAGTCTGTCTTAACACTAAAGGCAAGAAAAGTTGGTGGTAGCCTTCACAAAGATGGTGATGGTAGTTGTTGACATTTTAATTTCTAAAAAAAAAAAAGAAGCACCTCAAGGTAAGTTGAGTGTTCATCTGACCCTCCTGTGCCTTTCAAGTGGTGAGTCCCCTCTTGACTACTAATGTTTTGAACCCAAACTACTCTTTGGCATCATTGGAAGATCTTGTAATAGGGGAGATAAACTCTTTGCTATTACTCTAGAGGTACTTGCTGAGGTTTGTGCACTGCCCTGTCTTCAGATGATCAGCTGGAATAAGTGAGCGGCTAGCATCCCTTGAGTGATCTGTTCGTGGATCTAGAGTATTTGGAACTGGTACTTTTCTCTTGGATCCAGCAAGCAAATTTGTTTGGTGGCATCCTGAGTCACATGAAGCAGAGTGCCCCATTAGAGATTTCAGTTTGATGTCCATTTAGTGCAGGCCTCTCCCTCATATTTTACTCCCTGTGTCTGGCAATTGATAAAGTTTTGCTTCCTAATCCTCTGATGATTGACTCCTGTGTCCCACTCTTGCCTCTTTACGTCTTCTCACCAGTGGATATTGAGTTGATAATACTACTTTGACCCTCAAATCCCTTGAGGATATGGACAATTTCAAGGGCATCATCTATGACACTACCCATTTGCAAAGCAGTCTGAACTTTAACTGGCTTAGAGAACCATCACAAGTGAGCAGTGGGTTTTCAGATATAGATCTCTTTGGGTATATACTTAATTTTGGGCCTATGGTTAATCATTGAAAGAAACATTCTTCGAATGGCTTTTAATCAAATGCTAATCATGAAAATCCCTTTTCATAGTATAGGGATATAATCGTAAATTTATTCATCGAATAGTCATAGCTGGCCAATAGAAAGGAGGTGTTACTAATGTAACTTAACTATAAAGAAACCTGCCCTTTCTTCACTTTAGTGCGACCAATGAGTAGGTATATATATATATATATATATATATATATATATATGTATATATATATATGGATGTTGTGGGCGCAACCCCCTACTTAAGTGTCTGGTGTTGAAGTAATGTTCCTCTTGTGGGGGTTGTTGGACCCCCACACATCCCTAATTATATACACTAACTATGAGGTCGCACTTTACTGGGGAAGGGCAAATTCACTTATATTTTTATATAGTGAGCACTTTATAAAGTCTTTTTTTGAATATTATTTTTGTTTAGTTTTAGTTGCCAGCATCAATGGACACTTGCAATGTTGGCCAACTATGCTTTGATGAATAAATTTACTATTATATACCTATATGACAAAAAGTTGCAACAGTTAATCTTTGATTAAAAGACATTCAAAGAATGTTTTCTTTGACAATTAACTCTAGGCCCCTTAATTTTATACGCTGTTTGTCGGAGAGGGCTTCATTAACATATTGGTCAGTTTCAGTAGTGCTTTGAGCATTGGTCTAAACTGTATTGCTGAAAGCAACTCTAAAGACAGTGCAGATGTTGGAGGAAGAACAGAGGTTTTATTCCCTGTTCTTACTGAACCTGAAAGGAGTGGTTAAGTTCTCTTTCATTCTGGACCTCACAGACTTCAACCAGAAATGTAGTACATTCAATTCCAGATGGTCATATTACATGGAATTGTACCAGTGCTGCTGGATGGTGTCATTAGATATGGACACCTTTTGACATGTCACTGTCTGGAATCCATGGAGTGCTATTTCAGCTCCATCTTTGTGGGTATCAGGGTATCACTTTGAGTCAAAATGTCATTTTCGGGGATTTCTTAGCACCCTATATCTTCACTGGGGAAGTTAGCTTTGGTAAGTAAAGCTTTGCATAAGAGTCTCCTAGTGTTTCCATATTTGGACAAGTGGCTTTTAGTAGTACTATTCAGGGACGTTTGGAATTATCTCTACTTTCGATAGCCTTAAAGGTGCAAGTCCCTAGGAGTCGGTATAAATTTAAACTTCTCTCTAATTCTTGCAAATGGGACATCCTGTATTGTGGCATAGTTGGATAAACACTTCAGTCAGTTATTTCTGTCTTTGGAAAATGCTCAGGAAGTTATGACCTTTGCCATATTGTTTTTTTTCCCCAAACATCTTTATTAAATCATCACATTTTAAGCTGTAACAAGGGTATACACACATTAATAGTAAAGAAAACACAATAACAGATATTATTCATTGGATCACTGTTACGGGCGGCCATGGTGGTGCAGCGGTTAGCGTTGCCACCTCACAGCAAGAGGTTCTCCGGTTCGATCCTCGGCTGGGGTGCCTTCTGTGTAAAGTCTGCATGTCCTCCCTGTGGTCGCGTGGGTTTCCTCCCACATCCCAAAGACATGCTGTAGGTGGATTGAACACTCTAAATTGGCCCTAGGTGTGAGTGTGTGCATGTGTGCGCCTTCTGTGGAAGGTTGGGCGCCGGGCTGGCAACTCGAAACTGTAAAACTCCACTGCCAATCATGAGCGGACAGGTGATCCGCTGTGGTGATTCCTAACCGGGGAAAAAGCTGAAAGAAGAAGAAGTCATTGGATCACTGTTGCAATAGCATAAAACTGCATGGGTTTCAATTATAAAAAAGCTTTTGGGTGCATTCCTCATCATTGTGTCTGTTGAAGCCTGAATGCATGCTGGTGTAAAAGGGCTGCATGGGCATTAACATTCAGAACTTTCTTGAGGATTTCATTAGTGTCTCATTTATACTGCATCTCTGGATTCAGTGGTCAGCATATGTCTCAACTTTCTGGGCAGATAAGTACCTCTTATGAGGGCCTTCCTTTATTTTTTTTTCACTAAAAGTTGTGGTGATTTTTTTTTTTTTTTATGCCTTGCAGAAGAGGAAAATGCCCATGTATTAGATGAATCCAATGCAAAGATTCTCACAGGGCCTGTGTCTTTTGTCATAGGGAATCATGCAAACTCCATTCATACTATTTGTGTAGTTTGCCATGAAGGCCATTCATAAATAGCTGAGTAGCCTTAACCTTTTCTTGTGAAAACAAAGTCTTAATCCCTTGCTTAGACCTCAATGGCTACCAAATTACCTTCAACAGAAGTCTCCCTTCTGGCAAATGAAAAGAAGAAAACTGTTAAAGAAAGTACTGCAGAGACTATTCCTTTGACCTCTCTTTCCTGATTTGAGACTGATGAATCCAGTGTAGCTGTAGTGGAGCCACTGGATCATCTGTCAGATCTTTCTGACCAATCTGGTGCTGCTCTGCTAGAAACCACTAATGGTTAGAAGTCAGGAATGTTCATTAACACTGGATGTCAGGCATCTGCCAAGATGGGAGAATAAAGTTTTCTTTTTGTCTGAAGGAATAGATGCATACTTTATGCCTTAATAAGAGAGAAGATAGTGGTCCCCCTCGTGGGTGTCTGGTTTTCCAGTGCATCCAGAACTATTAAGCTGGCAACTTCTGTGAAAAAGTCTCAAAAAATAACGCACATCCCTCTTTCCACTTCATCTAGTGTCACTGGATTTCAAAATGAATGATATAAGTTTTTTTTCTTGAGAGCCTTTCAGTCTGTACAGTCCTCTATCCCAAGTTCATGTTGTTCAACTAGGAAAAGGTCCCCCTCTTTCTTATGTGGAAGAGTTTTTTCCTGATTCAGAAGACAGAAGGTTAGAATCCTATTCATCCTGTCCATGCACTCTGACAGATTAGCCCTCGAGCCGCTTGTCTTAGCTGACAAAACTTTATGCTCCAGCCTTGACCTCCTTTAAATTTTGTCTTCCCATAATGCTGTAGTATGTAAAGCAACTTCAGATCTCATTTGCCACCTTAGTGGTCAGATGTAGATTGTCATTTTTGCAAGTTAAGGGTTTTGCCTCATGTTTTTTAGAAGTCTTCGAAGTAGTATTCGGTAGTAGTAATCTCTGGATCTGACCGACCGGCACTTGCGAACAACTTCTGCTTCGGGCGCCACGCGGCAAGAAAGACTGGGGAAGATGGCGTCGGCTGATGCCTTTATACCCGAAGACCAGCAGAGATGACGTCGGGTGAAGTGCGTCATCAGCCGAAGCCGGACCCAGACTTTGGAATCCGGCTGACCGAAGGGCTGCCTGACGACAGGACAACCCATTTGTTATGACTGCAGATGCTATCCAGTTCGGACATCTACATTTATGGTAGGTACAAAACTGTACTTTCCTTCCCGTCTTCCATCGCCCCTCCTAGAGAGATGCCATCATTCTAGGACCCCTTCAGTGGCCTCCTCTTTTTGTTCTTCCAGGAGTCTGACAGAAACAGATGTAGATGGAATGATAAGGAAATTTCTGTCAGCACAAATTCATATGGGAGTTCTCCCAGCTCCCACCTCATCAGGTTGGAGACCTTCACTAGTACTACTCCACCTCTTTTGGCTCCTTCTCTGATCTGACGTTCAGCTTCGGAGCTCCTAAATACCGAGACATCTGGAACCTTCTGTGTCGGATCCAAAGATTGTTGTATCTTCTGCTCTGATACCTTCTGTGAGTGGAATGGCTCCAAACGTGTCAGAGCTTGATGACTGTCGAAGCTGTAGTGCTGTTGTCAATTCTGAGGTGTTGGAGTCAACTACGAAGTTGTCGGAGCTGTCTGTACCCCTTGGAGTCTCTGCTTTGGACAGCTCATCTCTGACCTCTGCTTTGGGTAGGCTGCACTCAGGTCAGAGGGAGCTGATGGATGTTCTTCGTGTTTCACTGTTGCAGTCATTACATTTGGGTTATCTGCTTGCAGTAGCCCTCAGTCAGCCTGATTAACAAAGTATTGGGTCCTGCGTCGGATGCTGTCCCTTCTTCCATGACCACAATACCACACCAAGAACTTTATTAGATAAAGCTTTCGGGTCTACACCCTTCATCAGTATGAGTCATTACAAAAAAATCAACATTTAAATAGGAGAATATAAAATCACATGCTTCAGCCCATCCCACTCCCTAATTAACAATCAAAACTAAAAGTAATATACAACTCGTAAAGGTCTAAATAAAAAATACTAAAAAAGACAAAAAATCTTACTTTACATAAAAACTCTTCTACTTAGAATAAAACATAAAACATTATTAATAACTTATACAAATATTATATAAGTATTTAATATATCTATACACAATAAAAAAGTCACTAGTAACATCTAACATCCTATGGTGTATTACATCAGGTTCTAGAAACTTGTCATAACCTATTAAAGCCTCTCTCTCTGCCTTTTAACTAATACTGGCTTTAAACTAAATGCATTGTTTAAGCCAGGGGGTACATCCGCCTGTAGCCTAATAATCCACTCAAGTTCTCTCAACTCCAAAAGATTGTTAATGTCACCTTTCCTTAAACTCACTGCCATTTTACTTAATACCCTAAATTTAAATACATGTCTTTCACCTTTTTCCATGGCATGCCTACTCAGAGCATTTGTCAATACTTTTCTTCTTACTTCAGATTTATGCTCCACTATTCTCTCTCTTAGTTTTCTGATCATTTTGCCCACATAGAACGATGCACATAAAGTACACGTAGCTAGATACACTATATTTTCCTCATTACAAGCAGACCCGAAAGCTTTATCTAATAAAGTTCTTGGTGTGGTATCGTGGTTCAGTTGAATTATAGCAGTAACACCTACTGTTGTTTCTACCTTCTTCCATGACATCAGGTCAAGCACAAGGATTCCCCACAAGCTAGCTTGGAAAGTGGATGCTCTATCCTTCAGCTGGAAAAACATATCAGTTTATGCATTTCCTCCTCTGCCTCTGCTCTCCAAGGTACTACTTAAGATCAAACAGGACAAGCTAAGGACGATTTTAATTGCACCAGACTGGCCACGTTAACACTGGTACCCCCTCTTGCACAGTGTGTCATGCTTAGCCCCATGGCACCTGCCTCAGACTCCTTCCCTGTTGTCTCAGCAGGAGAACCGGATTCTGCATCCTCAGCTGCAAACCCTGAACCTAGCAGCCTGGCTAATTACCTAATCTCTCCATTACCATCCGTCAGTAAATCAGTGATGGATATCATTTTAGAGGCAAGGAGGCCTAATACTAGAAAATCTTAGGCTGCAAAATGGAAAAGATTTTGTGCCTGGAATCAGTTTCAAGAGATGAGCGCACCAGTGCCCAATTTACCTCAGATTCTACAATACTTGACTGAGATGCTTCATAAGGGCTTGTCCTTTTCCTCCTTCAAAATTCATGCCTCAGCCATTTCATCTCATTATAGCACAGAGTCTCCCCTCTTCTCTCACCCACTGCTCAAGCAGTTCCTCAGAGGGGCCAAAAATTTAAGGCCACCCACGAGAGCTGCAACTCCAGCCTGGGACCTTAACTTAGTCTTGGAGAAACTCACTCTTCCTCCTTTCGAGCCAGCTGCTACTGCAGATTTAAAATTCCTTTCCTGGAAAACAGTTTTCCTTTTAGCAATCACTTCTGCAAGAAGGGTATCTGAATTACAGGCCCTTATGGCAGTGGAGCCATTCATCATCTTTCATGCGGACAGTGTCCCCCTCAGAACCAATCCCTCCTTCATGCCTAAGGTGGTATCCAGTGTGGCTCTTAATCAGTCCATTCATTTGCCTACCTTCTTTCCTAACCCACAGTACAAAGGGAAACGGATACTGCACTCCTTAGATGTGCACAAACAACTTAGATTTTACTTGGACAGGACTAAACCTCAAAGGAAATCTGAACAACTGCTGGTGGCATTTGCTGCAGGGACAGAGGGGAAAGCTATTTCAAAGCAAACCATTTCAAAATGGCTAGGCCACTGCATTCATTTCTGCTATAAGCACCATGGAAAACCTATCCCACAGGGCATCAGACCCCATTAAACCAGGGCTGCATCTACCTCCACAGCCTTTCTCAAGGGTGTTCCTACCAGGGACATCCTAGAAGCTGCTACCTGGAGTTCTGTACATACTTTCACCAAGCATTATAATTTGCCAATTTTCTCTAAATCCAGAGTTGGCTTTGCCACTGCAGTCTTGCAGGGTCTTATAGCTGGTCCTAATTCTGTTTAAATTCCTCCTCCCAACCTTAGCTTTGGGTATCTACCCAAATGTAACGACTGCAACAGTGAAACATGAAGAACATAGTGCAGTTGTGTACACTTACCATAAATGTAGATGTTCAAGTGTATTCACTGTTGCAGTCTTGGTTACCCTCCCTCCAGCCCCCTTTCTTCTTTTGGCTATGCCTCTACTCTCCCTTACTATGCTCAAAAAACTTTTTGGTGTATTTGCTTTTTTGTTGGAGGTATATCCTTGTAATTATAAATTTAATTGCTTCCCATTAGGGGGGCACCTGACATTTGGGGCAAGAAAAACTGATGTAATGACGTCGGCTGCATGTTTTATACCCCTGACGACCTGACGTCATGGAAGAAGGGACAGCATCCGACGTAGGACCCAAGACTTTGTTAATCAGGCCAACTGAGGGCTACTCCAAGCAGATAACCCAAATGTAATGACTGCAACAGTGAATACACTCGAGCATCTACATTTATGGTAAGTGTACACAACTGTATTTTTGGAAACATGTCTTCTCAGCACCATTGATCTTTGTCCCCAGGGCATTCTACCTTTGAGGTAGTGGAGGGAGTTTTCTCGACTTCTAGAGGAAGGACTATTCTCCTCCCTCAGATCCGTAGTCTCAGTGTCATGTGTCGTTGTGCCTGGAGCATCAACATTCTACTCCATTGGGACAGCCAGCCGAAAGTCTCCAGACTACCCAGCAGGGTATACTCATATCTTTTGATACTTCTCTGGAACTTCCCTGGAACATCCCTCCGAAGAAGTCCCTAGGAAGAGAAAGTGCAAGAGGAGGCACATAGACTCTCTTCAAGACTCTGTCACAGAAGATACCAATTTTATTGTAGGGGAGGGGTCCCCAAGATCACCACCTGATATCTACTTTGGAGATACCCTGGAGATCCTCAAGCAGAGGGGTAGCTGGTCTAAAGGTAACTCATCCCAAGAGGAATTGGTATTCCTGGAAGCCTTTGGGTCAGGCCCATCTACCTCCTGGGCGACTCTGCCCGCAGTTGAGCTCATTGATTTGCTCTCCAGGTGAGCTTGAGAGGAACCCAGCTCTGTTGAGCCAATCCCCAAGAGACCAGAGAGGATACTGGCACCACTGAAAGGAAGAAATTTTTGGATCAAAGGAGTACCAGCAGATGCCATGGTCATAGCGGTGGCCACAAAGAAGAAACTTGCAGAACAGAGTTCATCTATCCATTCCCCCTAACAGGGAGTCCATGGCATTTTACAGATTTGGGAAGCATATGTATGCTTCAGTGACCTTTGCACTCAGGTTGCTGAATTATTTGGCACACTTCACCAGGCTTCAAAGGGATTTGATTAAAGAGCTATCCAACTCTGTCTCCAGGACCATTGCTTAATTTATCCATGAGGCTTATTTCATATGCAGCTAAAGGTACCTTGGTGGTGGTGGTGGGGGTGGGGGTGGGGGGGCAGGTTCAAGCATTTCTGTTAAGGGACATGCCTGGATGCACGTGTGATTTCTCGGAGCCCTTCAAATCTTCCTATGCCAGTGCTCCCTTTGACGGAAGTTCTTTATTTGGCCCCAAAGTCCAAGACGCACTATTCAGAGGCAAGCAGGAAGGTAAAACTCTGTTTGCTGTGGGAGTACATTTTTCAACTCCTCAAAGGACCTTTTGTAGGAACCAATGAGGTGGTTGAAAAATGTGGTTCAAAAAGTCCCAGGGCCTCTTCCATGATCGACATGGAGATAGTTCCCCCAGGGTAGAGGGGGGAACTCTTAATAGAAGATGCTGCCCACGGGGTAGAGCGGCAATCTGCAGTACCATGGATCTAGAGACATCTTTGCCGACCGATCCTTCCAGAAATCCTAAAAGGAGGCCTGACCATCCACCTCTGGAGGCAGTCAGGGGATGTTCATCTCTAGACCAGAGAGCCTGGCTAAAGATCACAAAAGATCCATGGGTGTAGAGGATTATTTCCAGAAGTTATGTAATACATTTTTCCCTACCCCCCCCCTCCCACTTAACAGAAAACAAAATTCCCCATGTTTCACCCAGTCAGAGAAAAGCAGCAACAGAAGAAATAAAAAAGCTGCTAGAAAGGAGAGTCATCCAAGAGGTCCCCTAGACTAGAAAAGGTTTGGAACTTACTCAAGATTGTTTTTAGTGCCAAAGAAAATAGTAGACTGGAGACCAGTTTTGGATTTTTGCATTCTGAACAAGTCAGTTCAGTACACAAAGTTCTGGATAGTTATGGTTCAGTCCATTCTGCTTTTTTTGCACAAGGACAACTGGATGTGCTCATTAAATCTTCAGGATGCGTACCATTATATAAAAATGAATAAACATTCCAGAAGGTACTTGGGCTTCTGGCTGGGAGCCAGTTATTACCAATTCAGAGCTCTGCCCTTTGGTCTTACCACAGCCTCCAGGGTGTTCATCAAATGCATGGCAGTAGTAGCAGTTCACTTAATACTGCAAGGATTCTGGGTGCTTCCTTACTTGGACAACTGGCTCATAACCACTCCAACCAGGCATCATCTGATGAAACATGAGATTATGTACTCCAGTTATGCTCTCTCATGGGAATTACCATCAGTCACAGCAAATCTCAGTTAGAACCAGTTCAGATATTGGAGTTCATATGAGCTTTGTTCAGCACAATATTCTTGACAGCCTATTTTCCTTTACCAAGAGTACAAACCATAGGATTCCATTGTCAAAAAGATCACTCAGAGTTCTCTTTCATCTCAATTGATCCTTCAAGCATTGAGGTCAATGTCTGCTGCAAAAGTTTTGGTTCCATTAGCAAGGTATCACATGGGAATTCTTCAGTGGACCCTAGCAGCTCAGTGGTCCATTCTTCACCAACCTTTATCCACCCAAATCAGTATAACTCAGGCAAAATGTACCTCTATTGTGGATTTACTCAGATCAGATAATACAAGCTCACCCCTTCATTCTCCCTCAGCCAAAGCCATAGTAACCACGGACACTTCCCAAATCAGGTGGGGGGGTCATTTCTTGAGAAAGACAGTCCAAGGCACATGGTCCCTCAAAAAGGCCAGTATGCATATCAGTGCCCTAGAAATGAGAGCTGTCCTCCTAGCATTGCAGGCTTTCCAAGACACTCCCTTCTGAGACCATTGCAGTCATACAGACAATGTCAGTGGTCTGGTACATCAAAACAACTAGGAGGAACCAAATGTTACCTCCTGTGTCTAGAAGCTTTGAGAGTGCAGCAATGGGTAATCTCATCCAGTCTGTTTCTGATAGCAATGCACTTTCTGGGAAAGTCAAACATAACAGACAAGTTAAAAGAAAAACTTTCCATTGATGGGGTCAACCTTGCTGCATTCTCTTTGCGCCTTCCCTCAACAACAAATGCAGCAGGTTGTTTGCCGTGACCCCCCCCCCCCACTGGGGGAATCACCGAGGGGCACTTTTCTCCATGATTGCCCCCCCCCCAGTCTCCTCTACGCCTACCCCTAGTACCTCTGTTTCCAACATTTCTTCAGAAAGCATCTTGATTGTAGAGCAGTTAATCCTCATTGCCCCTTAATGGCCTCATCAGATTTGGTTTGCTTTTCTTTGATCTCATCTACTTTGCCTGCCTTGGATTCTGGATCCAGTTCCAGATTTTCTCTCTCATCCAACAGACATGATACACCCAGACATTCTAGGCCTGAAGGTCACCACATGGTTTCTCCACTTCCATTGATAGCTAGACAATGCAGGTTGTCCTCCTCCATCCTCCCATAAGGATTCCACTAGAAAACTTTACAGAAGTAAATGGAAAAGATTTGTGTTTTGGGTGCAACAAAAAGACATGGATCATTTTTTAGCACCAATAACTAAAGTTCTTGAATTTTTAAATGCAATTTTCAATGAAAGTGCTAGTTCCTTTACAGCCATTTCTAATTTTCATGTGGGAGTTAATATCTTTGGCCTCTTCCAAACTTTGTAACTTTTTAAAGGGAACCATCTGATGTTGTCAATCTTCATTTTATCCTTGACAGATGGGGGTTTGGTTCCGATCTCAGAACTGACTTGGCTGCTACTACAACCCGGCCAACCAAAAACTCTCCAGCTTCACCTCTACCCAGAATCCCTCTCTCTCAATTACCGCAGATCTCATTTGCTGCTTTCTGAAAAACAGTTGCATCTAGCTACTGCTCTCAAGCGCTTGTGGGTTTAGGTAAATGTTTGTCTTTTTTCTTAGTTTCTGCCTCTTTTCCCTTTCAACTTTTTTTTTTTTTTAATACAGTTAGTGTATACTTTCCACTTTACACTTTTGTGTATTTCTCATTATCATTGCTGATAGTTCCCCCTCTCTCCCGTAGTCTTTTTCTTGTCCCTGTACACGCTTGTGTATTTTTATGACCATCATCGCTGATGGTCCCCTTTTCCCTTTATTCCTTACTTCATAAAAATATAAAATATAAGCAAAAATAATATCCTTTCGGCTGTTGGTTTCCCTTTCTTTGTTGAGTGATATTTATTCATCTAATTTTTTTTCCAGCTGCTTACCCTACTTTGACATGGCTGAGAAGGGTTAGGGCCCCTCTTGTTTCAAAAAACTGTCAGACGTATGGCCATAAAATTCCTTCGTCAGACTTTCATTTGTTATATGTGTATTGTCTTGGCCCTCACCACTTACAGGAAGATTGCAGCATTTGTGAAACCTTTAACCACTAAGCTCTTGTGGAAAGGCGTAATAAGCTTGTTTTAAAAAGACTTCTTCCTTCAGCCTTTGGTGAAGCCACATCCACTGTAGATAAAGCAAAGACAGATGATGATCATCGTGTTACCCTGCTGCAGTCATCACATTTGGGTTATCCTGTCGTCAGGCGGTCCCGCAGTCGGCTGGAATTCCAAAGTCTTGGTCCGGCGTCGGTTGCTGTCGCTTCTTCCCTGCCATCAGTGCGCCAGGGGTATATATAATGCATCCAACGCCATTTTCTTCAGTATTTCTTGCCACGCGGTGCCCGAAGCAGAAGCAGTTTGCAAGTGCCGGTCGGCCGACTCCTGAGATTTTCGAAGTCGAATTTCAGATCCGAAGTCTTCAATAAAGCTAAGTACCCCGTTGGGGAAACTTTTCTTGCCTCAGACCGATGTCAGAAAACGTTAACATTCTTACTGCATACCTTGCCAAGGCCCAGACCACGACGTCACTGGTTGTCGTTTTTGTGCTAGGTTTAATAAAAGTACTATAAAAAGACGCTTTGATTTCGCACGACACTATTTCGGTAGAAAATTTAACTACACTATGCCGTCGGAGCAACCGACTACCGGCGTGCACAAAAAACGCAAGGATAAGGACAGACAGCCTAGACCCAAGCCAGACTCCAAGGCCTCGGCTGGTTCGGTCTTCAGTGAGGCTCCGACGCAGCCCCTGACTACCGCAGATCTGGAACCCGAGACCGCTTCAGAACTTTTGGCGGAAAGTACTAGGCCGACACAGCCATTTTGTTTAGCCCCTATGACGACACTGCTGAAAAAGATGTCGGTGCTGCAGAAACACCTTCGGTTTCTGAAGGTGTCTTCAGACCGATGACGCTCACCATAAAAACGTATCCTAAGACTAAGACCCCTATTAAACCTAAAAAGACTGCACTTCAGTCTCCAGTTCAAGGCCCCATGCCAAAAAAACAGATGCTCAAAATGGCTGAAGATTTGATCTCTTTAATCAGGGGTTCCCAACCCCCACCCAACAAAAGGCCTAGACAAGAGGAAGATTATGCCTCCTCGGAGCAAGTGTTTATTTCCTCAGGATCCTCTAAGGACCAAGATTACACCTTCTCCCCTTTTGAAGATTCTGATGTTGAGGATTCTATTCCCTCAGCTTCTCCTCCTGAAGACTACTCCTTTGGGGAAACTTTACACACTATGAGGGAACATTTTCACTGGGAAGGTCAGGACTACTCTGACTCAAAGAAAAGGCTCAGAGAGTTTCCTTTACTCCCCCAGCACAGACCACTTGCCATCCCCCCAGTTTTAGACATTGTGGATGATGTTTACTTAGAATCCAGTTTGAACCCAGATTCTCTGCCTCCTGCTCCGGCCAAACCTGACAGATACTATAGAGTGCCTGTTTCCCACAAATTTCTTTATAAAAGCCCTGTTGCTGATCCAGAGACTATCTCCCAGGGTCCCAAAGGGGCTAAGGCTTCTATGGCAAAAAATCCTGTACCCTCTGAAAGGGACTCCAGAGCACTAGACAGGTGGGGGAAAATACACCTCAGCCACTCTAGCTATGAGGGCACTAAATTGCCAATTTCACATGCTAAAATATCAGCAATTTCTAATTTCTCAGTTAAAACAAAAATGAGCACACTCCCTCAACAGTCTGAATTGAAAGAAATGCAGGATCTGTTGCATGCAACTGAACAGGTGGGCAAACATACTTTACAATGTGGGTTTGATTCTTTGGAGGCTTCCTGCAGAGCAGCTGTCACTGGGTCTGTTATACGTAGGCATGCTTGGTTAAAGGAACAAACTCTGCCTGATCATGTTAAAGCAAAGGTTCTAGATGCTCTCTTACAGCAGGATGTTCTTTTTGGAGTTAAAGCAGAAGAAGTCTTAAAGAAAATGGAGGATTAGGCAAAATCTATGCAGACAGTCAAAGATTTCCTACAGGTGCAGCCCCCTCGCTTCAGCAGAAATTGGCCAACAAAAAATTGGTCCTTTCCAGCTACTGACAGACCACAGAGGGGTAAATACAGACGTCCAAGAGGCAGAGGACAACCACAAGCCCAGTACAAACCTCGACAATGGGGCACTGCAACACAGAAGGGAGGAGAAGACAGGTCCCAAACTACCAGAAGGCAAACTCAATGACTTGCATCTCATCTGGCCAAGCAACACTCTCTTGGCAGCCCCCTTGGGAGGAAAACTTGCACTTTTTTCAGACAACTGGCACATTGTCACAAAGGACAAATGGGTCCTAGACATAATTTCAAGAGGATACAGATTCCATTTTCACACCTTGCCAATGAAAAGAGGAATGCCAAACCTGCCACAAAATCAATGGGCAGAGGCACAAAAACAAATTACAGCTCTCATGGACATGAGAGCCATTCAACTGGCCAAGGATTTTACTCAAGACTCTTTCTAGTTCCCAGAAAGGACAATGCCTGGAGACCAATTCTGGGCCTTTCAATTCTAAACACCTTCTTACAAGTACCCAAATTCAAGATGCTAACACTACAGCAGCTTCTTCCCATGTTGTTCAAGAAAGCATGGCTAGTAACGTTGGACCTCAAGGAGGCATACCAGCATGTCCCTATCAGACAAAGTTGCAGAAGATACCTCCGTTTCATTGCAGGTTCAACCCATTACCAATTCTCTGCACTGCCCTTTGGCTTATCTACTGCACCCATGGTCTTCACAAAATGCCTGGCACCAGTAATTGCATACTGCAGACAAAGAGGAATTCAAATATACCCATACCTGGACGACTGCCTCATCTAAGCAGAAAGCAAGGACATCCTCTTACAACATCTGGCTTTTGTAAAACATCTTCTAAGTTGCCTGGGGTACACAGTAAATGAAAAGAAATCAAAACTAGTACCCTCACAAAATATGACATTCCTGGGTGCCAGCTTGAATACAACGGCCCAGAAGGCTTATCTGACGGCAGACAAACAACTTCAACTGACTCAATATTTTAAAACAATGGCAACAAAGACCCAATTACCTGCAAGAAAAATTCTGCAGGCCTTGGGCTTCATGGCATCTTGCATACTACTAATACCATTTGCAAAGTTGCATATGAGGAAATTACAGTGGTACCTAAAAAGCGTATGGTCTCAACACAGCCACAGCTTGGACACAATGATATCTCTCATTTCCTGCCTACAACAGGGGTTTCTATGGTGGTCACAGGCATGTCACCTCAACAAGGGTCAGCCTTTCACCTTGCCCCCAGCCAGGCAAACTATGACAACAGATGCATCGGACTACGCCTGGGGGGCACACATGGCAGGACAGTGCGTTCAAGGCGTATGGACTGCAGATCAAAGGAATCTGCACATCAATCAAAAAGAAATGCTAGCTGTAGAGAATGCTCTGACAGCCTTCAAGAATCTATTGCATCCAGGACAACTTACAATAAGGACGGACAACACCACAGTAATGTGGTACATAAACAAACAAGGGGGTACACACTCCTACTGTCTATGCAGGCAAGCAATGACGTTGTGGAACACAGCTCTGGCTTACCAAGTTCAGTTACAAGCTCAATTCCTGCCAGGAAAAAAGAACACATTGGCAGATGACCTCAGCAGAAACATCATGGATCCCCATGAGTGGAAACTGGATCCACAGGTATTTGCAGTGATAACTCAAAAATGGGGCCTTCCAGACATAGACCTATTTGCCAGTCCTCAAAACTATCAACTAACAAAATTTTGTACAAGGACACTTCACCATCAAGCTTGGAAAGTGGATGCACTCTCATTCAGTTGGAAAAACCTGACAGTATATGCCTTCCCTCCATTGCCTCTCCTCACAAAGGTGCTTCTGAAAGTCAGAAAGGAGAGACCACGAGTGATACTCATAGCCCCAGACTGGCCACGCTAGCACTGATGTCCTTCATGGATGCATCTGCAGTCATAACAACTGGGTTGTCCTGTCGTCAGGCAGCCCTTCGGTCGGCCGGATTCCAAAGTCTGGGTCCGGCTTCGGGCTGATGTCGCACTTCACCCGACGTCATCTCTGCTGGTCTTCGGGTATAAAGGCATCAGCCGACGCCATTTTCCTCAGTCTTTCTTGCCGCGTGGCGCCCGAAGCAGAAGCTGTTCGCAAGTGCCGGTCGGTCAGATCCAGAGATTACTACTACCGAATACTACTTCGAAGACTTCTAAAAAGCTAAGTACCCCGTTGGGGACTCTTTCTTGCCTCAGCCGATGTCAGAAAAAGTCAATAACTGTTTAACTTGTGGGAAACAAATACCTCATAAAGATTTCCACTCTTACTGTCTGCCTTGCTTAGGCCCAGACCACGACGTAGCAGCCTGTTCGGCCTGCGCTTCCTTCAACCGACGAACGCTAAGGCGTCGGTCGGAGTTTGCTGAACAGTTTTTCGGCTCAGACTTTGCGTACATTATGCCGTCGGATCCTCCGACTACCCAAATTATTAAAAACGCAGAAAAGACCGACACTCGCGGTCCGCGGTTTCGGCCGAAACCACGGTTAAGCAAGCCGCGAGTGTCTCGGTTTCGGCCGAAACCGAGAAAACTGGTCAAACTCCAGCCGAATCCATGGCTACTACTGAGGCTCCTGCTACCTTACCTGAATCGGCCTCAGAAATTTTGCCTACAACTGTGGTTTCTACTGATTTATCAGACACCATCCCTTTGGATGTCTCTACCCCAGCACATGGTGCTGCTAGACCCCCTGCGGCCATGTCTATCAAGGCCTTTGCCAGGGCCAAAGCAGCCAAATCTGCTAAGTCAGTGCCTGTTAAACCTCCCTCACACAGGCCCACTTCTAGTTCACAAATGCTTACTCTGGCAGAAGATTTAATATCCTTAATTAGGGGATCCCAATCTCACCCAGACAGGGCCTCTCAGCCCCCAGAAAAGAGACCTAGGACAGAGCCCCCCAAGCCAGTGTCCTCTGATGATTCTGCGGATGACTCCGACATTACAGAACAGCCAGAGGATCCTTTTTCTACATATGAAGACTCCGATGCTGAAGAATCCATTCCAGCTGCCTCTCCACCAGAGGAATTTTCCATTGGGGAAACCTTGCATGCCATGAGAGAACAATTCCAATGGCAGGGACAAGATTTCTCAGACTCAAGAAAAAGGCTTAGGACTTTTCTACACTTACCACAACATAGGCCCTTAGCTATACCTCCTGTTTTACCTGTTGTGGATGATGCATTTAATGATGTCTGCACTGCTCCTGATTCTTTACCTCCAGCCCCTGCCAAACCTGATAGATATTACAGGGTACCTGACACTCATCACCACCTATACAAGGCCCCACTGGCAGACCCCGAAACTATTTCCCAGGGGCCTAAGGCAGTAGCCTCGACCACAGCAAAAAACCCTATTCCTTCAGAAAGGGAATCCAGGTCCTTAGACAGATGGGAGAAAAAAGTTTACACCTCTGCTACTCTCTCAGCTAGAGCTTTAAACTGTCAATTTCACATGATCCAATACCAAGAGTTCATGCTTGATCAGTTAACTAAAAAAGTATCCTCTGATGAATCTTTAGACAAGAAATATGTATTAGAAATGGTGAATAACATACAACAGGTTAGTAACCATTCCTTAAAATGTGGCTATGATGCACTGGAGGCTTCATTTAGATCAGCCATGACTGGCACAGTGATAAGAAGACATGCATGGTTGAAAGAACAGGTCTTACCGGATCATGTTAAAGCAAAGCTATTAGATGCTCCTATGGATAAGGCCAGTTTATTTGGTACACCTGCCCAGCAGGTAATGAAGAAAATGGAAGAAAAGGCAAAATCTGTACAAACAGTTAAAGATTTCTTACAGGTTCAGCCCCAAGGTTTAGCAGGAACTGGCCTGCCAAAATTGGTCCTTTCCTGACTCCACAAGATCCCAAAGGGGCAGAAATAGACGCTCCAGAGGCAGAAATCAATCCAGAGGAGGTGCCTACAGAGGACGACAGTGGCAAGGTAATAACAGAGGCACAGACACAACCACTACCACTGCAACAGGACAATCACAGTGACTTGGCTCTAACTCCGCCTACCAGGGAGCAAATAGCAGCACCATTAGGCGGAAAGTTAGCCTTATTTTCGAAAAATTGGCACTATATCACAAAAGACAAGTGGATTTTGCAAACCATAGACCAAGGCTACCGGTTCCACTTCCACACCTTACCAGTAAAAAGAGGAATGCCAAACCTGCCTCCAAATCAAAAATAGAAGCTCTACAGCAGATACTAAATTAACAAAGATGAGAGCTGTGGAAAGAGTACCAATAACAGAACAGGGTCAAAGGATTCTACTCCAGACTCTTCCTAGTACCAAGAAAAGAGAAAAGTTGTAGACCTATTCTCGACCTGTCCATCTTAAACACATATATCATTGTCCCAAAATTCAAAATGCTGACCCTACAGCAACTTCTTCCCATGCTGGGCAAGGAGTGTTGGCTGGTAACTCTAGATCTCAAGGAGGCATACCTGCACGTCCCCATTCGACCCAATTGCAGAAGATACCTCAGATTTCTTGCAGGATCAGAGCATTATCAATTCTCAGCATTGCCCTTTGGCTTATCTACTGCGCCCAGAGTATTCACAAAATGCCTGGCATCAGTAATCGCTCACTGCAGACTACAGGGAATCCAAATTTATCCATACCTGGACGACTGCCTGCTACAAGCGGACAACAAAAGCAAGCTGACAACAGATTTACAAAGGGTCATTTACTTGCTACAAGCCCTGGGATACACAGTCAATTTACAAAAGTCAAGGCTGATACCATCCCAAACAAGAACATTCTTGGGCGCGGAATTGGACACAGTAAAACAAATGGCATTCCTAACTGCAGAAAAACAAAAAGAACTCCCTCTTTACTTCTTGACATTAACAAGACAGAACAAACTAACAGCAAGAAAAGTTCTGCAGGCCTTGGGCTTCATGGCATCATGCATAATCTTGGTCCCACATGCCAGACTGCATATGAGAAAACTACAGTGGTACCTAAAGAATTTATGGTCTCAACACAGGCACAGCCTAGAAGCAGAAATACCATTAATCCCATGCCTAAAACAGGAGTTCCTCTGGTGGGCCCAAGCATGCCAGTCAAACCCAGGCCTACCCTTCCACAACTTTCGAACAAGCCAAACCATCACAACAGACGCCTCAGACCTAGGATGGGGGCCGCACATGATGGACAAATGCGTACAAGGATTGTGGACTCAGGACCAGCTGCACCTGCACATAAACCAAAAAGAAATGCTGGCAGTAAAACTGGCAATCCAAAAATTCAGACCATTCCTCAAAGAAGGCCATTTGATGATAAGGACAGACAACACCACAGTCATGTGGTACATCAACAAACAGGGAGGCACTCACTCATATCCCCTATGCAGAATGACTTTGGACCTTTGGAATCTGGCTCTCAGCTACAACATCCAGTTACAGGCAATATTTGTACCGGGAAAAGAGAACACCCTAGCAGACATGTTAAGCAGAACCACCTCGGATGCTCACGAATGGATGCTCCACCCAGACATCTTCAAGACCATCACAAAGAAATGGGGAATGCCACAAATAGATCTATTCGCTTCCCCTCTCAATCACCAGCTCAAAAAATTCTGCACAAGGACATTCCACTCACTTGCATGGAAGGTGGATTCTCTCTCCTTCAGCTGGAAAGGTCTGACAGCATATGCATTTCCACCTCTTCCCTTGATACACAAGGTATTACTGAAAATCAAAGAGGAACGTCCAAGGATAATCCTGATAGCTCCGAACTGGCCAAGACAACACTGGTACCCATTGCTGAGGAACATGTCTCGGGAGAAAATGTGGTCAATACCCCTGATGCCTTTGATGTTAACTCAGAACAACTACAGCATCATGCATCCAAACCTAAAAACTTTGCAACTGACTGCCTGGAACATCACATAGCAGCAACTAATCCAGATCTTTCCCAAAGGGTTAAAAGACATTATCCTTGAAGCCCGCAGACCTTCAACAAGAAGGAACTATGCAGGAAAATGGAAAAGGTTTGTCATTTGGAGTGCTGAAAGGGGAAAAGATGTGTCGAATATAGATATTGCAAACATTCTGGAGTATTTGGCAGAGCTTTTACATACAGGCCTGTCCTATTCCTCCATCAAGATACATGCATCAGCTATTTCAGCAGAATACAGCTTTGATCCACCTGTCTTTTCACATCCTCTACTCAGACAGTTCCTCAGAGGGATCAAGAATGTAAAACCTCCAAGGAAACCACCATTACCAGCATGGGACTTGAACTTTGTGCTAGAAAAGTTGACACTCCCTCCGTTCGAACCAGCAGCAACAGCAGATCTACAGCACCTATCATGGAAAACTGCTTTCCTACTGGCAATTACTTCAGCAAGGAGGGTTTCGGAACTGCAGGCCTTAATGGCAGTACAACCCTTCCTAATCTTCCATAAAGATAGGGTGTCCATGAGAACTAATCCTACATTTATGCCTAAGGTGGTATCCAGAGTGTCTTTAAACCAGGCAATCCACCTACCTACCTTCTTCCCCAATCCACAAAACAGAGGGGAAAGAATGCTGCATACCTTGGACGTACATAGACAGCTATGCTACTACCTGGACAGAACCAAAAGTAACAGAAAAACTGACCAGCTTTTTGTAGCCTATGCAACAGGGAGGGAAGGAAAAGCAATTTCCAAACAGACAATCTCCAAATGGATAGGAAATTGCATAAGATTTTGTTACTCCTTCCATGGAAAACCAATTCCACAGAACATAAGGCCTCATTCTACAAGGGCTACAGCCACTACCACAGCTTTCTTACGAGGAGTGGCAACCAAGGACATTATTGAGGCGGCTACTTGGACCTCCGTGCATACATTTGCCAAGCATTATAATTTACCTCTATTTTCTAGATCCCGAGCAGGGTTTGCCACTGCTGTACTGCAAGGGATCCTAACCACACCATAATTTTATCTTCCTCCTCCCCTAGTTGGCTATGGTATTCTACCCAGTTGTTATGACTGCAGATGCATCCATGAAGGACATAGTACAGTTTTGTACCTACCATAAATGTAGATGTCCGAACTGGATAGCATCTGCAGTCAGGATTACCCTCCCTCCTTCCCCTCTGTGGTACTCCTAGGGTATTTACCCACCTAATAGCTAGCTGGGGAGGGGGAGTCTCTTATGGTGTATTTGTTTGTATATATGTACATACATGCTTATTTTTTGTGTTTGCCTTCTATCTTTTTGGAAACATTGGCATTTATCCAAAATTTAGCCTTCCAAGAGGGCAACTGGCATCTGGGGCAAGAAACACTGAGGAAAATGGCGTCGGCTGATGCCTTTATACCCGAAGACCAGCAGAGATGACGTCGGGTGAAGTGCGACATCAGCCGAAGCCGGACCCAGACATTGGAATCCGGCCGACCGAAGGGCTGCCTGACGACAGGACAACCCAGTTGTTATGACTGCAGATGCTATCCAGTTCAGACATCTACATTTATGGTAGGTACAAAACTGTACTGTACCCACTATTGAAGAATATGGCCCAGGGCCCACCTTGGATTTTACCACAAATTGCCCATTTGCTCACACAGCAAAACAATCAGATTCTGCAAAGCCAGCTTAAAACCTTAAATCTGGCTGCATGGCAAATCACCTAAGCTTCCAGCCAGCTCCTCTTTCCCAAGCAGTTGTGGATGTAATTCTGGAAGCTAGGAGGCCCAGCACCAGGAAGGCCTATTCGGACAAATGGAAAAGGTTTTGTGCCTGGAACCAAGCTAAAGGCCAAAACACACTTCAGCCTCACATGCCTCAGATTCTACAGTATTTAACTGAGATATGTTGCACAAAGGACTTTCTTTTTCTTCCATTAACATCCATGCATCAGCTATTTCAGCCCACTACAACACGGAACCACCCTTATTTTTGCATCCACTTCTTAAGGCAGTTCCTCAGAGGGGCAAAAAACATTAGGCCTCTCAGGAGAGCACCTACACCAACATGGGACCTCAATTTTGTTCTGGAAAAACTTACGCCACCTCCCTTTGAACCAGCTTTCTTTGCAAATCTACAGTTCCTATCATGGAAGACTGCCCTGCTGCTAGCAGTAACTTCAGCTAGAAGAGTCTCAGAGCTGCAGGCACTAATGGCAGTGGAACCTTTCCTCATTTTCCATCAAGACAGAGTTTCTCTACAAACTAATCCTTCCTTAATGCCTAAGGTGGTTTCCAGTGTGGCTTTAAATCAAACCATTCACTTACCCACTTTCTTCCCAAATCCACAGAACAAAGGAGAAAGACTCCTGCATTCCTTGGACATTCACAGGCAACTTTGTTACTACTTGGATAAAACTAAGGCTTTCAGAAAATCTGACCAGCTCTTTATATCCTATGCTACAGCTTCACAAGGGAAGGCTATATCAAAACTAACCATTTCCAAATGGATAGGACATTGCATTCGTTTTTGCTATGCACATCATGGAAAACCAGTTCCTGCTACCATTAGGCCTCACTCTACCAGGGCAACAGCTACATCTACAGCCTTCCTCAGGGGGGTTCCAACCAAGGAGATTTTGGAAGCTGCAACTTGGAGTTCAGTACACACCTTTACCAAACACTATCACTTACCACTTTACTCTAAGACTAGGGCTGGCTTCGCCACTGCAGTTCTGCAGGGTCTTCTAGCCTCCTCTAACCCTCTATAACTCTTCCACCCATCCTTAGCTTTGGGATTCTACCCAAGTGTGATGACTGCAGCAGGGTAACATGATGAACATAGTACAGTTTTGTACCTACCATAAATGTAGATGTTAGAGTGTACACCCTGCTGCAGTCCAGGTTACCCTCCCTCCATCCCCTCTGATCTAACTAGCTAAATCTCTACAATACCTTCCTGATGTATTTGCTTATAGCTGGAGGGATTTTGTGTTTGTGCAAAAATTACCTAATTTGGTACTAATTACTGACCACCTTTTTGGGGGCACCTGACATCTGGGGCAAGAAAAACTGAAGAAAATGGCGTCGGATGCATTATATATACCCCTGGCGCACTGACGTCAGGGAAGAAGCGACAGCAACCGACGCCGGACCAAGACTTTGGAATTCCGGCCGATTGCGGGACCGCCTGACGACAGGATAACCCAAGTGTGATGACTGCAGCAGGGTGTACACTCGAACATCTACATTTATGGTAGGTACAAAACTGTACTTTTCATCACCTTCATCGTCCTCTTCTATGGAAAAAAAAAAATCTAAGAAAAGAAGTCTCTCAGTTCCAACCTCATGTTCGGATCCGGAAGCCAAGAATTTAAAGACCTCTGTTCTGAAGGTTCCCATGGAACCGAAGGCCTCTGCTGCTGACACTTCAGTGTCAGTATGCATTCTGGCACTGATTGCAATTTTTAGCCCTTTATCGTTGAAGATCATGTTACAGGAATTGACTACAGCTTCACCTGCTAAGGACACTTTGCCTAGAACTCCCTACTCTGTCAATTGATCCCTTTGCTGGGAAGTTCCCAGAAGTATTTTTGCAGAGGCCTATGTCCCCTTCTGGATCATCTGTGCACTGCACCAAAAGTCTTTTAAAACTTGATGTGGAGAGGCTAGTGAATACAGTTTTATGGGCTAGAGGGCTTTCAGACCCCTCTTCAGTACCGAACCCTTCGGGTATTGGTACCGAAACTTCCTTTACACCATTAACTACTCCTCCTCTAACCTCCTCGGAGGTCTTAAGAGACCTCTGTTCTAGATCTCCCGGCACCAACTGCACCAGCTCCAGAGTTGATTGTTTCTTCGGAGCCGGTACTTACCCTGAGCTCTTGGGTTGTTTCTGAACAAAAGAACTCTGAGAGCTGTTGTTACCCTGCCAGTTCCAGGATCAGATCTCGACTCCAGGTTTTTCAGTGCCATTCCTGCTCCTTGGAGCTTCGGCTCAAGTTAGTTGACTTCTGGCTTCGGTCTTGAGGATCAGTTCTACAGAGCGGGGAGTGACCTTGTTTCCAAGGCAGTCTTTCTTGGTTCCAGGCTCCCTTCTCTCTTAGGGGGGCTGGCCTTTGAGGCTATGCAGAGGGCCCTTTCTCTTGCAGAGACTCAGTCGAAGCTTCCTCTTGGAACACGTACCTCCCTGTAGTTCAGTTATTCCTCCTGCCTCTCCACTGAAACAGCGGGTGCTGAATCCTCAGGTGTCACAGGCACAGGTAATGTTATCTTCTGATACCTCCCCAGATTATACCCCTGAGGAGGTCCTCAGAAAAAGAAAGGCAAGAGGAAGCATTTGGATTCCCACAGGAATCGGTCACTGAAGATATTTTGATGGGGGGGGGGAAGGGTCATCACAGTCAACCCATAAAGATGTCTCATTTGGAGGCATCTTAGAAATTTTAAAACATAGGGGTGGCTGGAAGTCCCAAAATCCTTTCTCTGAGGAGTCTATTTGCCTGCAGGCTTTTGGCACCTACCCATCTACCTCTTGGGTGACACCGCCCACTGATGAACTCATTCATTTGATTTCTCCACGGGCATGGAAGGCTGCAGACACCATTGAGCCCATCCCCAAGAGACCTGGGTGACACCGCCTGCTAATGAACTCACTCATTTGATTTCTCAGTGGACATGGAAGGCTGCAGACACCATCGAACCCATCCCCAAAAGACCTGATAAGATACTTTCCATTCCCAAAAATAAACAGTTTTGGGCTAAGGGGTTGGCTGTAGATTCTATAGTCATAAGCAGCCTCCACTAAAAAGGAACTTGCTGAGGAGAGTTCCTCTGGCCATCCACCCAGTAGGGAGTCTTGGGTCATGGACAGATTTGGGAAGCAGGTCTACACTTCGACCTTCGCCATGAGGTCCTTGAATTTTTTGGCACATTTAATCAGACACCCTGGCAGGAGCTGTAACTGAGGGAGTCCAAGAGAAATTGGCTTTCCAGGTAGCCACCCTGGAGTCTGTGTCCACCTCGTCCATGAGGCTGAGCTCTCTTACAGCCAAAGGGACATCTGGAGCACCAGGTACAGGTGTAGCCATAAGGAGACGTGCCTGGATGCATCTGAGTGACTTTGTAGAATCATTCAAGTCTTCTTTCGTCAGTGCTCCTTTTGACTGAACATCCTTGTTTGGCAGTAAAGTAAGAGAGACTTTATCCAGGTGTGAGAAGGATGGTAAGACCCTTTCAGCTATGGGTGTACATTTCTCTACCCTCCCCCCACAACAGGCCCTTTTCTAGGAGCTAGAGGAGTGGTGGAAAAATGTGGTTCAAAGAAATCCCAAGGGCCTTTCCAAGACACGCATGGAGGGAGTTCCCCCAGGGGCAGGGGGAGAACAAAAACAAGACACCGCCCTTGTGGCAGAGGTGGTCTGCAAAACCAGGGCTTCAGGGATTCATTCCTAAGTACGTCCTTTCAGCATTCCTGAAGGGAAGCCCAGTTGCCTTCCTCTGGAAGGTAGCTGAGGGACACTTATTCTTGCACCTAAATGCCTGGATAAATTTAACATAAGATTCCTGGGTGCAACGGACCATATCCAGAGGCTATATCATTCCCTTTTCTCAACCTCCAGAAACTTTTGGACAAACAAGTCATCCAACAAGTCTCGCCAGACCAAAAAGGATCTGAAACCTACTCAAGATTCTTTTTAGTGCCAAAAAAGACAGGGGACTGGAGACCAATTGTGGATCTCAGTGTACTGAACAAATCTACTCAGCAAACAAAGTTCCGGATGGTCACGATACAGTCTATTTTCCCCTTTTCTGAGGAAAGTCGACTGGATGTGTTCAGTAGACCTTCAGGATGCGTATTACCATATAAAAATGGACAAATGCTCCAGAAGGTTCCTCTGCTTCCAGCCGGAATGTGGTAATGAGGTTGAGATCTCTGGAGTGTGTGGTGCGGAGGGATTGGGATTTCTTTAGATGTAGCATTTCTAACAGAGCACTGCCCTTTGGACTCACCACAGCCCCCAGGGTATTCACCAAATTCATGGCAGTAGTAGCAGCTCACTTGAGACTGCAAGGATTTCAAGTGTTTCTGCACTTAGACAACTGGCTCATAACCGCTTCAACCAAGCATCAATTAGTAGTAGCCAAAGACTACACTCTCAACATCTGTGCAATCTGGGGATTACCGTCAGTTTATAAAGTCACATTTAACCCTGACTTAAAATTTAGAATTCATAGGGGCAGTACTGAATACTCGAACAATGATGGCATCTCTTCTTCCAGAACGACATCAGAGAATTGTGGTTCAGGTTCAGAAATTAACTCGCAGACAGAAGGTTTCAGCTCGATTAGTCT
This sequence comes from Protopterus annectens, assembly GCF_019279795.1. Taxonomy (NCBI): domain Eukaryota; kingdom Metazoa; phylum Chordata; order Ceratodontiformes; family Protopteridae; genus Protopterus; species Protopterus annectens. Next base: position 487,465,349 of record NC_056739.1, read on the forward strand.
TGCAAGCTCTGGGATCCAAGGCAGCTTCTGTAACTCTAGTACAGTTAACCAGGTTACATATGAGAATTCTGCAGTGGCTACTAGCTTTCCAGTGGTCTATCCTTCACTACCCGATGTTAGACCAAATTCTGATCACCAGCCATTTCAAAATAGATCTTCTTTGGTGGGTACATTCTGAGAACATTCTTCACAGTCATCCCATTGTTTTTCCGGAGCACACAGCCATGGTGACCACAGATGCCTCCCAGATGGAATGGAGGTGGCATTATCTGAGCAAGTCGGTCCAAGACACATGGTCCCCATTAGAGTCCAACTTGCACATTAATGTCCTGGAAATAAGAGCGGTGCTTCTTGTGTTGCAGGCCTTTCAGATAGCTCTTCCTCAGGGGACTATTGCAATTTAAACGGACAGTATGTCAGTAGTTTGGTACATCAGCAAGCAGGAAGAAACCAGGTGTTATAACCCCCCTTTGTCGAGAAGCCCTCAGAATGTGGCAGTGGGTGACTTCATCCAACTGCTTTCTAATAGTGACGCACATTCCGGGGAGTTCCAATGTGATTGCAGACAAGCTGAGCAGATGCATTCTTCAGCCTCACGACTGGTCTCTCAATCCAGAAGTGGGGAAAGTGATATTCTGTCATTGGGGTCAACTTGCTGCGACCTGTTTGCCTCTCCACTAATCAACAAGTGCAGCAATTACTTTGCCTTGATTCCCTCTCCAGGAAATTCACCCAGAGATACTCTCCTCCACAATTGCCCCCCCCCCCCCCCCCGGTCTACTAAATGCCTTTCCCATGGTACCTCTGATTCACAAATTTTTACAGAAAGCACTCTGGTTGAAGAGGACAGTAATCCTCATTGCTCCATTTTGGCCTTGACAGATTTGGTTCCCTTTATTTGGCATTACTTGACTCGAAAGCCTTGGATTCTGGACCCAGTGCCAGATCTCCTGTCCCATCCAGATGGTCTTGTTCACCCAAACATTTTGAACCTCAATCTGACTGCATGTTTCTTCCAATTTCATTAATTGCCAGGCATCCTAATATGTCCTCTCCAGTACGTCACATCCTTTTTGTCAGCTCATAAACCTTCTACTAGAAAACTATATTTAAGTAAGTGGAAGAGATTTACAATTTGGGCCCATGAAAAGCAAATTGATCCTGTTTCTGCTTCAATAGAGTACGTTTTAGATTTCTTAGCATCTCTGTTCAGTGCTGGGGCTTCTCCATCCACTATCAAACTACAATTGGCTGCAATTTCTAATTTTCACAACGGTTTACAAGAATGTTTTTTAGTTTCCCACAGGCTTTATAAATAGTTCTTAAACAGGCACACTTTTGTTAAAACCCCCATTCAAAGTTCCCACTCCTCCTTGGGACCTGAACTTAGTGCTACATGCAGTAATACTTTCCTACTTTGAACCCTCTGCAGAATGTGATCTTAAGTTTTTGTCTTGGAAGACCCTGTTTTTGCTAGCCATTACTTCAGCCAGAAGAATATCAGAAATCCAAGCCTTATCTGAACCTCCTTAGTTAGTTTTCCATAAAGATAGGGTATCTTTATAAATGAACCCCTTCTGCCTGCTCAAGCTAGCATCTGAGGCTAACAATAACCGGACTATTAAATTTACCAGCCTTCTTCTCTAATCATTCTAACAAAGGAGAATATGCCCCACATTTACTAGACGTCCATAGACAATTACGTTTCCATCTTCACAGAACAAAAATTATAAAACAAGTCAACTGTTTTTTTTTTTCCAGTGCAATGTTGGGCAAGACAGTCAGCAGGATTACGCTCTCTAACTGGCTGAAAGACTGCATTTCATTAATTTATGCTAAAATAAATTAACCTTGCCTAAACCTGTCCAAGCACATTCTACAAGGTTTATAGCCACTTCACTGGTCTTCCAATCTAGAGCTTCAGTGGATGACATATGTGAAGCTACTTGGGCTTCTCCCTATACCTTTATTACTCATTACAAACTGGACTTGGTCTCTAGGGAAAGGTCATCCTTTGGCTCAGTAGTGCTCTGGAATACCCTTCCTTGAGTACACTCAAGTGTTTAGGTAGCTGGGGACTCTGTCTCATCTGTCCATGGTAAAATGAAGACTGACAACATCAGATAAAGAAGTTATGTACTCACCGTAATGTTCCATCTGTGTTTTCTATCTTCATTTATCTTTGACTTCCCTCCCTTCCATCCCCCAACTTTCAAGATTTTTTGGTGTAGCGGATCATATATCCTTGAATTTTTATGATTATTCAAGCACAGTAGATGAGGCTTCCATCTGGCTTACTGTGTGTGTGTGTGTGTGTACTAGGCTAATGGCCCTAGAGCCTTTACAAGCCTAGCCCATAGGATTACCCTGGCATCATGCCACCTGACCTTAGTTCCCAGTGCCTCTATTGAGTAGAGTCACTGGAGTGATCCCAGGAGTGAAATTTCTATTTCCCATCCATTCATCAAGATTTCTCTTGAAGAGGGCCAGTGAGGTGCTCTGTTTGACATGTATGGGAAGTCTATTCCATAGCATGAGCAGTCAGCAGTCTCTGGGTTATGAACCTGTCCCTCCAGCATATTCTGTTGGTTGTGGTAATGAGAGTGAGGTCTCTGGAGTGTGTGGTGTGGAGAGATTGGGATTTGTTTAGATGTAGCATTTCAAACAGAGCTGGGTCAGACATGGCTTTGTAAGTCAAACAGAGATTGCCTCCAAGTAGGCAATATGAGACCGAGAATAGCTGGAATTTTTTTGAGGACAACTGTTTAAGGCCTAGGATCATCTTTGTGAGGTACTTTGCGGACTCTCCAGTTGTTCAGGTGTCTAGTGAGGTACATGCCAAATGAGGCATTGTACTTGATGATTGGCCTAATGAGGGAAACGTAGAGTGAGACAATGACCTCTTTCTTCCTGGATGCAAAACCCTTAGTAATGAGATGTGCCACATAGAAGGACTTTCTGACCACAGTGGCAGTGTGGTGGTCAAAAGAGAGGTTGCTGTCAACCTGTGTTCCCAGATCTCTTATAATGCCTTCTGTGTTCAGTGGACTACCATTGATGTGGAAATTCATGGGAACTGAGTTTTTTCCCAAAGGGGATGATGACACATTTGTTGGCATTGAGTTTAAGGCCATGGTTCTGACACTAGTCGCTGGTCTCGGTGAGGCCTTTCTGCAGGATGTCAACATCACTTGAGGAGTTAATAATAGCTCCCAACTTGCAATCATCTGCGAACTTTGTCAGCCAGAGTCCCTTCGTGGTGGCCTGGACTTCAGAGAAGTAGATACCAAACAGGAGAGGACCCAGGACCGAACCCTGTGGGACTCCACGCGTGACTGGTCACCAGTCTGACTTGGAGTCAGCTACTTTCACACTGTGGGTTCTGTGAGCCAGTTTGCAACCCACCTAGTGATATAGTGGTTAATGCCTAGCTTAGTGAGTTTTTCTATGATTCCTGAGTGGGGAATGGTATCAAAGGCCTTGGCCAGATCAAGGTAGGCTGTATGAACCACCTTGCCCTCATCCACAGCTCTGGTGACTAACTGAGAAGTCGACCAGATTGAGCAGGCATGATCTACCCTTCACAAAACCAAACTGTGTGGGATCCATAGTTTGGAGATTCCCTATATCCTTGTTTATTAGGTCCATGATGATGCGTTCCATAGCTCTGCATGTCAGACTCGTCAGGCTAATGTGGCGATGGTTCCCAGGGTCTGTAGTCACTCCTTCTTTGTGGATAGGGATGACTGTAGCAGTGCGCCATTCAGTAGGGTCTCTAGGGAAAGATCATCCTTTGGCTTGACGTTTCGTATGTTTTCTGCAAACTCAATCTGCAGTAATTGAGAGAAAAAGATCCTGGGTAGAGGTGAAGCTCGAGAGTTTTTGGCTGTAGAAACATCCGAGTCGGTTCCGGTATTGGAACCCAACCCCCATCTATCAAGGATAAATAAAGACAGACAACACAGAACGTTATGGTGAGTACATAACTTCTTTTTCTTCTTAGACCCCCATTAAAAGATCCCAGTCCTTGAGATTTAAGTATTGTTTACAATCATTGACACAGTGCTCTTTTGAACCATCAGCTAAATGTGAACTAACATTTTTGACCTGGAAAACTGTCTTTTTAGTGGCCATTATGTCTGTTAGAAGAATTTCAGAACTAGAGGTGCCCTCTTCCAAACCTCCATAATTGAGCTTTCCTAAGGATAGGGTATCCTTACGAACCAACCCTTCTTTTCTTCCTAAGGTGGTATCAAACTCCAATATTACTGAAGTTATCAACCTTTCTGTTTTCTTTCCAAATTTCTGAAATGAAGGAAAGTAGTTATTACACCTTTTAGTTGTTCACAGACAATTATGATTCTGTCTATATAGAACCAGAAATTTGAGGAAATTGGAACAATCTTTTGTCTCTTTTTTGAACTCAAAATTAGGCAAACCAGTTCCTAAAGTGACTCTAGCCAATTGGTTAACTAATTGTAATACCTTTATTCATAATAAATTGGGTTTGACTTTGCCAAAACCAGCAAAAACACATTCACCAGGGCTGTGGTGAACGTCTTCAGCATTCTTATCCAGATCTTCACTGGATGAAATTTGTGCACCTGCAACTTGGGCTAATCTTTATACTTGTATTGTTCTTTACAAATTGGATCTGGTTCCTATGGGAAGAGCAGCCTTTGGCTCGGAGTTGCTCAGGAATATCCTTTGTTAGAGTGCTCTCAGGATTTAGGTAGCTAGGGACTTTTTCCCAACAGTTGAAAAATGAAAATGACAACATCAGATAAAGAAGTTATGTACTCACTACAACGGTCCATATGTGTTCTCCATTTTCATTCTTCCTCCAACCCCCTACCATTTTGACTTCTGGAAGCTTTAAAAGATGCTGAAAGAACCAGTGTTCCTTTCTTTGAGCTTCAGATGTTGTTTTCCATCTTCTTTTATGTTATACAAGGTTGAAGGACAGCAAACAAGGTCTGAGGATGTTAGGGAGCTAGTGCATTGTGGGTAAGGGAGGAGCTTGAGAGTTTCAGTGCTGCACGAGCTGGGAAGCAGCTGAGTTGGATCCGATGGTCGTATCCAAACCCAACAGTTCAGGAAGAATGACAATGGACAACACAGATGGAATGTTATGGTGAGTACATAACTTCTTTTTTCTTGGTCCCCCTTTAAATCTTGTAAGCCTTCCTGACAGGTACTTTTCTTCCTAGACTTCCTGTTAAAGACCCCCCCCCCCCCCAGGATCTCACTTTGCTGGTGTAAGCATTAACTCAGTCTCCATGTGAGCCTACTGCCATGTGGACTCCAGGCTATGTGTTGTCAACCTCCATGTGTTATTTTTCACAAAGACAGCATGTCTTTACACCCCCATCCCATCCTTTTTTTACCCAAGGTAACTTCAGAAACTGCACTCAGTCACACCATTAATTTATCAGTCTTTTCCCTAATTTTAACAATAAAAGAGAATACATACTTAATTTGTTAGCTGTACACAGACAGTTACGGTTATACCTTCATAGGACCAAATCCTTCAGGAAATTAGACCATTTTTTATATCTTTCTCCAAAGTTAAGTTGGGCAAGTTGTGTTAAAAGTTACCTTTGCAAGATGGTTGACTAACGACATTTCTCTAGTTTATAAGCTTAAAGGTTTGGCCCTACTGAAGCAATCAAAGGCACATTCAATAAGGTCTGTCTCTACTTCTGTCTTATTTTCTAGGGCTTCAGTTGATCATATTTGCACTGTTGCCATTTGGTCTAATGTTCATACCTTTATTTGTCATTGCAAAACAGATTTATTCCCCAGGGTAAGGTGGCTTTCCTTTATGCCATACTCCAGAATATTCTTTAATGAAAACCACCCTGGAAACCAAGCAGCTGGGGACTCTGTCTCATCAGCTGAGGAATAGGTGGAAAAGACATCAGATATGAAAGTTATGTACCATAATGATGGCTCTATGTTGTCTGTACCATCCTTCCTCAACTTCCCTCCCTCCTTTTATCTTCCATTTCATGGAGGACTCTCCTTGTTGGCTTCTGGTATGGCCTTATAATTTCCCTGTAGTACAGGACTTTACACTTTTTGCAGTTTGAGAGTAGACATCCTTACTCCCATCTTTTTTCTTTGTTTTTTCTGCCTGTGTCTTTGCAGTAATATACATATATAAAAATCTATGAATGGATTGTTTTTAGAATACTGTGGGCAGACTCGATTTATGGTAATGTTGAGGATTGGAGAGGATTATGGTTAAGGGGAAGAGCCTGAGCTATGGATCCCAAGTCTAAAAAAGTGGCCGATGTTGGACCTGAGACCCATTAGATGAAGAAGGAAGGAAACAGACAAAAACATCCATCATTATGTTGAGTACATAACCTTTGATCTGATGTCAATTTTCATTCTATCGTCAACTGTTGGGTTTGGATCTTATCCTTGGCCATTACTAAAGCTCGTGGTAACCAAAAAAGTTCTTGAGTTTCTCCATTACCTATAATGCACCAACCCCCAACATACACCAGATCTCATTTGCTGCTTTATTTATTTTTTTTATACAAAAAGACATGGTCAGCCTTTCCTCTTGAGTTTCGCAGATAAATGCTAGTTTTTTGCAATTAAAATTTTTGCTGATATCTTCCTATGTATATTACTTGTTTACTTCCCTCTTACCCTTGTACAGTATTGTATATCTCTTTTTACCATTGTTGGTAATTTTTCTCTCGTCTCTTTCCTGTTGTACACCATGGTAATGTTTTTCTGACTTTCATATCTTTCTCTTTATTACAGAAAAACCTTCTTGTTTACAGAGTATTTTTGAGATGGCTGAGAAAGGTCTTTTTGGATTCAAAAAGTGTGCAAATTGAGGGCAGACGTTGCCTCTCTCTGATATCTGCACACTCTGTTTTTATTGCCTAGGCCCTCGGCATCTTCACTATTTGCCACAGTTTCAACTCCAGAGCTTTAGAGGACAGGAAAAACAAACTCATCCTAAAAGGTTTGTTGCCATCATAATTTGGTGAAGCTATCATTGGGGCACAGTCTCCCAAGACTAAATATAAGGAGTCCAAATCTTTGTCTCTGATGCCTTCCAGTTCCTCAGCCCCGATTTTGGAGTCTTCTAGGAAAAGATCCAAATTGGATCTGAGAGGATCTCAAAGTTCCTCTCCTTTGGATCCGAAGAAAAAGAAATTAATGAAACTTATGACTTTGTATCCAATAAAGAAACCCATGGATCCAATGGTCTCTGGTACCACTGTTCTTCCAAGGACCAAATATTCTCCCTTCTCTCGAGCCTGTGCCTTCAAAGGTCTCTTCACCATTTTTAGAAAGGCGCCGATCAAAGTCTCCTGCACTTGCTTCATCTCAGTTATCCAGGAGTTTGACAGAGGAAGATGTGTACAGAATGATGCAGAAGTTCCTCTCGGTGCAGGTCCAGATGAAAGTTTTACCAGCTCCTATCCCTTCAGTTCACGAGGACTGTCCGTCTACCACTCCACCATTTCATGCTCCTTCTCTGATTCATTTGGTTGTTGCATAGTCTCTGGGGCTGAGCCTTCCATGTCCATCTGGCCCTGATCCAAAGGTAACCTTATCTTCAGACTGGAAGCTTACTGCTTACTCTGAATGCTCCAGCTCCAATTTCCTGGGATCTGGATGACTCATAGAGCCGAAGCTTCCTTTTCGGGTCCAGGTCATTGGAGTTGACTCTGATGCTTTTAGAGCTGTCTGTGCACCTTGATGCTTTGGCACTGGATAGCTCGGCTTTGACTTCCTGCTCGGGGACATTGCTTTTGGGGCAGGAAGAGACAGTGGTCCAGAAGCTTGCCTTCTCGTTGCTGGGGTTTTCTCTCTCTCTCTACAGGGCGGTCTGCCTTCAAGGTTGTGAAGAGGGTATTTTCTGCTCTGACAGAAAGGACAGATCTATCGCCCTTGGATCCGCAGTCTACTTCCCACATGTCTCTCCACTCAGAGCCTCATTATTCTGTGCCACAGGGACAGCTAGCTTGAGACCTCCAGACCACCCAGTGATGTTTATTAGTCTCTTCTGACACTTCCCTGGAGCACCCCACTGAGGAAGTCCCTAGGAAGAGAGTGTGCCAGAGGAGGCACTTGGACTCTCCGCAAGAGTCTGTCACTGAAGATACTGATTTTGATGAGGGTGAAGGGTCCCCACAATCACCTCCGAAAGATGTGTCATTTGGAAACATCCTTTAGATCCTTAAACAGAGAGGTGTCTGGACCCCCAGCAACCCTTCACTTAAGGAGTCAGTATTCCTGGATGCCTTTGGAGCTTGCCCATCTACTTCTGGGTTACTCCTTCTGCCAACAAGCTGATTGATTTGGTTCTCGGTGGGCGTGGAAGGAGTCTGATGCAGTTGATCCAATTCCCAAGAGGCCAGAAGGGATTCTAGCTCCACCTGCGGGGAAGGAATTCTGGGTTAAAGGGATGCCCGTGAATGCCATGGTCATGGCGGCGGCCACCAAGAAGGAAGTTGCCAAACAGAGTTCCTCTGTTCATCTTCTAACAGGGAGTCTAGAGCAATGGACAGGATTGGGAAGTGTGTCTATGCTTCAGCAACCTTTGCTGTTAAGTTGCTGAACTGTTTGGCACATTTTACTAGGTTGCAAAGGGAGTTCATCAAAGAATTTTCATATTCCCTTTCAGGAACCATTTCTGCTGGGGCCCAGTTGCCTGTGGCTTTTCAGTTGACTACCATCCAGTCTATCTTAAATTTCATCCATGAGGCTTATTTCGCATACAGCCAAAGGTGCTTCAAGGGCATTGGGTTCTGGCATATCTGTTAGGAGGCATGCCTGGGTGTACTTATGTGATTTTATTTAGCCCTTCAAGTCCTCTTTTGTCAGTGCTCCCTTTGACAGCACTTCTTTGTTTGGCCCCAAAATGAAGGACACATTATCCAGGTGTGAGAAAAATGGAAAGGCCCTCTCTGCAGTTGGTGTACGTATTTCGACCCCTCAAAGACCCTGTTCTAGGAATCAATGAGGAGGTCAGAAGATGTGGCTGAAGAAGTCCCAGGGTCCTTTCCAGGACACACGTGAAGAAGGTTCCCCTAAGGGCAGAGGGAAGATCTCTAATGGATGACAATGCCCCTATGACAGAAGAGGCCTGCATAACCAGAGGTCCAGAGATTTTCTCTAATAGACCCAACCAGCACTCCTGAAAGGGAGCTCAATTGTCTGGAGGCAATCGGGGGTCGAATATTTCTGCACCAGAGAGGCTGGCTAAACGTAACAAAAGATATTTGGGTGCAGAGGATTATTTCCAGAGGTTATATTACATTGTTTTCCCTTCCACTGCCAACTGTATGCAAGATTTCCGATATTCCACCCAGTCAGAGGAAAGAAGCAGCAGTACAAGTATAAATGCTGCTAGAAAAAAAGTACTCCAAGAGGTCTCGCCAGACCAGATAGAATCCAAAACTTACTCAAGATTTTTTAGTGCCAAAGAAAACGGGACTGGAGACCAATTTTGAATCTCAGCAGCTTGTGTAAGTCAGTTTGACATACAAAGTTTTGGGTGGTCGTGTTCAGTCTATTCTCCCTTTTCTGGGCAAGGATGACTGGAGGTGATCAGTAGACCTTCAGGATGCCTACTATCACATAAAAATGAAAAGACAGTCCAGAAGGTGTTTATGCTTCTGGCTTGGAGCCAGTCTCTACCAGTTCAGAGCTCTGCCCATTGGCCTCACCACAGCCCCCAGGGTTTTTACCAAATGTTTATCAGTAGTAGCAGCGCACTTGAGACTGCAGAGATTCCAGGTGTTTCCATATCTAGGCAACTGGCTCATTACTGCCCCAACCAGGCATCTGTTAATAAGGGCATGAAGTCAGGTACTCCAGATTTTCTCTCATCTTGGGATAACCATAAATTACAAGTCTCACCTACAACCAACTCAAAATTTGGAATTCATAGGAGCAGTTTTCAACATGAAGTTAGTAATAGCTTCTCTTCCTCTCTCAGGAGCACAGACTCCAGGTCAGAAAAATAGTTTGCAGTGCAAAGATTTCAGTCTGGTCCTTCGAGCTTCAGGATCAATTTCCGTGGCAGTAACCTTAGTACCTCTAGCCAGATTTCATATGAGAATTCTTCAATGAATGCTAGCAACACAGTGGTCAATTCTTTACTAATGCATGTCAGCACAAATAAGAATCACTCAGGCATGCAAGAGAAATCTCACATGGTGGATTCAAGCAAATCAGATTCTACAAAGGCAGTCCATTCATTCTCTCTCAGCCCACAGCCATAGTGACCCTATGAGGGTACTTTCTGGGGAAAACAGTCCAAGGCAGTTGGTCCCCCAAAGAAGCCAACTTGCATATAAATGTCCTAGAGATGAGAGCAGTGCAGACCCTCCAGGATGTTGTCCATTCAGGGACAATTGCTGTTCAAACGGACAGTATGTCAGTAGTTAGGTACAGCAACAAACAAGGAGGGACCAAATCATACCCATTGTATTGAGAAGCAGTCTGAGTGTAGCAGTGGGCAATCTCATCCAACCGTTTTCTAGTAGCAACGCACATTCTGGGGAAGTCCATTGTATTAGCAGACAAATTGAGCAGGTCCATTTTTTTACCTTACAGGTGGTCTGTCAACAAGAAAGTGACAGAAATGATTTTCCGTCATTGGGGCCAGGCTTGCTGTGATCTTTTTGCTTCTTCCCTAAACAACAAATGCAGCAGCTACTTTGCCCTAATCTTCCCTCAGGGGGAATCACCGAGGGATGCTCTACTTCACAGTTGGCCTCCTGGTCTACGTTATGCTTACCCCCCAATTCCACTAATTCCAAAAGGTCTACGTTATGCTTATCCCCCCCACCCATTTCCACTAATTCCAAAATGTTCTGCAGAAAGCTGCCAGGTTGAAGAGCAGAGTCACCCTCATTGCTCCCTACTGGCCTCAAAAGATTTGGTTCACCTTCCTGTGGCCTCAGCTGCTTTACCAACCTTGGATTCTGGATCTAATTCCAGATGACTTGTCTCACCCGACAGGCATGATTCACCCAGACATCTCAAACCTCAAGCTAACAGCATGGTTTTACCAATTCCTTAATAGCCAGACAGTCAGTGCTCTCTTCCCCTGTCCCCCATATTCTTTTATCCTCCCATAAACCTTCAATAAGAGAACATTTTTTTCCAAACGCCTTCGTTGAATTATTACTTGTGACATAGTCAAGTTTACATTCATATAAAAGCAATCACACTATAATTAACACAGTAAACAATCTGATGTTGTAAATCTTCACGTAATCCTTGACTGCGGGCACGGTTCCGAACCTCTGAACCAATTTGGCTGTTATTCCAGCTTGCGCCTTCCAAAAACTCTCGAGCTAAGCTCTACCCTTAATGTTCTTCACAAGATGGGTCTCTTCTCTGAGCTCTGGAGTGACAGCACTAACTTTATAAAACTAAAGTTTGACTTTTTTTTTTTCTTAAATCTACTTTCCTTTTCCATTTCTACTACTTGCTTCCATTTTAAATAGTTTATCGTGTGTGTGTGTGTGATCTATTTGTTTAATCTACCATTTTGGTAGTTTCTCTTACCATCACTGGTACTTTTCCCCTTTACCCTACTGGTATTTAAATACCATTGTTGGTACTTATTTCCTGCCTTTATTTAGTTTATTTAATACAAAAATAAAATCCCAACTTTATTTAACTTTTCTTGCTTTTTGGTGCATGTGTGTGTGGCCTTTTTTTAATGACAAACTAGCCTGTTAAAGGGACTTCTGGTTTCAAAAGCTGCCAGAAATGTGACAGGAAGCTTCCTAATTCAGACGGACACACTCTGCGTGTCTATTGCTTAGGAATAGTAAATTTACAAGAGGACTGTGCAGTTTGTCACAGTTTCAGCCATAGGGCTTTTATTGACCATAGAAATAAGCTTATTGTAAAGGGTCTTCTTAAGTCCGACTTTGATGATGCCTTATCTGGTCCCAAAACAGAGTCAAGTTCTTCTTCTTCCTTTTCCTTATGTAAGTCAAAGAAAAGAAGTCAGTCAGTTCCGACATGTTCTTTGGAACCACCAAGTAAAATGGCCAAGGCTCCCACAGTTCCTACAGTTTTCTCAGAACTGTTGAGTCAAGAGATTCAATCTTTGGTGCCATCAGTACCTGTTTCTGCACCGATTTCATCAGTGTCGATGCCATTGGTGCCTGTTTCTGCACAGACTACATCGGCACTGATGTCAGTTACGGATTCATCTTCTTCGATGCCCTTGAGTTTTCATTAAAAATTTAACCATGCTCCAGATACTCACCTACACTGGATCCTTTTGTAGACCATGCTCCTAGTCCTTTTTTGGAGAAATGTCTACTCAGATGTCCTTCAGTCTCTTAGGTCCAATCCACAAAGAGTCTGTGTCCGATATCATGAGACTGGTGGATCAGCTCCTTGCAGAGAGGAGATTGGCTCCTTCCATGGTTCCTAGCAATGTTAGCTGTGGAACCTTGCCTTCTTCCACTCCTCCCTTTATTCCTCCTTTGACTACAGTGGAGCTTTCAGAGCCTCTGGTACCGACCTTCATGGCTTTGACTGTTTTGATGCTGGTTAGAGCTTCTTCTCCGGCACTGATAACAACCCTGAGTTCTTTAAATTTTTCAACTCTGGAGACGACCTGGGTTCAGTGCTTCATTGCCAGTTCCAAGGGGCAGGGTTTGACTTCAGTCCTTTTGGAGTCTTCCATGCCCCTCCGTGCTTCAGGTTATGTAGGCTCTACTCTGGCTTTGGAGGCGGCCTCGGTGTGGGTGGAGCCACAGTTCCAAAGGAGACTATTTTGGTTCTGGGCTCCCATTCCTCTACAGGGGAGCCTGCCTTTCACACCATGGAGAGGGCCTTGGCCATTGTGGGGAAAAAAGTCTCTGTCCCCCTTGTTGGACAAAATGTCTTGTCCTTCCCCCCTCCAGCTGGAGTTTCCACCAGTCTCTTCCCTGGGACAGAGGGCACAAAAGACTCAGGATCAAACCACAGTGGTTATGTCTTCTACATAAACCTCTCCGGAACACCCCACCGAAGAGGTACCTTTGAAGCAAAAGTGCAAGAGGAAGCACATGTACTACCCAAAAGAGTCCTTCACAGAAGATGCCAATTTCGATGAGGGGGAAGGTTCCCCCAAGTCACCCCTTGAAGATGTTTCCTTTGGGGACAATCCTAGAGATCCTAAAACAGAGAGGTGGCTGGACTTCCCTCTAGCCTTCCTTGAACAAATCGGTATACCTAGAGACTTTTCGTGCACAACCCTCTATCTCTTGGATCTCTCTGCCTGCTGACTATCTTGTTAAGTTGATCAGAGGGCTTGGAAGTTACCTGACTCTAATGAGCCGATTCCAAAGAGACCAGACTATATCCTTTCAACCCCTCAGGATCAACAACACTGGACCAAGGGAATTCCTGTGGGATGCTATGGTGGTAGCGGCAGCCACCAAGAAGGAACTTGCTGATGAAAGTCCTACTATCCTTCCTCCTAACAAAGAGTCTGGGACAATGGATAGATCTGGGAAGCGCGTATATGCCTCATCGACCTTTGCTGTCAGGTCCTTGAATTACATGGCACATTTTACCAGACTTCAAAGAGATCTGATTAATGAGCTTTTAGATACTCTTGCAGGAGCAGTAGCTGAAGGAGTTTGAGACAAAGTGGCTTTTCAGCTCACAACCCTAAAATCCATTTCCAGCTTGTCCATGAGGCTAATTGCACATGGTGCAAAAGGGGATGATGAGCAGTCGGTTCAAGAGTAGCCATCAGGAGACATGCCTGGATGCGCTCATGTGATTTTGCATAGCCATTTAAGTCTTCTTTCATCAAAGCTCCATTTGACTGAACATCCCTGTTTGGTCCCAAATGTGAGAAAGATGGGAAGACCCTTTCTGACATGGGCATATGCTTTTCCACTCCTCACCGGCCCTATTCCAGGAGCCAGAAAAGTGGGAGGCTGTGGTTCAAGAAGTCCCAAGGGCCTTTACAGGACTCATGTGGCAACAACTTCCCCCAGGGCAGAGGAGGGTGAGTAACAATGGATGATGCCAGGCAAGAGGCAGATGTGGCCCACAGAATCTGGGCTTCAGGGATTCTTTCTCTGGTAATTCCCATCAGCGCTCCTAAAAGGAGGCCCAATTGCCTTCCTCTGGAGGCAGTTGGGGGGGGTGATTATTCCTGCACCACTCTGCCTGGCTAAGGATAACTAAGGACAGTTGGGTGAAGAGGATTATAAGCAGATGTTAGACTATCCCTTTTTCAGAAGAACCACAAAGGCTAAGAAGAACTCTGAACATCCTACACAGTCATAGGGATGCAGCAGTCTTAGAAATTCAAAAACTGATGGACAAAAGAGTCATCCAAGCAGTGCCACCAGACCAGAGAGGATCCAGGATTTACTCAAGATTCTTTAGTGCCACAAAAAATAGGGGACTGGAGACCAATTTTAGATCTCAGTCAGTTGAACAAAACAGTTCAGCAAACCAAATTCCAGATGGTCTCAGTTCGGTCTGTACTTTTCTTCCTGGAAAAAGACAAATGGATGTGCTTATTAGATGTGTACTACCATATGAAATTGGACAAGTGGTCCAGAACGTTTCTGTGTTTCCAGCTGGGAGCCAGTCACTATCAGTTCAGAGCACTGCCCTTTGGCCTCACCACAGCCCCCAGGGTGTTCACCAAATGCCTGGCAGTGGAAGCAGCTCACCTCAGACTGCTAGGATTCCGAGTGTTTCCATATCTAGATGACTGGCTCCTTACTGCTCCTACCAGGTATTAACTCATAAAGGCATGAGATTATATTATTCTCTTTTGTCCGACTTAGGAATCATAAACTATGAAAAATTCCATTGGAGCATCTCAATGTTTGGAAGTCATTGGAGCTATGCTTGATACAATCACTGGCATTGCATCTCTTCCCATAGAAAAACTACAAAGGATAAGATCACAAGTCAGTCAGATCATTTGTAGCAAGAAAGTTAGGGTCAGTGGCAGCCTCTGTCACTCTAGTCCCTCTGGCGAGATATCACATGTGAATTCTTCAATGGCTCCTGGCATTCCAATGGTCCTTACTGACTTAGCCTGTGTCCCATCTAGTTATGATCACCAATTGATGCAAGAAAGACCTGAGTTGGTGGCTTAAGTCCAAAGAAATCTTGTTGGACTGTTGCTTTATCCCTCCTCAACCCCAAGCCACAGTGACCACGGACACATCCCAGATAGGGTGGGGGGGGGGGCATTATCTGGGAAAGGCAGTTCAAGGCACTTGGTCCCAGCTGGAGGCCAATTTGCATATCAGCATTCTAGAGATTAGGGCAATGCTCTTAGCATTGCAGCCATTTCAAGAAACCCTCCCGTTAGGAACAGTTGTGATTCAGACAGGCAATATGTCAGTAGTCTGGTACATCAACAAGCAAGAGGGAGTCAGAGCTTACCCTCTTTGTCGAGCACTCAAGAGTATGGCAATGTCTACTCAGATGCCCTTCAGTCTCTTAGGTCCAATCCACAAAGAGTCTGTGTCCGATATCATGAGACTGGTGGATCAGCTCCTTGCAGAGAGGAGATTGGCTCCTTCCATGGTTCCTAGCAATGTTAGCTGTGGAACCTTGCCTTCTTCCACTCCTCCCTTTATTCCTCCTTTGACTACAGTGGAGCTTTCAGAGCCTCTGGTACCGACCTTCATGGCTTTGACTGTTTTGATGCTGGTTAGAGCTTCTTCTCCGGCACTGATAACAACCCTGAGTTCTTTAAATTTTTCAACTCTGGAGACGACCTGGGTTCAGTGCTTCATTGCCAGTTCCAAGGGGCAGGGTTTGACTTCAGTCCTTTTGGAGTCCTCCATGCCCCTCCGTGCTTCAGGTTATGTAGGCTCTACTCTGGCTTTGGAGGCGGCCTCGGTGTGGGTGGAGCCACGGTTCCAAAGGAGACTATTTTGGTTCTGGGCTCCCATTCCTCTACAGGGGAGCCTGCCTTTCACACCATGGAGAGGGCCTTGGCCATTGTGGGGAAAAAAGTCTCTGTCCCCCTTGTTGGACAAAATGTCTTGTCCTTCCCCCCTCCAGCTGGAGTTTCCACCAGTCTCTTCCCTGGGACAGAGGGCACAAAAGACTCAGGATCAAATCACAGTGGTTATGTCTTCTACATAAACCTCTCCGGAACACCCCACCGAAGAGGTACCTTTGAAGCAAAAGTGCAAGAGGAAGCACATGTACTACCCAAAAGAGTCCTTCACAGAAGATGCCAATTTCGATGAGGGGGAAGGTTCCCCCAAGTCACCCCTTGAAGATGTTTCCTTTGGGGACAATCCTAGAGATCCTAAAACAGAGAGGTGGCTGGACTTCCCTCTAGCCTTCCTTGAACAAATCGGTATACCTAGAGACTTTTCGCACAACCCTCTATCTCTTGGATCTCTCTGCCTGCTGACTATCTTGTTAAGTTGATCAGAGGGCTTGGAAGTTACCTGACTCTAATGAGCCGATTCCAAAGAGACCAGACTATATCCTTTCAACCCCTCAGGATCAACAACACTGGACCAAGGGAATTCCTGTGGGATGCTATGGTGGTAGCGGCAGCCACCAAGAAGGAACTTGCTGATGAAAGTCCTACTATCCTTCCTCCTAACAAAGAGTCTGGGACAATGGATAGATCTGGGAAGCGCGTATATGCCTCATCGACCTTCGCTGTCAGGTCCTTGAATTACATGGCACATTTTACCAGACTTCAAAGAGATCTGATTAATGAGCTTTTAGATACTCTTGCAGGAGCAGTAGCTGAAGGAGTTTGAGACAAAGTGGCTTTTCAGCTCACAACCCTAGAATCCATTTCCAGCTTGTCCATGAGGCTAATTGCACATGGTGCAAAAGGGGATGATGAGCAGTCGGTTCAAGAGTAGCCATCAGGAGACATGCCTGGATGCGCTCATGTGATTTTGCATAGCCATTTAAGTCTTCTTTCATCAAAGCTCCATTTGACTGAACATCCCTGTTTGGTCCCAAATGTGAGAAAGATGGGAAGACCCTTTCTGACATGGGCATATGCTTTTCCACTCCTCACCGGCCCTATTCCAGGAGCCAGAAAAGTGGGAGGCTGTGGTTCAAGAAGTCCCAAGGGCCTTTACAGGACTCATGTGGCAACAACTTCCCCCAGGGCAGAGGAGGGTGAGTAACAATGGATGATGCCAGGCAAGAGGCAGATGTGGCCCACAGAATCTGGGCTTCAGGGATTCTTTCTCTGGTAATTCCCATCAGCGCTCCTAAAAGGAGGCCCAATTGCCTTCCTCTGGAGGCAGTTGGGGGGGGTGATTATTCCTGCACCACTCTGCCTGGCTAAGGATAACTAAGGACAGTTGGGTGAAGAGGATTATAAGCAGATGTTAGACTATCCCTTTTTCAGAAGAACCACAAAGGCTAAGAAGAACTCTGAACATCCTACACAGTCATAGGGATGCAGCAGTCTTAGAAATTCAAAAACTGATGGACAAAAGAGTCATCCAAGCAGTGCCACCAGACCAGAGAGGATCCAGGATTTACTCAAGATTCTTTAGTGCCACAAAAAATAGGGGACTGGAGACCAATTTTAGATCTCAGTCAGTTGAACAAAACAGTTCAGCAAACCAAATTCCAGATGGTCTCAGTTCGGTCTGTACTTTTCTTCCTGGAAAAAGACAAATGGATGTGCTTATTAGATGTGTACTACCATATGAAATTGGACAAGTGGTCCAGAACGTTTCTGTGTTTCCAGCTGGGAGCCAGTCACTATCAGTTCAGAGCACTGCCCTTTGGCCTCACCACAGCCCCCAGGGTGTTCACCAAATGCCTGGCAGTGGAAGCAGCTCACCTCAGACTGCTAGGATTCCGAGTGTTTCCATATCTAGATGACTGGCTCCTTACTGCTCCTACCAGGTATTAACTCATAAAGGCATGAGATTATATTATTCTCTTTTGTCCGACTTAGGAATCATAAACTATGAAAAATTCCATTGGAGCATCTCAATGTTTGGAAGTCATTGGAGCTATGCTTGATACAATCACTGGCATTGCATCTCTTCCCATAGAAAAACTACAAAGGATAAGATCACAAGTCAGTCAGATCATTTGTAGCAAGAAAGTTAGGGTCAGTGGCAGCCTCTGTCACTCTAGTCCCTCTGGCGAGATATCACATGTGAATTCTTCAATGGCTCCTGGCATTCCAATGGTCCTTACTGACTTAGCCTGTGTCCCATCTAGTTATGATCACCAATTGATGCAAGAAAGACCTGAGTTGGTGGCTTAAGTCCAAAGAAATCTTGTTGGACTGTTGCTTTATCCCTCCTCAACCCCAAGCCACAGTGACCACGGACACATCCCAGATAGGGTGTGGGGGGGGGCATTATCTGGGAAAGGCAGTTCAAGGCACTTGGTCCCAGCTGGAGGCCAATTTGCATATCAGCATTCTAGAGATTAGGGCAATGCTCTTAGCATTGCAGCCATTTCAAGAAACCCTCCCGTTAGGAACAGTTGTGATTCAGACAGGCAATATGTCAGTAGTCTGGTACATCAACAAGCAAGAGGGAGTCAGAGCTTACCCTCTTTGTCGAGCACTCAAGAGTATGGCAATGGGCAATATCTTCTGACTGCTTTCTTGTAGCAACACACATTCCGGGGAGCTCCAGCGTGATTGCGGACAAATTGAGCAGAACCTTCCTCATGCCTCACAAGTGGTCTCTCAATCCAGTGGTGGTTGAAAAAAAAAGATATTCTGCCATTGGGGCCAACCTTGTTGCGACCTGTTAGCATCCCTTCTGAACAAGTGCAGAAATTACTTTGCCCTAAACCCCCCCCCCTTAGGGGGAGTCACCCAGAGACATTCTTCTTCACAGTTGGCCTCCCGGTCTATTTTACACCTTTCCCTCATTTCCTGTAATATGCCAGTTTCTAAAGAAAGCCAACAGGTTGAAGAACAGAATAATTCTCATCAACCCATTCTGGCCTCGACATGTTTGGTTTGTGGCCTCACCTGCTTCAAAAACCCTGGATACTGAACCCAGCTGAAGATCTGTTGACCCACTTGCAGGGGCTGGTTTATCCAAATCTTCAGCATCTTAAACTCACTGCATAGCTTCTCCAGTTCCCATGATTGCTAGGCATTCTTCTCTCACCTCTCCGGTCCAGTGCATCATTCTAGCCCACCATAACCTTCAGTGAGAAAATTGTACCTTAACAAGTGACTAAAGTTTACTAAATGGTCTTTAGACTCTAATCTTGACCCATATTATCTGCACCTATTGATAGAATTCTGGAGTTTCTGACTTTATTGTTTGAAACAGGAGCATCATCCTCTGTTATTTGAATGCATCTTGCTGCTAGCAGCTTTTTAAGTTTTTCATGCCAGAGCTTCCTTAGATGATATTTGTGCATTGGCGATATGGGCATTTCCTTATAAATGTATTATGCATTACAAGCTGGTCCTGGTCTGTAGAGGATGTGCATTATTCAGCTCGATGGTGCCCAGAAATATTCTTCCTTGAGACCTCGCAAGATTCAGCTAGCTAGGGACTCTATGCCACATTCAAGGATTACGTGAAGATTGACAACATCAAGTAAAGAAGTTAGGTCTTACTATAACGTTCCATCTTTGTTGTCAATCTTCACTAATCCTTGACATTCCCCCTCCTTCTCCCTGCCTTTAGATCTCTTGGTGGATCGGATCTCTCCAAAGAGTGGCTTGATGATAGAGACACAGATATGACCTCTGATCTTTTATTTCTTGTCTGCCGCTATTGTTTGCAAACTCGATCTGTGGTGATCTTGTGAGGAGCATTATGGGTAAAGCTTATCTCGAGAGTTTTTGGAAGGCGCAAGTTGGAATAACAGCCAAGTCTGTTCCGAGGCTCATCAAGGATTAGTGAAGATCTGCAACACAGATGGAACGTTATGGTAAGACCTAACTTCTTTTTTTACTTCACATATATTGCTATATATCTTTCAGCAAAAAAACTTTGTACAGGTAAATGGAAAGCATTTGTTTATTGGGCACAACAAAATCATATGAATCCATTTTCAGCTCCGATACATAACATACTTGAATTTTTTTGCTTTGCTCTTTAATCAAGGCGTTAGCTCCTTTACATTAAGGTTCAGTTAGCAGCATTATCTAATTTTCAGATTGGATTTGAAGATTCTTCTGTGGTCTCTTCTAAACTTTGCAAAGCATTTTTGAGATGCAGTCTCCTTTTGAGACCCATGTAAGTCCTTACTCCACCATGGGATCTGAACTTGGTACTATAGGTATTAATACATTCCCTCTTTGAACCAGCAGCTAAACGTGACCTTAAGTATCTTTCTTGGAAAACTCTCTTTTCTTGTGGCTATTAACTCAGCTAGGAGAATTTCAGAACTTCAAGCCTTGTCTTCAAAACCTCCCTACTTGATTTTTCATAAGGATAGGATCACATTGCGAACCAGTGTGTCCTTCCTTCCCAAGGTGGTGTCAGAATCCATTATCAGTCAGTCCATTAATTTGCTAGTATTCTTTTTCTAATTTTGCAAACAAAGGTGAATATATGTTAAATTTACTGGATATTCACAGACAATTACATTTTTATCTACATAGGACAAAAGAAGTCAGAAAGACAGACAGAGTGTGTCCTTTGCAAATTTGAAATTTGGTAAACCAGTCGCAAAAGTAACTTTAGCTAGATGGCGGACTGATTATATTTTTTTTATCTATAACAAATTGGGTCGTACCTTAACTAAACCTGTAAGAGCCCATTCAACTAGATCTGTGGCAACTCCTTCATTATTTCTCTCCAGGATTTCCATGGACAACATATGTGCAGCAGCAACTTGGGCAAGTCCTCATACCTTTATCACTCATTACAAATTAGATTTGGTTCAGCTGTACTTAGGAATATCATTATAGTCCATCCAGGGTTTGTAGCTGTGAGCTCTGTACCAACAGTTGAGGATAGAATACAAATTGACAACATCAGATAAAGAAGTATACTTACTGTAATGTTCCATCTGTATGTCCATTTTCATTCTTCCTTAACTTCCTGCCTACCACCCCCCCCCCCTTTGTTTTTTCAAACTTTTGGAAGAACGAGATATTGTAAGGAGACCACTGTCCTTTTTGATTGAGCTCCAGATATTGTTTTTTTATCTGTACGACATATGCAGATTTATGTGTCTTTATGTATGCATATTGGCAGTTCTCATTTTTAATTAAAGTCAGCAAACAAGATCTGATGTATGTTAGGGGTTGGTGCATTATGGGTAAGGGAGAAGCTTGAGAGTTTTTATGGTTACGACGGGCTTTATTAATTGCCGAGTTGGATCCAAGTATCGGATCCAAACCAAACAGTTGAGGAAGAATGAAAATGAACAACAGAGATGGAACATTATAGTAAGTATATAACTTCTTTTTTTCTGTCAAAGAAAGAACAAATGCCCAGCTTAATTATAACTCTCCCCCCCCCCCCCACTCCACCTTGACTACTAATTGGCTTATCCCAAGGAGGGAAATCAGTAGTCAGAATGAAGCTTTCTTCAGTTCTTTCTTGCCATCTTAAGAAGAAGCATCTCTTGGGCTTTACAGGAGCCGCAGTCATCTAAGAGCTTTGTTTTTGGCAGAAAAGTCCCCAATGGGGAGCCCCCACCACTCAGAAATTATTGCAGTTTCAAAAGTACAAGTTATCTATTTTTTTCTAAAAGCTTTATTTCTTCTTTGAAAAACATGGCATGTTTAAGCAATATTGGAATTTTCTTGTCAGTGACTGCAATTTTTGACTTAGAGTATTTATTACAACATTCAAGGCTAATTTTATGAAAAATTGTGTACTGCTTGCGTTAACTACATACATCTCAGCTGTCCGAATTTTCTCGGAATGTCCATATTTTGCCTCATATTTTTGGTCTGTTCCTCAGAATTTATGTTTTCTTTTCAAATCATCACTGGGGGATTGAAATCAAATTAATGGCAGGCATTTGTGTTTCAGACTTCATATCCGTCAGAAAATTCATGCTAACTCAATACATCAATACATTTTATTTATTATCAGAGCAGTATTTAAAATTTTCCCCTGTTTTGGGGCCTTTGTCTCCCCTTTATTTTTGTTTTTGCCCATATTTCTCGTGCTAAGAGGTTGAGAAGTATTATGTGGGACAGAAAAGTTTATGGAAGAACAGGGGGGAGATTGTTCATTAGTGTAATGCTTATTCTCACTTCATGACAGCCTACTTGCCTTTTTCATTCTGTCAGTCTGTCTGCAAGTGTTTGAATAGCACTTTTAGGGAAATTCTGTTTTACATTTACTTTTTATAACCTAAGGGACTGGAGAAAGTTCTGTGAGTTTGTGTATGCTGATTGTGAACACTCTGTGACAACTTGCCTTCCAACTGACTTGCACCAGCTACGCGTATTGCTTTTGATGCTGCTTTTCTCATTACATCATAGGATCACAGGAAGTTGCTAGGCTTATGACCCTAGGGCCCTTGCAAGCCTAGCTAAGTTCTACCCTTATTTCCACGATGAGCACCTGTTGCCCCAGTCCAAGAGGAAGAGGGCCAATGAGGTGCTGTGTTTGACATAAAGTGGGATTTTTTTTCCAAAGGTGTGGTAACCCCTGGGAGATAAATCTGTCCCTCCAGCAGGTTTTATTAATGTCACATACCAGGTTAATGTCTTTAGAGCGAGTAACTCGTGTACCATCTGACTTATGGATATGCAGCATTTCCAGTAAAGCAGATTGCCTTGTATGCAAGGCAGAGATCTCCTCTGAGTAGTCTATATGAAGCAAAATAAAGTGACAGTGATTTCAGATGATCCACATAGAACAGATGCTGAAGACCTTGAATTTTCCTTGTGAGGAACCTTTGTGGTCTTTCCAATTGCTGCAGGTGCTTGGAAATGTACATACCAAAAGGGGCATTGTACTCAATTATTGGCCTGATGAGGGAAGAGTACAGGGAAGTTATAACTTCTTTTTTTCTGGCGGCAATGTCCTTACTTATGAGATGAGCAATATAGAATACTGTTCTTACCACTGTGGAAACATGGTGACAAAGGTAAGGTTGCTGTCAACCTGTGTGCCCAGGTCTGTCACCAGTGAGTGCGTACTTAAGGTGTTGCTATTGATGTGATAGTTAGCAGGAACATTGCTCTTAACAAAAAGGATGATGATATATTTTTTGCATTGAGTTTAAGGCCATGACTTTGGCACAAATCATTTGTTTGTGTAAGACCCTCTTGTAGGTTGTTGACATCATTTGGAGATTTTATGATTGCTCTCAGTTTACAGTCATCAGCAAACTTTGTCAGCCACAGACCTTTAGTTTTTGCTTGTACTTCAGAGAAGTAGATTCCTGTAGAACATCACTGGTTACAGGTCTGCTGTTGAAAGTGGATTCCCCTATTTTGACTGTATGAGTTCCATCATTGAGCCAGTTAGCGACCCATCTAACGATATAAGGGTTGATACCTAGCTTGGTGAGTTTGTCAATGATGCCTGAGTGGGGGAAAGTGTCATATGCCTTGGCTAAGTCAAGGTAGGCTGTGTGCACTGATTTCCCCTCATCCAGGGCCTTGGTGACTGTTTCGAAGAAGTCCAGCAGGTGTAACAGGCATGATCTCCCTTTGACAAATCCAACCTGAGTAGGGTCAAGTGTTTGGAGATTATCTATATCTTTGTTGATAAGTCCATGATGATTCGCTACATGGCCTTGCAGATAAGGTTAGGCTAAATAGGTCTGTAGTTCCCAGGCTCAGTGGAAGCATCACCTTTGTGCAAGAGAGTAATGGTAGCTGTTTTCCATTCAGCTGGGATGAAGCCAGTATTTAGACTATGATTGAAAAGAGTACCCAGTGGTGTTGCTAATTCTTGTTAGAGTCCATGTAGGATGCAGCCTGGGGTGTTATCAGATCCCATAGATACTGTGATGTTCATCGTGTTACCCTGCTGCAGTCTTCACACTTGGGTTATCCTGCCATCAGGCAGTCCCGCAGTCAGCCTGAGTTCCAAAGTCTTGGTCTGGCGTCGGTTGCTGTCACTTCTTCCCTGACGTCAGTGCGCCAGGGGTATATAAGAGGCATCCGATGCCATTTTCTTCAGTCTTTCTTGCTGCGCGGTGCCCGAAGCAGAAGCAGTTCGCAAGTGCCGGTCGGCCGACACCTGAGATTTTCGATTCGAATTGCAGTCCGAAGTCTTCAATAAAGCTAAGTACCCCGTTTGGGAACCTTTTCTTGCCTCAGTCCGATGTCAGAAAAAGTTAACAATTGCATTTCTTGTGGGAAGCAAATACCTCATAAGGACTTCCATTCTTATTGTATTCCTTGCCTAGGCCCAGACCACGACATCACAGGTCGTCGGTTTTGTGCTAGGTTCAATAAACAAACTATCAAATGCTGTTTTGACTTCGCACGACATTACTTTGGTAGGAAATTTAATTATATCATGCCGTCGGAGCAGCCGACGACCGACATGCATAAAAAACACAAGGATAAGGACAGGCAGCCTAGGAACAAGCCAGACTCCGAGGCCTCTGCTGGGCCTGTCGCCGGTTCTCCGGTTTTCAGTGAGGTGCCTACGCAGCCTCTGACGACCGCAGAATTGGAACCCCAGACAGCTGCGGAATCTCAAGCGGAGTGTACTAAGCCGACACAGCCATCTTCATTAGGCCCTTCCGACACTGGAGCAGAAGGAGATCCCGGTGCAGTGGAAACACCTTCGGTTGCAGAAGGTGTCTTCAGACCGACTACACTCACCATTAAATCTTATGCTAAGCTTAAAACTCCTTTAAAACCAAAAAAGACTGTACATCAGTCTACAGTTCAAGGCCCCATGCCTAAGAAACAGATGCTTAAGATGGCTGAAGATTTGATTACCCTAATCAGGGGTTCCCATCCCCCTCCAGATAGAAGACCAAGACAAGAGGAGGATTATGCTTCCTCTGACCAGGTTTCAATTTCCTCAGATTCTTCTGAGGAACAGGATTACACTTTTCCCCCTTATGAAGACTCTGATGCTGAAGACTGTATTCCCTCAGCATCTCCCCCTGAAAACTACTCCTTTGGGGACACTTTACT
This sequence comes from Protopterus annectens, assembly GCF_019279795.1. Taxonomy (NCBI): domain Eukaryota; kingdom Metazoa; phylum Chordata; order Ceratodontiformes; family Protopteridae; genus Protopterus; species Protopterus annectens. Next base: position 487,490,394 of record NC_056739.1, read on the forward strand.
TACCTTGAGGGAACATTTCCACTGGGAAGGCCAGGACTACTCTGATTCTAAGTAAAGGCTCCGAGAGTTCCTTTTACTACCCCAGCACAGACCTCTTGCTATCCCTCCAGTTTTAGATATTGTGGATGATGTTTACTTGGGGTCTAGTCTAAATCCAGACTCTCTACCTCCTGCTCCAGCCAAACCAGACAGATACTACAGAGTACCTGACTCTCACAAATTCCTTTATAAAAGCCCTGTGGCTGACCCAGAAACAATTTCCCAGGGTCCCAAGGGGGCTAAAGCTTCTATGGCTAAAAATCCTGTGCCCTCTGAAAGGGATTCCAGAGCCCTAGATAGATGGGGAAAGAAAATATACACCTCAGCAACTCTGGATATGAGAGCATTAAATTGTCAAGTTTCACATGCTGAAATATCAGCAATTCCTAATGTCTCAATTAAAACAAAAAATGAGCACACATACTGAACAGTCTGAATTCAAGGAAATGCAGGATCTGTTGCATGCAGCGGAACAGGTGGGCAAACATACTTTACAATGTGGATTTGATTCATTGGAAGCTTCCTGTAGAGCAGCTGTTACTGGGTCTGTCATACGTAGACATGCTTGTTTAAAAGAACAAACCCTACCTGATCATGTTAAAGCAAAATTATTGGATGCACCTTTACAGCAGGATGTATTACTTGGTGTCAAAGCAGAAGAGGTTTTAAAGAAAATGGAGGATAAGGCAAAGTCTATGCAGACGGTCAAGGATTTTTTACAGGTACAACCCCCTCGTTTCAGCAGAAATTGGCCAACAAAAACTGGTCCTTTCCAGCTTCTGACAGATCACAGAGGGGCAAATACAGACACCAAAGGGGCAGAGGTCAAGTCACAAGGCCCTTACAAACCTCGCCAGTGGGGTACTGCTACCCAGAAAGGAGGAGAAGACAGGCCCCAAGCTAGCAGAAGACAAACACAATGACTCAATCCAAAAACTACCAAGCAAATCTCTCCTGGCAGCTCCCTTGGGAGGAAAATTAGCATTTTTTGCAGACAACTGGCACATCATCACAAAAGACAAATGGTTCCTAAACATTGTCTCACAAGGATACAGATTCCACTTTCATACCTTGCCAAGGATAAAAGGAATGCCACACCTGCCACCAAATCAATGGGCAGAGGCACAAAAATAAATTACAGCTCTCATGGACATGAGAGCCATTCAACAGGTACCTACACAGGAGCAAGGACAAGGATTTTACTCGAGACTCTTTCTAGTCCCAAGAAAAGACAAAGCATGGAGACCCATTCTGCAAGTACCAAGCAAATCTCTCCTGGCAGCTCCCTTGGGAGGAAACTTAGCATTTTTTGCAGACAACTGGCACATCATCACAAAAGACAAATGGTTCCTAAACATTGTCTCACAAGGATACAGATTCCACTTTCATACCTTGCCAAGGATAAAAGGAATGCCACACCTGCCACCAAATCAATGGGCAGAGGCACAAAAATAAATTACAGCTCTCATGGACATGAGAGCCATTCAACAGGTACCTACACAGGAGCAAGGACAAGGATTTTACTTGAGACTCTTTCTAGTCCCAAGAAAAGACAAAGCATGGAGACCCATTCTGCAAGTACCAAAATTCAAGATGCTAACACTACAGCAGCTTCTTCCCATGCTGGGCAAGAATGCTTGGCTAGTAACATTGGACCTCAAGGAGGCATACCTGCATGTCCCTATCAGACAAAATTGCAGAAGATACCTCTGCTTCATTGCAGGTTCAACACATTATCAATTCTCTGCACTGCCCTTTGGCTTATCTACTGCACCCAGGGTCTTCACAAAATGCCTGGCACCAGTAATTGCATACTGCAGACAAAGAGGAATTCAAATATACCCATACCTGGACGACTGCATTATTCAAGCAGAAAGCAAGGACATTCTTTTAAAACATCTGCCATTTGTCAAACACCTTCTAAGTTGCCTAGGGTACAGTAAACGAAAAGAAATCAAAACTAGTGCCCTCACAAAACATAATATTCCTGGGTGCCAGCTTGAATACAATGGCCCAGATGGCTTATCTCATGCCAGACAAGCAACAACAGCTGACTCAATATTTCAAAATAATGGCAACAGACTCAACTCCCTGCAAGAAAAATTCTGCAGGCCTTGGGATTCATGGCATCTTGCATACTACTAATACCATTTGCAAAACTGCATATAAGGAAATTACAATGGTACCAGAAAAGCGTATGGACTCAGCACAGCCACAGCTTGGAAGCAATGATACCACTCATTCCCTGCCTTCAACAGGAGTTTCTATGGTGGGCACAGGCATGTCACCTCAACAAGGGTCAGCCTTTCACCTTACCCACAGCCAGGCAAACTATGACAACAGATGCATCGGACTACGCCTGGGGAGCACACATGGCCGGACAGTGCATTCAGGGCAAATGGACTACAGATCAAAGGCATCTGCATATCAATCAAAAAGAAGTACTAGCAGTACAGAATGCCCTAACAGCTTTCAAGGACCTCTTATGCTCAGGACAACTAATAATAAAGATGGACAATACCACAGTAATGTGATACATAAGCAAGGGGGCACACATTCCTACCCTCTATGCAGGCAAGCAATGACCTTGTGGAACACAGCACTGTCTTACCAGGTTCAATTATAAGCACAATTCCTGCCAGGAAAGAAAAACACATTGGCAGATGACCTAAGCAGAAACATCATGGATCCACACGAGAGGAAACTAGATCCACAAGTATTTGCAATGATAGCTCAAAAATGGGGACGCCCAGACATAGATCTGTTTGCCAGCCCCCAAAACTACCAACTTCAAAAATTTTGCACAAGGACATTCTATCCACTAGCTGGAAGGTGGACGCCCTCTCATTCAGTTGGAAAACATTAACAGTGTATGCGTTTCCTCCACTGCCTCTTCTAGCAAAGGTACTGCTGAAAGTCAGATTAGAGAGGCTACAAATGATACTCATTGCACGAGACTGGCCACGCCAGCATTGGTATCCAATTCTAAGGAACCTGGCCCACGGCCCACCATGGATTTTACCACAAATTCCTCACCTGCTCACCCAGCGAGACAATCAAATTCTACACAGCCAGCTCAAGACTTTAAACCTGGCTGCATGGCAAATTACCTAAACAACCAGCCAACACCTCTATCCAAAGCTGTTATGGATGTCATTCTGGAGGCCAGGAGGCCCAGCACCAGGAAAACCTATTCAGACAAATGGGAAAGATTTTGCGCCTGGAACCAGGCTAAAGGCCAAAATCCCCTTGATCCAAACATTCCTCAGATTCTACAATATTTAACTGAGATGTTGCACAAAGGACTTTCCTTTTCATCTATTAAGATCCACGCCTCAGCAATTTCAGCTCATTACAACACGGATCCTCCTTTATTCTCACATCCACTCCTAAGACAGTACCTCAGAGGGGCTAAGAACATAAGACCGCCCAGGAGAGCACCAACACCTACTTAGGATCTCAACTTTGTTCTGAAAAAGCTTACACTGCCGCCCTTTGAACCAGCTTTTTCAGCTGATTTAAAATTTCTTTCATGGAAAACTGCCTTGCTGCTAGCAATAACCTCAGCTAGAAGAGTCTAAGAGCTACAGGCACTAATGGCAGTGGAGCCTTTCCTCATTTTTCATCAAGACAGAGTCTCTCTATGAACTAACCCTTCCTTTATGCCAAAGGTGGTATCCGGTGTGGCCCTAAACCAAACCATTCATTTGCCCACCTTTTTCCCAAATCCCCAGAACAAAGGAGAAAGGCTCCTGCACTCTTAGGACATTTACAGGCAATTACATTACTACTTGGATAAAACTAAGGCTTTCAGAAAATCTGACCAGCTCTTTGTAGCCTATGCTGCAGGATCACAAGGAAAAGCTATCTCAAAACAGACCATTTCTAAATGGATAGGGCATTGCATACATTTCTGCTACACGCATCATGGGAAACCAGTACCTGCTAACATTAGGTCCCACTCCACCAGGGCTACAGCTACATCAGCAGCCTTTCTCAGGGGAGTGCCAACCAAGGATATTCTGGAAGCTGCAACTTGGAGTTCAGTGCACACCTTCACCAAACACTATCACTTACTTCTATATTCTAAGACTAGAGCTGGTTTTGCCACTGCAGTTTTGCAGGACCTACTAGCTTCTTCTAATCCTGTTTAACTCCACCACCCATCCTTAGCTTTGGGATTCAACCCAAGTGTGATGACTGCAGCAGGGTAACACGATAAACATAGTACAGATGTGAGAGTGTTCAATCTCGCCGTTTGTTCTTACACACGGGTTCGGAGCCGATCCTCGGCTCCGAGTCGGCCGCATAGCAAAGCTCTGCATCTTAGAGAAGCTTGAGACCAGGCTATATCCCACAATCCTCCCTGCCATTACTCAGATCTAGTTTGCCGCTGCAACAGATCACATCGACGAGAGCTCGGACCAGAGAGATTTTTGTTATATTACAGATAAGATTCTTATCTTTCTTGTTTAAAAAGTTCTTAAAGTTAGTTTTTGATATAGTGCTAGTGTGTGTGTGTGTGTGTGTGTGTGTGTTATTATAGTTAATCCTGTCATATTTTTATAGGTTCCCTTTTGTGGCATACCTGCTTTTTCCACTTATAGCAATACTTATATATATATATATATATATATATATATATATATATATATATATATATATATATATATAAATATTTATTTAGTAGTTATTAGTTATTATAGCTAGTGTCTTAAAATTTTTCCTAGTAGAGCGTCTTACTTCTACCGGTTATGTCAGAAAAAGCCAAATCCGGCTTTAAAAGATGTCAGTGTGGACAGAAAATGTCCGTCACTGACAACCACACTTCCTGCGTCTACTGTCTTGGCCCTCTCCACCTACAAGAGGATTGCTCTGTATGCCATTCCTTCAGCGGGAGGGTCATGACAGATAGACGCAGGAAACTTATAGATAGGAGACTACTTAAACCTGCCTTCCAGGAGGCTTTGGACAAATCGGACCAGGCTTCTAAGTCCTCGAAGGGGTCGAAGATGTCGGTGCCCATGTCATGGCTCCGAGTTCATCTTCGAAGGTTCGTTCGCCGGTTCCACAGACTTTGGGGCCGAGCGTCGAACGTTTGTCTTTCACTGAGCCCCAGGTCTTGGAACCGGTGTCGGAGCCACCGCCACCGTCCATTCTTCGGTCGGTGCCATCTTCGGCCCCTTCGACCCGATTTTCCAGACCGTTATCCGATACAGATGTGGATCGTGTCGTGCAGAAACTCATGGAGAACACGGCCCTTTCCAAGTTGATTGCAGTTTCCTCCCAATTGGTGTCGAAACTAGAAGGCCTCCCTTTATCTCCAGCAGGTCCTCCTTTATGCCCATCCAGTCTTCGGAGCCAGGAGAGGATGAGCCGATGATAGTGGAGCCCTCGGTGCCGAAACCGTCCATTGCACGATTGACACCATTGACTTCGACTCCTTCGGAACCTGTAGGTGAGTCGCGGAGCCGACGATCTCTCCTTGGTTCCGGGACCGAGAGTCGTACCGACCTTTCGGTGCCGACTCTCCCTCTCGGGGCCTCAGCGCAGATTGGCTCAGCTCCGTCCTCGGGGTCGGGGCCCACGGCCCCCGTGTCTGGGATGCTTCCATGTTCTTTGGAACCGGAGGAGTCCTCGGCCCAGGGTTCAGGAGTTTTTGACCTTATGAGGAAGGTTTTGTCTGCACAGACAACCACTTCATCGGAGGCGTCTTCTCCCTCCCCTAAGGGGCCGCTCTCTGTTTCTGCCCCCACGATCCATCCAAAGCGTAGAGCACCATTGCCTCAGCCACCCCCAGAGGGTGCCCCCTGTTCCTCGGAGGCCTCACCAGAAGCCCCCTCTGATGAGGTTCCGAGGAAAAGACTGTGCAAGAGGAGGCACTTAGATTCCTCGCAGGAATCTCTAACATCTGACACTGACTTGGATGAGGCAGAGGGGTCCCCAAAATCCCCCTCTGAGGATGTCTCATTTGCGGACATCTTGGAGATCTTAAAACAGAGGGGTGATTGGCAGTCCCTAGCCCCCACTGAGGACGAGTCGATGCTGCTGAAGGCTTTTGGTGCTCAACCTTCTACCTCCTGGGTTACTCCGCCCTTCGATGAGTTAATGGATTTAATTGCTCGAAGGGCGTGGGAGACACCAGACAGTGGAACCGGTCCCTCGAAAACAGAGCAAATTTATCACCGCCCCCCAGGACAAGGTTTATATCACCAAGGGAGTTCCGGTCGACGCTATGGTGGTGGCGGCAGCCACTAAAAAGGAGATGTCTGAGTCTTCCTCTTCTGTTCATCCTTCTAATAAGGATTCTAGGACTATGGACAGATATGGGAAGCGCGTTTTTAGTTCAGCGACTTTTTCTATGCATTCGCTAAACTATTTGACACATTTTACACGTCTGCAGAGGGATCTCATCAAGGAGCTGGGAGATACCCTCCAGGATAACACAGATGCTGCTGTTTCAGATAAGGTAACAGCACAGCTTAACACCCTTAACTCCATAGTGAACTCATCCATGAGGCTCATCTCGTATGCGGCTGAAGGATTGAGTAGAGCTGCAGCTTCAGCGATTGCTTTACGAAGACAATCCTGGATGCAGCTGTGCTCATTTGCGGAAGCCTTCAAGTCTTCCTTAGCCAACGCCCCCTTTGATGGTGCCACTCTCTTTGGGCCCAAAGTGAAGGAGACACTAACTCGGTGTGAGCAAGAAGGAAAGACTCTGTCTGTTGTCGGAGTCCGTTTTTCCGCTCCAACTAGACCGTACCCCAAAGGGCAACGAGGCGGAAAAATGTGGTTCCGTAAAACTCAGGGATCTTTCCAGGCCACACAGAGTGATGCCCCCCCCCAGAGGCAGAGGGAGGGGGTAGAAATGGAAGACATCGCCCTGGCGGCAGAGGGGGTCCGCAGAACCAAGGCGACAGGGATCCTGTCCCTGGTAAGCCTTTCCAGCACTCCTGAACAGGGGCCCGACTGTCCTGCTCTGGGGGCAGTCGGTCGCTTGGCTTTATACCCACAGGCCTGGCTAACTCTTACCTCGGACTCTTGGGTAAAAAGCATTGTAACCAGAGGATACAAAATCCCCTTCATATCAACTCCATCCCAACAAAGAAGGTTTTCAGATGTGCCACCCCATCTGCGAGGCCCAGCAGCAATAGAAATTTCAAGGCTGCTCGAAAAAAGAGTCATCCAACCAGTCCTGGCGGACCAAAGAGGATCCGGAACTTACTCAAGGTTCTTTTTAGTTCCAAAAAAGACAGGGGACTGGAGACCGATTTTGGATCTCAGCATTCTCAACACCTTCGTGAAGAAGGAAAAGTTCCGGATGGTCACGCTTCAATCGATCCTTCCATTTTTACAGAAGGACGACTGGATGTGCTCGATAGATCTCAAGGACGCGTACTACCACATCAAAATGGCCAGACCGTCCAGAGATCACCTGCGCTTCAGGCTGGGAGCCAGTCACTTTCAATTTCGAGCCCTGCCCTTTGGGCTCACCTCAGCCCCCAGGGTATTCACCAAATGCATGGCAGTGGTAGCGTCTCACTTGAGACGTCTAGGATTCCGGGTGTTTCCCTATCTGGACGACTGGCTCCTCACCGCCACCACCGAGCGTCGCCTCATACAAGCCAGAGACTACACAGTCAACCTTTGTTCCCACCTAGGGATTTCCATAAACTTTGAAAAATCTGCCTTACTGCCCTCACAGCATATTTAATTCATCGGAGCAGACCTAGATACACGTTTAACACTGGTAAAGCTCCCTCCAATAAGGGCTTCATCCCTCAAGGAACAGGTTCTTCTTCTACTGCAAAGCAGGAAAGCCCCGGCCAAACTAGTGTTGAAGGTTTTGGGACTCATGGCAGCGTCCCTGATTGCAGTTCCTATGGGGAGATTGTACATGAGGCTCCTCCAATGGCTGCTGTTCACCCAGTGGTCGTTCCAGCAGTTACCCCTAGCGCACGAGATTCTGATAACAGATGCTTGCAAATGAGACCTCTCATGATGGGTGTACAGTCAGGATCTCACTATGGGTCGTCTGTTTGTTCTACCCAATCCGACGGCCACGATAACCACGGACGCTTCTCTTATAGGGTGGGGGGGACTATTTCAGGGAAGAACAGTCCAAGGGGAATGGTCCAACATGGAGTACAACCTGCACATAAATGTTCTGGAGATTAGGGTGGTGTTCTTGGCGTTGCAACACTTTCAAACCCTCCTACCTCTAGGAACAGTAGCAGTTCAGACAGACAACATGTCTGTAGTCTGGTACGTAAACAAACAGGGGGGAACCAGATCTTACCCATTATGCAGAGAGGCCATGAGAATTTGGCAATGGGCAGAGTCCACAGGTCGCTTTCTGATAGCAACGCACATCCTGAGGTCATCCAACGTCATTGCGGACAGGTTGAGCAGAGCCATCCTGTTACCTCACGAGTGGTCCCTCAATCCACAGGTGGCAGAAAGAATTTTCCGCAAATGGGGCCAGCCTTGCTGCGATCTATTTGCTTCCCCGATGAATACCAAATGCAGAAGCTATTTTGCCCTTCTACCCCCCTCCGGGGGATGTCCCCAGGGATGCACTGATACACGATTGGCCCCCGGGTCTCCTATATGCATTTCCACCTACCCCCTTGATTCCCAAATTTCTTCAGAAAGCCAGGAACCTGGAAAGGACAATTATACTCATAGCCCCATTCTGGCCTCGACAGATATGGTTCCCCTTTCTTCGAGCCCATCAAACAGAGGAACCGTGGATCCTGGACCCAGTACCAGATCTACTGACCCATTCGTCGGGTGTTCCTCACCCGTCTCTTTTATCCCTCAAACTAGCAGCTTGGCTGCTCCACTTCCCTGCCTAGCCAGGTCTGATCTACTTTCTCCGGCAGTTCAACGCATTCTGGTTGCCTCTCATAAAGCTTCCACTACAAAACTCTACAGGAGTAAATGGAAACGCTTTGTATACTGGGCATCTAGCCAACACTTGGACCCTCTAGTAGCTCCTTTACATAAAGTTCTAGAATTTCTATCTATCCTTTTTCACAAAGGAGCCTCTACTTCCACACTAAGAGTACAGTTGGCGGCCATATCCAACTACCATGTTGGTGAGGACGGTTCTCCTATTATGTCCCACAGGCTTTGTAAGGCTTTTATGAAAGGATCCTTCCATCTTCGACCGCCCGTCAGAGACCCTTTATTCCCATGGAATTTAAATTTATTATTGTCACAACTAATGTTGCCACCCTTTGAACCAGCCTCGTCTTGCCTCCTGAAGTTCTTGTCGTGGAAGACACTTTTTCTCGTAGCTGTTACTTCAGCTCGAAGAGTTTTAGAGCTGCAAGCACTATCAGTCAGGCCGCCTTACTTAATTTTCCACCCAGATAGAGTCTCCTTGCGAACAAATCCGTCTTTCCTTCATAAGGTATGTTCTGTCATGAATATTAACCAGTCCATAGAACTCCCTACTTTTTTCAAGAACCATACCAGCAAGTTGGAGTATATGCTGCACAAGTTGGATGTCCACAGACAACTAAGATTTTATTTGGATAGGACTAAAGATTACAGGAAAACAGATCAGCTTTTTGTCGCGTTTGCAGACAATAAAAAGGGCATGGCAGTTACAAAACGTACACTATCTAAATGGCTTACTGATTGTATAGCCTTTGTATATTCTAAGTCGAATCAGGCCTTGCCTGCCAAACCTAAGGGCCATTCTACCAGATACGTTTCCACTTCTTTGGCTCATGCAGCTCGTCTGCCTTTTGACACGATTTGTGCAGCAGCCACGTGGTCTAAACCACATACTTTCATCGCTGATTATAGGGTTGACAAAGCCTCCAAAGACAGGACATCTTTTGGTTCCACTGTGTTTAGGAACATTCTTCCATGAGTCACTCGGGGTGACAGAGCTAGGGACGCTACCCGTGTGTAAGAACAAACGGCGAGATTGAACACTCTCACATAAAGAAGTTATGTTCTTACCATAACGTTCCATGTGGAGTGTTCATATCGCCTTTGTTCTTACATTCCCTCCCTTCCCTTCCTCACGTGTTTGGAAGAACGAGTAGGACTAGAGTCTGGTCGAAATACCTTAACCCCTTCCGGGTATATTGTTTCTTGCCTCATGGGGTATATTTCATTACCCTTAGTTAATTTGTTAAGTGAGAGAGTGTCTCTGAGTTCTGTGGCAGTGTGTAGCCTTAGCACCTGAGGTTTTTGGTTGGTCTGGTTTACTTGCAAACTAGATCTGAGTAATGGCAGGGAGGATTGTGGGATATAGCCTGGTCTCGAGCTTCTCTAAGATGCAGAGCTTTGCTATGCGGCCGAATCGGAGCCAACGGTCGGCTCTGAACCCGTGTGTAAGAACAAAGGTGAGATGAACACTCCACATGGAACGTTATGGTAAGAACATAACTTCTTTTTTTGTACCTACCATAAATGTAGATGTTCGAGTGTTCACCCTGCTGCAGTCCAGGTTACACTCCCTCCATCCCCTCTGAACTAGCTGAACTTATCTATACCACTCTATCCTATACAACTCTGTGGTGTGTTTGCTTGTGCCTGAAGGTATTGTTTTATTTTTATATAGCTATATATATATATATATATATATTATATATATATATATATATTATATATATATATATATATATATATATATATATATATATATATATATATATATATATATATATATATATATATATAATATATATATATTGCCTACCTATTGGGGGCACCTGACATCTGGGGCAAGAAAAACTGAAGAAAATGGCATTGGATGCCTCTTATATACCCCTGGCACACTGACATCAGGGAAGAAGCAACAGCAACCGACGCTGGACCAAGACTTTGGAACTCAGGCCGACTGCGGGACCGCCTGACGGCAGGATAACCCAAGTGTGATAACTGCAGCAGGGTGAACACTCGAACATTTACAATTATGGTAGGTACAAAACTGGACTTTTTTGGCCTTAGAGAAGGCGTTTACAACCTGCTGTTTAGAGATACAGGGTAGTGGACAGGTGGTAGGGATGTCATGGGGTACTTGTGTTGGGTACAGGGGAGTGAAGTTTTCACAGAAAATTTTGGCCAACAGATTAGCTATGTCCACAGGCTCAGTATATGTTTTATCATTAACTATCAATTCGGCACAAATCTGGTCCTTTCTTTTTAGGTTACAGATGTAGCTAAAGAACGTCTTATGGTTCAAGTGTTTGGCAGTGCTCTGTACAGACTCAGGCACCTTGAGTGACATTTGTCCTGTAAAAGGACTATATAAGGAAACGGCTCCACTACTTAGCAATAATGACCATCCCTCCTGGGATGTCTAAAGGTCAGTTCCCTGTGCTTTCTCCTATTAACCTCATGAACTTGGGCATTCTGAGGCAGTGTAGCAACTGCATCATGTACACAGACAACCCTATCCTCTTACCTCCCAGCACTCAGACTTGTGAGAGATGCACTTATATATCCAAACTGGAAGCCATGCACTGTCAAGCCAAGACCGAAGTAGCTGGTCAAGAGGAGAAGGTTAACACCTGCACCACACCACATACAACACACAGCCCTCCAGAACACCCACCATTACAGCTCACACATAAAACTACAATCCACACACCCACCTTCGCAGAGGCTGTCAATAGAAATCTACCCAAACAGCAGAGACCTCCAAAGCAGAAATGCACTCGACCACAACACAGCACAATCCACAAGACACATAGCTCCACCTACACAGTGTGCCTCTCAACCTAAGCCCCTAAGGCAAAACAGCTTGCCCAATACACTAATTATAGGTGACTCGATAGTGAAGCACACTGATGTCCCACTCACTAGGTTGAATAAAGGAGAAGGTAACAGTTAGTTGTCTATCAGGTGTGAGAATCAGACACACAACACACGCACTCAGGTCACTCCACAGCAAGGACAAGTATGACTCTGTCACTGTCCATGTGGGTGTGAATGACCTGAGATGCACCTCCCTGGGATACATGAAAAGAGACATGGAGGCATACCTCTCAACCTGGAAACATCAAAAATCTGGACAAGGCCCATGAAAAATATGTACAAATCTGTACACTGATTAACATAAAATTTGCATACATAATTATGTAACATTGCCCACTCCAATGGGATTGTGGGATACCAACTTTCAAATGCAAACTGAAGAACAGACAACCAAAATATGGCACCAGAGTCTCCCGGCAGCGATGCCAATGTCCCATTACTTGGCTATTTCGCCCATTTACCATAAACACTAATGTGGGCATATTGCTTTACTAATACAATGATTATTTGGATTTTTACATTTTACAGCCCAATGCACAAACATCAATAGACATCTGCTAAACAAAGCATCACAACGAAAATTGACTTGGCATTAAAACATCTCTGCCCTTGAAACTCGCATTCATCGAAACAGCATTGAAACCCACATCACATTCAAAGAAAATGCATTTGGCCAGTGGTGGATAAAGATTACCTTTGGGTTGTTTTCAAATCATTGGCCCCTTGCACACAAAACAATAGCATACATATTTTCTTTGATACACCTTCCTGATTTTATTAAGTTATATTCCTTGTATAATACAGCACACTTGTTAGACAGAGTGCGTTTTACATTTATTGTTTGAACATTTTTCCAGTAGGCTGTAGGCAATGAAACAAAATGCATGAACCAATAATGACAAAACTGCCCAATCCAGAACATTTCCATCATAAGGGGGGGGGGGGCAAAAACCAGGGATACATTTTAAACATTGCTTGTATAATTTTGGAAAGTTGCTGGGATAAAATGTTGTGTTACCACCATGCATTTCACTGACTCAAACCCAGGATCCTGTACACTACTGTCAGAGCAACATACGACTATGCCAAATCAGCAGTTTCATGAAAGATAGGAAGACTGAAACTTAAACGGCTGTCATTTAGTGAATTCAGGTATCACTTCTCACCATAGCTCTCAAACTCTTTGCACAAAAAACCTGGACAAAGCCAGTAATGGGGAAAACGAATCCAGTTCTCACTTCTCACCATAGCTGTCTAAACTCTTACCACAAAAAACCTGGACAAAGCCAATAATGGGGGAATACAGCCCCATAATAGGGACAAATTTAAAATACTGATCTTATAAACTTAGAAAATTGCTAGAATAAAAGGTTTTGTGTTACCATTTATTTTCTGAAAAATATGGAGTCGGAAATTCAAATTACTGTCATTATTTAATGAATTCAGTCCTGCACTGCACTGATTTTCCACAAAAATCCTGAAAACCACAGATTTTATGAGGAATAGTCTGAGATGAAAAATATGAGGAACAAATTTACAAGTGGTGGTGGCTAGGGGCTTTAGGCTCTTTTTACGCTGTACCCAAGGTCCTTGTATAATACAGCACACTTGTTAGACAGAGTGCGTTTTACATTTATTTGAGCCTGAGTACTTCTAGCCACCAGGTGTATTGCATATTCTGACTCCAAATACATTAGTATAAGGCATGCTTCTAAGTATGCATGAAAGCCAGTTGCTTCATCTGTTACTTCTTTTGGAAGTGCTACTGGTTATTAACATCACCTACTTTGCATATTTCATTAGTACTGAACATTAGCAAGCTGTGTGAGGCATCCATTTAGAAAATGGGATTGTTAACCCGGTTTATGCAAATCAGATGGAGAAATCCAAACATGGAATGGCTGGAACCTTGGTGTCGATATTCTCATTGGGTGAATAATTTTGACTGGCTTATATATACAGATGAATGTCCCATTTGATTATATGATCTGAAGAAGAACTATTTGAAGCGCTTATCATTGGACAAGGGACTTAATTTTTATTATTTTTGTTCTTTTGTTTTATTTCATTCTTTTTATTAAATTCTGTTTTTTAATAGAACTTTTATTACTGGATTGCAAAGACAGTTTATTTGCTTTTCAGCACAGTTTTAGCCTGGGTGAACCAGCTGTCTTTTGGTTTGTGGATTATTTATTGGACAGTTCACTGCAGCAAAGGGAATATTTCTTCATTTTTTTTTGCTACTTTGTTTATATTTCCCTCTGCACATGGTTAACGAATCTAGTGACTCGAGGAGTAAGACAAATGCTGCTGTTTTGGATTTTCTCCAAGGAACAAATATGGAAAATGCAGAGAACAACTTGAATCCACTACTGAGCTTACATTTTGATTTGAATGAAGCTAGCGTTGGAAGTAATCCTAAGGAAAATGCTGATAGTTCCAGGTTTGAAACCATACTTAGGGATGTTGAAACTGCTGCATATAAACTGAAAGACTTACTTGGCAGCAGTACCATTTAGAAGCATGTCTGCATCACAAAGTTATACCTAGAGGCATGCAGGTCAAATGCATGCCTAGCTATGTGAATCAACATCCTTCATTATTAGCAAGCTGGCAGGCGATCAGTCTTGAAACCAGCTTCAGCTACATCAAACTTCTGTTAGAATATCTTAAACCAGAAGAAAAGACTGTTCATCAGATACAAGACAAGCAGATAGAACTAGAAAAGGTGAATTTAACTCATTTTCATATAAATAGATTGGAAACGTTACAGTTTAATTTGAATATCTATGAGACTAAAATAAAAGAACAGAAAATTAAAAAACTGAATAGAGATGTATTGGATTTCAAGCATGGATGTATCTTCGAATGGCCAAGGGAGGAACAGTTAGTTGGACAGAGACAACATGTTCCAATGTTTAGTAACAGTAATTTTAGTAATGGAAAAGTAAATCTGGAGACACGCAATATTAACTTTTGTGGATAATCCACATGTTAAAAGTGAAGCTCAGAAACTCTCAGCAGAGCAGGAACTTCCAGGTTCTGACAACATTTTAACTAACACTACTGAAACATCTACTTCAGGGGCTATACCTAAATTAAAGGGTGCCCACTTACCAGTCACCACTACTTTCCCAATTTTTCTGAAGCAGAATTATTATACAAGCAACAGATCACGAAGTCAAGACCTGAAGAGGAAAAAAACCCTGATGTGAACAAATCGTTGGTGGTGAATATATCCAGTTGTGTTTTAACAGCAGCTGAACAGTCGATATTGCAAAAAGGCTTGACTTTTATTCCCTCTCTTAGATCTGATTTAAGTGAATTCGTCATTGATCTAAAATGTTTTGGTCGAAATGTTACATTGAAGAATATATTTGTTAATAAACAGGAGCTCAACAAGAAACCAAGAAAACCTAGCACATTTGTACCTGTTAGCCATCCGGCAGTTGAGTTATTAACAAGATTATGCACCAATGAAGTAGAGAAATTGAGGTTGGATCCCCGTACCAAACATTTCAGTAACATAACCTCAGAAGAGAGGGAAGCTATTCAGCATTTACAACAGAATAGAGAAGTTATACTGAAACCAGCAGACAAAGGTGGAGCTATAGTAGTTATGGATTCCTCATGGTATTTCAGTAAAATGGAAGAAATGTTAAAGGATTCGAAAACTTATACTGCTGTTACACCTTTGGATGTCAATCAAGCTATAAATAAAGTTAGATCATATCTACATGATATGGTTTTACAAAGGCAAATTGACTTAGATCTATTTAACTTCCTAGATGTCACCAATCCTACAGTTCCCAGTATTAATGGCTTACCAAAGATACACAAAAAGCTTCAAGATCCACCATTACATCCTATTGTTTCCGGCCAAGGTTGGATTACAGAAAATATATCTTTATTTGTAGAAAGAGAACTGAAAGAAATTTTAGAGAATCATGGTGCAGTGTTGAGACACAGATGACTTCCTTCATAAATTGCATCCAGTGATGGAAGCAATAATGGATAAATCTAGCCTTCGTCTTACCACATTAGATATCAATAGTATTTTTACTACCATACCGAATGAAGCAGGTATAAATTCAATAAGAAGACTAATATCTGCAAGGAAGAATGCATTAGAGACTCAAACTATTTGTGACCTACTTGAGTTGATTCTGGAGAATAACTTTTTCTTATTTGGTGAACAAAACTATTTACAGAAATGGGGGGTTGCCATGGGCACCCCCTGTGCCAGTAGTTATTTGAACCTAGTTCCAGTTCAGTAGGAGTTGGAATTTGTTTTAAATACTGACAACCCATGGTTTGATAACATTTTGTACTATGGGTGCTTTGTAGATGACTTGTTCATCTTATGGAAAGGAAGTACAGAGCAATTTCAACTCTTCCATAATTATTTGAATACAACCATCTCATTCTTGACTTTTAGCTCTAACTATTCTAAACACACAGCAAGTTTTTTGGATGTTAATGTTATGCTCAGTGAAATAGGAGAACTAGAAATCGAACTACACAGGAAAAGTACCTGGCGTAATCATTACCTGCTGAAAAGCAGTATGCATCCTAGACATATTTCCAGTAACATCATGAGAAATGAAACTAATAGGATTTATAAAGGTTGTAACCGAGAGGACACACGTAGTAGAGAGGTGAGTCTTTTACAGGAAAATTTGAAAGAAAGAGGCTATAAGGGGAAAGACTTGAGGTTACCAATGCAGGAAAAGGAAGATAGGAAGAAGGATAAAGATACACTGACCAGATTTGCTTTAACTTATAGCACGGATAACCATCAAATTCAGCAAATAATTCAACAGTTTTGGCCCATTCTAACGCAAGATTCCCAGTTGAAAGATATAGTGGGAGAAAGACCACGTTTGTCCTATAAAAACAAGAGGAATCTGTAAAGATTATTGTGCACAAATACACAAAAGACGAAGTGGATTCAAGGACAGAAGGGGACTTTCATGTGTGGCAATTGCAATATTTGTACTTTGATAGATAGTAGCAACAAGTTTGAGCATCCAAGAATGAAGAGACTTTATACATTTGATGTCAAAGCAACCTATACCATGAGCAATGTTGTTTATCTGGCTACATGTAGATCATGCCAGTCATTTTATGTAGGCAAAACTAACCAAATGCTTAAGAAATGCATGCAGAGGCATCAGAGGGACATTGTGAACCAAGACATTCATAATACCCTAGCTAATCATGTCAGTCAGCATAAAGATCACTTGTTTTCATATAAAGTTATAGAGACCATACATATTGGCCCAAAAAAAGGGGATATTGAGAACATAACTGAACTTAGGGAAACCAAATGGATAATAAACCTTAGAGCTGATCAACATCCGGGGTTGAATAGTGTTATACCATTGAAACCTGTCTTGAAGAGACGCAGATCGACCATGAGCTAAGGAGATCATAAGTGATGAATGATAAATATCTGAAGAGACATGGTGGAATCTTAGTAAAATTTCCTATTGATCTTGAATGGATGGGATGAAGTCAGAAATGTATACATTTTGATCTTGGATGGATGGAATGAAGTCTGAAATTTGCATACATTGCTATAGTGAAATAACATACTTATTATTTTGTTTTACAAGAGCATTTATATCCTAACAGAAGTTTGATTAAGTTCGATTATGTTAGTGTCAAGATTAGAAGATTTGATGCTGTCGACATATGCTATTTGTAGTTTAATATGCCCATATCTTTCCTGCTCTGGTTTCATCAATACAAAACTGGACAATATGATAAACATCTGAACAGAGATGGTGGAATGCTAGTAAAAGTTCCCTATTGATTTTGAATGGAGGGGATGAAGTCAGAAACTTATATATACTGACTTTGGATGGATGAAATGAAGTCTGAAATTTGCATACATTGCTAGAGTGAAATAACATACCTATACTCTTCTCAGGAAAAACTTATAGGCAGTCACCATGTGAATTTATCGAGGTAGAAATGGGGCCATGCAAGACATGGAGCCTTGACATTTATTGTCATTTAGTAATTGTGCTGCAATATTCCTGTCTTGAGAAATTAAATTTTGGTAATGACATTGCCTATTTTTTATTGATAGCGATGCAAATTACTATATATATTATTTTTGTCATCCCCATCATTGGACATCAGAGATACGTGAAAAACTTTGATGTTATGTGATCCTATCTCGCCTACATTCTGTACTGATGGGCTCGGAGCCGATCCCTCGGCTCCGACTCGGCACGCTTATGCTATAGAGCGAGGCCTCTTATTGGCTGAGCTATCTTTATCCCAGGATGCACCACCACTAATCCCCCAGATCTCGTTTGCCGCTAACAAGCTTAGACGTGGTCTCAACTTGGCTGGGCTAAGTACTATTTATTTAGGCTTTTTCCTGTCAGAATTTTGCTTACTTTGAACCCAAAAGCTGTTTTAACAGCTATTGTTGTTATATGAGTGTGATTGGTTAATTTCTGTTGAGAAATTCGTGATTTTTTCAGTCAGGGAAGGTTTCCCGTTTTAGTTAGAGGGGCCTTCCCCTGTTGCTTTACTGCTAGTGTCTCTTTCCTGGGTCAAGTACCCGTTTAAGTTAGAGGGTCTTGACTCTCTTTCTCTGTGTGTTTAACTGTATAGTGTAAAAAAAAAAATTTTGTTAAATTTAAAACAAAACTTTACTTTTTTGGCTACGTTTTGGTGTGTTTTTCACTTGGATAGGTTCTGTGGTCTAAAGCAGTTATGTCAAAAGAACACAAACCCTCCGGGTTTAAGAAATGCACGAGGTGTGGTTTTAAAATGTCCATAACGGATGACCACTCCTCGTGCGTCTATTGCTTAGGTGCCAAGCACCTACAAGAGTCGTGTAGTGTGTGCCACGCTTTCTCATCAAGAGTCCTCCAGGAGAGGAAGAACAAATTAATCCTCAAGGGATTAATCAAGCCTTCCTTCGAGGAGGCTTTATCTTCCTCTCCGTCTCCTTCTAAAAGAAGAAAGCGTCGGCTCCGACCAGTCAGTCGGAACCGACCGCTAAAAAATCTAAGCAGACTTCTCCATCGGCTCCACGGACTTCGGAGCCGAGGGCGGAACGGTCTGCCTCGATGCCTCCAGCCTCGACCCCTCTGGTTTCGGAGCCGAGGTCTGGGGCATCGAGAGGCGGGTCACCCTCATCGGCTCCACTGATATTGGAGCCGATAAGGGTTACCGGCTCAGACTCTTCCCCCTCGGAGCCGAAGTCCTTATCGGCACCAAGGGAAATTTCCTTAAGATCTTCCTCGGAGCCGATAGTTGTTGAATCCATTCGGAGTCGGTCCCTGAGCCCTTCGGAGCCGATGGAGAAATCGGTTCGGGCCCGATCGGTATCCTCTAGATCATCTAAGATGTCTGATTCGGACATCGACAGGGTGCTCCTTCGACTCTTCCAGTCTCCGGTGTTCCAAAAGCTAGTTTCGGCTCCAGCCCATTCGGCTTCGGAGCCGATGGTCCACTCCCCTACTGTGGTTCCTCCTCCAACAGCTTCGGCACCGTTGGAGCCGGTGCTGGTGGAACCTGTGGAGGTGTTAGGGTCGGGCCCGACCCTTGCTCCAACTCCGGCTCTTGGGTCGGAGTTCAGTACACGGACTTCTTCCTTCGGCCCTGGGGGGGAGGCTTCGGGATTGATGCTTTCGGTCCCAAGTCTCCCTCTTGGTGCCGGGCGGCGGGAGTGCCGTCCACTGTCGTGGCCACGGAGGTGGGACCCTCCCAGGATTCTGGTGGTCCCGCCTTCAGGGCTATGAGGAGTGCATTAGCCAAATCTTCCTTGGCTACCTCCATGGTTTCCCCAGCTCCTTCCTGCATACGGAAACTGGGTTTTGGCAGTCCCCTGTCCTTAGACAGCGGAGCCCCGGGCCTCAGGTTACCCCGCTGGGGTTTCTCCTCCTGGAGGTCCTTCTGAAGCCTCTTCGGAAGAACCCCCCAGGAAAAGATCGTGCAAGAGGAAGCACGTTGACTCCCCCCTGATGAGTCTCTGACATCTGACACTGATCTCGATGATGCAGAGGGGTCCCCTAAGTCGTCCTCGGATGATGTCTCCTTTGCAGACATCCTTGAAGCCCTAAAACAACGAGGCGGCTGGCAGTCCAAACCTCCCTCTGCTGATGAGTCGCTGTTCCTGAAGGCCTTCGGGGCTCAGCCCTCCGCCTCCTGGGTGTCTCCGCCCTTCGATGAGCTCTTGGATTTGATCTGTCAAAGGGCGTGGGAACACCCAGACTCTGTGGAACCGGTGCCTGCTCGTCCGAATAAGTTCCTCTCGGCGCCACCTGAAAAAGAGTTTCTAACTAAAGGTGTGGCTGTAGATGCTTTGGTGGTGGCATCTGCTACCCAGCAAGATGTAGCAGAGGCTTCGACGTCCGTCCATCCTCCTAATAAGGAGTCTAGGAGCATGGATCGGTACGGAAAGCGCACCCTCAGTTCAGCGGCCTTTACACTGAGGTCCTTGAACTACCTTACGCACTTTACCAGATTTCAGAGGGATCTGATTAAGGAGCTATCCGATACCCTCTTGGGTAACCTGCCTGAGGAGCTGGCCCAGACGGTTGGCTCTCAGCTGGCTACAATGTCGTCCATTTCGAACTCATCCATGAGGCTCATTTCTTATGCGGCCGAAGGGGCGAGTAGAGCAGCGGGTACAGGCATTGCTCTACGGAGACAAGCCTGGCTCCGCCTGTGTCATTTCGCGGAGGCCTTTAAGTCTTCCTTTGCCGACGCCCCCTTTGATGGGTCCTCCCTGTTTGGACCCAAGGTAAAGGACACACTAACCCGCTGTGAACAGGAGGTTAAGACTCTGACTGCCGTAGGGGCACGATTTTCCACTCCCTTTCGGCCTTATCCCAAGGCTAAAAGAGGAGGGAAAATGTGGTTCCGTAGATCTCAGAAGCCTTACCCCTCTCAGCAGGAGGATTCCCCTTCCAGAGGCAGAGGAGGGGGAAATTCTTCCGGAAGACGCCGTCCCAGAGGCGGCAGAGGCCCTCGCAACACTGGAGACCGCGAGTCCTTTCGTGGCTCTTCAGCCTTTCATAGTCCCTGAGGGATTGCCCGGCTGTGCAGCTCCGGAGCCAGTCGGGGGTCGTTTCTCGAAGCACCTAGAGGCCTGGGAAGGTATCACTCAGGACCGATGGGTGCTTCGGATTATAGCCGGAGGTTACTCCATCCCATTCTCTCATCCCCCCTCTCAGCCCAAAAAAATCCCGGACCCGCCACCCAGTCAACGGGATACCGCAGCCTCAGAAGTTTCAAAGCTGCTGCAAAAAGGAGTCATCCAACCGGTCCCCGCAGACCAGATCGGATTAGGGACTTACTCAAGATTCTTTTTGGTGCCAAAAAAGACCGCGGACTTGAGGCCCATCTTGGACCTCAGCATCCTAAACCGTTCAGTCAGAAAGTCCAAGTTCCGAATGGTCACCCTACAAACCATTCTCCCATTGCTGGAGAAGGGTGTTTGGATGTGCTCCATAGATCTCAAGGACGCTTATTACCATATCATGGTACATCAAGCGTCCAGGAGACATCTGCGCTTCAGCCTAGGAGCCAGTCATTTTCAGTTCCGTGCGCTGCCCTTTGGTCTCACCACAGCCCCCAGGGTGTTCACCAAATGTTTGGCGGTCGTGACTGCTCACCTGAGAAGTCTAGGATTCCAGGTGTTTCTGTATCTAGACGACTGGCTCCTAACTGCCACCTCCAAGCATCTACTATTGCGGAGCCTTCAAGCCACTATATCACTGGGCAATTCCCTTGGAATCACCTTCAATTGGCCAAAGTCTGTGTTGCTGCCATCTCAACGCATAAGATTCATAGGGGTAGAGATAGACTCAAACCGAATGTGGGTCTATCTACCTACAGACAGGATACAAACCATACAGGCTCAAGTTCGAGCCTTACTTCCCAGATCCAAAGCCCCAGCCAGAATGGTCCTGCAGCTATTAGGATCCATGTCCGCCACGGTTCTTCTAGTTCCCCTGGCAAGGTTGCACATGAGAATTCTTCAGTGGCTTCTTTCAGCTCAGTGGTCCTTTCAGGAACTCCCTCTCAGTCACCTCATATGGATCACGGAATCTTGCAAACGGGACCTTCGCTGGTGGCTAGTGCCCTTCAACTTGAATCAGGGACGACCCTTTGTTCTACCTCCTCCGGTGGCCATTTTGACCACGGACGCCTCCCAGACGGGGTGGGGGGGCATTCCCTGGGCAGGTCAGTCCAAGGCAAATGGCACTCGAAAGAGACTTTACTTCATATCAACATCTTAGAAATGAGGGCAGTGCTTCTGTCCCTTCAAGCCCTTCACGATTATCTCCCTCAGGGCGTAATTGCTGTTCACTCAGACAACATGTCAGTTGTCTGGTACCTGAACAAACAGGGAGGGACCAGATCCTATCCTCTTTGCAGAGAAGCCATGAGAGTTTGGGAATGGGCAGTCTCGACCAAACGCTTCCTAGTGGCTACTCACATACCGGGCAAGTCCAATGTGATAGCCGACAGATTGAGCAGAACCATACTCTCTCCTCATGAATGGTCACTGAATATCACAGTGGCAAGTCAGATTTTCAGCAAATGGGGAGTTCCGTGTTGCGATCTCTTCGCGACTCCTCTGAATGCAAAGTGCAAAGAATTCTTCTCCCTAACCCCGGCTCCGGGGAAGAGCCCCATGGACGCATTAGTCCATCCTTGGCCCACCGGCTTGCTTTATGCCTTCCCTCCAGTTCCTCTCCTTCCCAGGGTGATTCAGAAGGCATCTCTCTTGGGGAGCAAAATGATCTTAATTGCTCCTTACTGGCCTCGTCAAGTGTGGTTCCCCTATCTTCGGAAACATGCTCTGGAAGGTCCATGGTTCCTGGATCAGATCCCAGACCTACTTGTTCATCAGTCGGGACTATTCCACCAGTCCCTACACACCTTAAAATTGACGGCTTGGCTCCTCCTCTTCCGACGATAGTCAGGAGTCATACATTGGCTCCAGATGTTGTACACATATTATCTTCGGCCCATAAGTCTGCTACAAAGAAACTGTATTCTAGCAAATGGAAAAGATTTGCTATTTGGGCTCAACTCCGGGGCCTGGACCCCATTTCTATTCCCGTGGCAGAAGTACTAAAATTTTTGACTTCTCTTTTCAATCAAGGCTCTTCAGTTTCTACCATCAAGGTACAATTGGCAGCAATCTCTAATTTTCATGAATCCATAGACCCACCTTTAATGAGCAACAGATTGTGTAAGACCTTCTTGAAAGGTGCTGCTCTATTAAGACCTCCGATTTCTCATCCTGCACCTCCATGGGATCTCGATATAGTGTTACGCGCCTTGACTTCTTACCCCTTTGAACCGGCAGCTACATGTGATCTAAAGTTCCTATCATGGAAGACAGCCTTTCTGGTGGTGATTACTTCTGCCAGAAGAGTTTCAGAGCTTCAAGCTTTGTCTGTAAAACCCCCGTACTTGGTTTTTCACAAAGACAGAGTATCCCTCAGGCCAAATCCTTCCTTTGTCCCTAAAGTTTGTTCTAGTTTCTGCTTACAACAATCGTTAGAGTTTCCAGTTTTTTTTCCCAAAATACTCTAACAAAGCGAAGTTCATATTGCACACACTAGATGTCCACAGACAGTTAAGTTTTTATTTAGACAGGACCAAACAAACAAGGAAAGCAGATCAGTTGTTTGTATCCTTTGCAGATAACAAATTGGGCAAAGCTGTCACAAAGGTCACTATTGCCAAATGGATCAGGGACTGTATTGCTCAAGCTTATTTTTATTCTAACAAAGAGCTTACCACCTCTGTCAAAGCTCATTCTACAAGGGCTATGGCTACTTCGATAGCATTTCATTCTAAGCTTGCTATTAGTGACATTTGTGCTGCGGCTACATGGTCTTCCCCGCACACCTTCATTTCCCACTACAAATTAGATGTGGCATCTAGAGGACGAGCTTCATTTGGTTCCACAGTGCTCAGGAGAGTTTTCCATTGAGCCACCCGGGATTTAGGTGCTAGGGACGCTGTCCCATCAGTACAGAATGTAGGCGAGATAGGATCACATAACATCTTTTAGTTATGTACTCACCATAACTTCAGATGTTTGGGATCCATCTCGCTTACATTCCTAATAACCCACCCTCCTTCCCCCTTCCTTGGAGATCAGAGGATATCAGAAGGTCTGAATCCTGTTGTTTCATCTTGAAACATCTAACAATGTTATATAATCAAGTTGTGCATGTGTGCATGAATGCGGACAAACAAGATCTGGGGGATTAGTGGTGGTGCATCCTGGGATAAAGATAGCTCAGCCAATAAGAGGCCTCGCTCTATAGCATAAGCGTGCCGAGTCGGAGCCGAGGGATCGGCTCCGAGCCCATCAGTACAGAATGTAGGCGAGATGGATCCCAAACATCTGAAGTTATGGTGAGTACATAACTAAAAGTTTGAGTTAATTAGATTAAAGAAAAGAAGTTTCATAATAGGAATTTATGAAAGTCAGCAGATTTGTTTTTTGCCGCTCCTTGGAAGCCACCTGTGGCTACTTAGATCATTCATTTATTGTTTGTGCGCATTTTTTCTTTACTGAATATTATAAATATGTAAATAACTGCTTTTGGGATTATTTGACAAGTTTTTCAATAAGAATATATGAAGGCTAGCAGATTTGTCTTTTGCTGTTTTTTGGAAGCCACTGTTGGCTGTTTTAGTTCACCTATTTTGCATATTCTGACTCTAATACATTATTGTAAGGCATGCTTCTAAGTACGCATGAAAGCCAGCTGCTTCATCTGGTACTTCTTTTGGAAGTGCTATTTGTTATTAACATCACCTACTTTGCATATGCCATTAGTACTGAACATTAGCAAGATGTGTGAGGCATCCATTTAAAAAATGGGATTGTTAACCTGGTTTATGCAAATCAGATGGAGAAATCCAAGCATGGATTGGCTGGAACCTTGGTGTTGATATTCTCATTGGGTGAATAATTTTGACTGGCTTATATATACAGATGAATGTCCCATTTGATTATACGATCTTAAGAAGAACTATTCGAAAGTGCTTATCGTTGGACAAGGGACTTAATTTTTTATTATTTTTGTTCTTATTTTGTTTTATTTCATTCTTTTCATTAAATTCTGGATTTTAATAGAACTTTTATTACTGGATTGCAAAGACAGTTTATTTGCTTTTCGGCACAGTGTTAGCCTGGGTGAACCAGCTGTCTTTTGGTTTGAGGTGTATTGCAATGGGGACACACACACACACACACACACACACACACACACACACACACACACACACACACACACACACACACACACACACACACACACACACACACACACACATACACACTGCTTGTAATTTAAGGAAACATATAATTTAAGCAGTTTATCTTCCTGTATACCCTGTTCTCGAAATCTGTTGTTAAAAAAAAAATTAAGATAAATATAAAAATACCTGGTCGTGGGGCACTTAAAAATGTAATTGATTATCTGCATAAATACTATTGCTTCTACTACTGTTATTTATAATAATAATAATTTGTAATGTGATTTCACTGATGATCTGGTCTCTGAAATTCAAGATGCAAGCACCGTCTTGCTAGATGAAACCATATGAGCATCCTGAAAGCAAAATTAAAAAAAAAATTAAGTAAGTGATTGATGTCAGGATCCAAAGTGTTTTGCATAGTATATAAACCTCATAAAATATTGAGCCTACAATAGCCCTCTACTCTGCTATGTAAGTCATAGCTGTTACTTTAGCAAAAGTTGAAATAAGGCACATTGTCGCCGTACTATGCAGCTAGGTTAATGCTTTAATAAGGAATAGCATAATCTTTGGCATAAAAGATAAAATCAGTGCTTTTATGTATGAACCTAAGTTTATTTTTAATATTCAATCTATTATACAAAGCATAAAATACATAGTACATCTTTTGCATTAAATTATACAGTTCAGTGTACAGACTTTGAGGTAGTCTGCTGTCTATAAGCAATCCATTCATACTTCCCCAGATTTTATGTTTAATGCAAGACAGTTTTAAAAAGACTAGTCTTTTCATAGTTGGTAACCAGCTTGGATTAGCTCTCAGTGTGTACTTGTAAATAAAGCCACCCTAAAACAATGGATTACATAAAATTAACACCGTAGGAACCAAAGTATGTTGTACATGTATTTTCAACAGCCACAATGTTCCTTATAGGATTCATTATTTTGTTCCCTGACTGCACACTTAATTCCCTTCATATTTGTCAGGCAGACAAAGTTACTGTAGTACTTGGTGAGTGCAGTATACAGAAATTAATTTATTTTAAACTAATTCTGGATGACAGGATGGACACGCACACACACACACACACACACACACACACACACACACACACACACACACACACACACAGACACACAGACACACAGACCAGCCAGAGCCTTCTAAACAATCCGTTCTGAACATCAGCTTGTCACCTTCTAAATACAAATAAATCCTTGCTGTTCTTTCCAATGCAGCCCGAGCCTTCTAAATAAAAATAAATCCTTGCCGTTCTTTCCGGCTAGTTCATTCCCGCTCGCAAAGCATTTGAACCAACCAAAAACCCGGAAATACATAAGCCGCAAGCTCAGTTCCGACAGGCTGGTAGCCCTGATGAGCTGACGTCATCACAAGCATGAAAAATTAAAAAAAAAGTAAAAAAGAAAAAATAAATTAAAAAAAATCTGAAATGAAGGGGTGCCATTCGGGAATCGTGGCACCCCATTATTTGGACCCCAAATCTCAGTAAAAAATGAGTAATTCGGGACAGTTGGGAGGCATGCATGGAGGAGCTCTCGGATTATGTGGCCCAGGCAGGTATGACCCAAGCCCTGAGCAGCATCCTACCGTCGCCCAGAATGATACCGCAGTACAAGCAGAAAATGATTGACTTCAATGATTGGCTAAGTTTTTGTGTCATTCTAAGGGGGATCCAGTATTTGTCTGCTTGGGATGACATGATTGACGGACCTCGGTGCTTTGCCAGAGATGGCCTGCATTTGTCAGCCCTGGGTTTCCGGATACTGGCTAAGGTTCTTTCCACTCCTATAGTGCCTTTTTTAGGTGATGTTCCAAAGACCAAATTACCACTGTAGCAGCTATAAATAAATGCAATCGGAGGGTCATGCTGTTCAACGCTAGAAGTCTAAATTTCAAGATGCACTTGCTCGAAGCATTCCTCAAAATGGAGAACATCGACATTTGTGCTGTAACGGAGACCTGGTTAAAGCAGCAGGAAGTATCCCTGCACTACCAGGCTATAACTCATTCCATACCTTTCAGCCCCAGAACATGGACTGAAGCTCCAAAGGCGGTGGTGTCTCCATATTCATAAAGGATATGCACGCCTCCAGACTAGTAGCCCAGCATATGCATCTGAGATACTTCAGGTACAACTAACATTGGGTAAGATGGCGATTCAGGTTGTAGCCTGCTATAGGTCCTCAACCATGTCTCAAGACTCTCACTCTACATTCCTAAGCACCCTGGAAACTATTAGGGTCCAACCCAACATTCTCATACTAGGTGACTTAAACTACCCCTCCATCAACTGGGAAAACTTCTCATGCACCAATACACTGGCCCAGTGCTTCCTGTTGTTCATCAATTCCAGTGCCTTGGACCAGCTCATTCTTACCCCCACTAGAGGAAGCAACATCCTTGACCTGGTTATTACTAACATGGGCAACTGTTGCCCTATACCAATAGTCAATTCCTCCCTGGTTAGATCCGACCAAAAACTAATCACCATGGAAACCCACATTTCACCCATATCCCCTGCAAAGTTAACCACCATGAAAAACTTCTCCAAAGCTGACTTTGGGCTCCTAAAAACAGAGGTGACTAACTTCACGGCACCCTTGTCAATGGAAAATAGATGCATGACTGCCGAATTGTACACCAGTGCACTGTACGAACACGTACATAAATGCATGGAGCTAGCCATACCCAACAGAACCAAGACGCTCTCCTCCAAAAAAGGAAGCCAATCTGGTGGTTCCCTGCCATTAATAAAAATCTACAATAGAAGGAAGAAACTGTTGCAGAAAAAGGTGAAGTCACAAGACTGGAAAAACTCCCTTATAAGCCTCAACAAAAAGTTGAGATCCCTCATCAAAACCTCTAAAGCCAGCTATGAAGACAGAATTGCAGAAGACACTAAAAACAACCACAAAGCCTTCTATAGTTTTATAAAGACTCTCCATGGCAATACCCAGGTTTGCTCTGAGTTACTGCACAATGGTACCTCCTATACTGAGATAACAAATATTGCCAGCATACTGGCGGACAGATTCAGTGCCAACTTTACCCCTCTCTCCTCCCCTAAAGGAACAAGCACAATACCGGAGAAATGCCATGCATCTAGCATTACAGGTTAAAGCTGCATTGTTCAAGGCCAAAAATACAGCTTTTATTGGACCCGACAATAAGCCTGGATGTGTTCTGAACTACAAAGTGAACTGGCACCACATCTTTGTGCCCTGTTCAATCACAGCCTCACCTCAGGCTTTGTCAATACTGAATGGCGCAATGCTACAGTCATCCTCTCCATAAAGGGGGAGCGACTACAGACCCTGGGAATTATCGCCACATTAGCCTGATGAGTCTGATGTGTAAGGCTGTGGAGCACATCATCTTGGACCTAATTAACAAGGATATAGGGACTCTCCAAACTCTAGATCCCACTCAGTTTGGTTTTGTGAAATGTCGATCATGCCTGCTCAACCTGGTTGACTTCTTTGAGTCCGTCACCAGAGCTGTGGATGAGGGCAAGGCAGTTCATATAGCCTATCTTGATCTGGCCAAGGCCTTTGATACCATTCCCCATTCAGGAATTATTGATAAACTCACCAAGCTAGGCATCAACCCCTATATCACTAGGTGGATTGCAAACTGGCTCACAGAACCCACAGTGTGAAAGTAGCGGACACCAAATCAGACTGCCGAGCAGTCACAAGTGAAGTCCCACAGGGATCAGTTCTGGGTCCTCTCCTGTTTGGCATCTACTTCTCAGAACTCCAGGCCAACACAGAGCAACACTGGCTGACTCCAGCTATTCTCTGTCTCATATCGTCTACTAAGAGGTGATCTCTGCTTGACTTACAAAGCCATGTCTGACCCAGCTCTGTTAGAAATGCTACATCTAAAGAAATCCCAATCCCTCCACACCACATGCTCCAGAGACCTCAACCTCATTACCACAATCAACAGAACATGCTCGAGGGACAGGTTCATAACCCAGAGACTGCCCATGCTCTGGAATAGACTTCCCATACATGTCAAGCAGAGCATCTCACTGGCTCTCTTCAAGAGAAATTTTGATGAGTGGATGGGAAATAGAAAATTCATCCCGGGGATCACTGCAGTGGCTCTACTTGATAAAGGTATTGGGAACTCGCGTCGGGCGGCACGATGACAGGACACTTTTATGGGCTAGGCTTGTAAAGGCTCCAGGGCTATTAGCCTAGTACATACCTATGAACCTATGGTTGTCCTTCGTTGAGGAAGCTAATTTGAATATGCAGTTTGCTTTGGAAGACTTCACAAGAAGTCTTATTTGCTTATTTAAGCTGAGGAGAGAGAGTGTTTCTAGTTTAGGGCTTGGTCCCTCATACTCTTAGGCAGCAATTTCTTCCTCTTATTGTAAAGCCCGTTAATGGCAGTTGTCCACCAGGCAGGTTTGCTGTTCCTTGAGAAGCTTGTTTGGGCACTGCCAACTCAGTGCAACTGGTGTTTTTTATAAAGCATTGTTGTAGAACTTGGCATAGTTGCCAGTTCCATCTGCCGGGGAGGTGCAGTGTGCAGTGAAGCTATTTATACAATCCTGTAAGAGGTTATAATCTACTTTGGAGAAGTTTTTTAGTTTAGTTGCTTCTGGTGGGGGGGGGGGGGGGGGGCAGGTGTAATAGTTACTTGGAATGAGACTGATTTGTGGTCAGATCTCACCAGGGAAGACCTCATGGTGGGGGTGCTACAGTGGTCCCCATATTAGTAAGCACCAGATCCAGGATGTTGACACCCCTTCTGGGGGGTGTCATCCAGCTGGTCCATAACAGTGGAGTTAATGAAGTTGAGGAACCTTTGGGCAAATGAGTTTGAGCACAAATAATTTACCCAGCCAATGAATGGGTAGTTAAAATTGCCCAAAACCATGATGTTTGAATGCATCTTGATAGACTCAAGTAGATCCAAAAGGCAGAGTGGGTGTCCTGATTCATGGAGGGGGTCCTGTAGCTGGCAATGACTTGAATAGGTGTCCTGCCAACAGTTAACTGCACATGAAGTATCTCCAGGGAATCGTCATGGATTGATACTCTGGTCTGCTGGCCCTTTTCCAGTTTGTGCTGGCCAAAAGGACTACGGGTCAGCCATGTCCACTTCAGCTCTTCCACTGTCCAATATGGGCAGAATCATTTCCTCTGGGTCAGGGAGACACACTGGGAGATTTTTTCTCAGGGTAACCAGGGTAAGAGACCATTAGCCCGGGCAGACGTCCTTCCTTTGAGTTGGTCCCCTTCTGCCGGAACTCCTATAAAGAAAAAAACAAAAGATTAAACATTGTATATCTAAAGATGTAATTACATTTAAGAAAGATTAATTTGACACAGATGGGGCTTCTTTTGCTACAGACTCCCAAACCCAACTTTCTGATTGCGAGGAAAACTTTACAGTTTTTATTTTAGGATGACTGAGGAATTTTTATGGGAACAAATAGATGTTCCCACAAAACTGAGGAACATTATATGTTACGAATGGGATATACTGCATTCAGCTCCCATTTTTACTGTATTGCTATTCCTGGAGGGTGTGTTGAATGCTGCTTGTAGTCATCCTTATAACCAGACATCAGTCCCTTAAAAAAAAAAAAAAAACCTTGGCCAGATTTACTTTTAAACACCTTTATTGAATTATCACTTGCGACATAAATTTACATTTATACAAAAGTAATCAAACTGTATTAAATTAACAATATAACATTATATTTCACATATATTGCTATATATCCTATAACCTAAGCAACATTACGCAAATAATTGGATTCCTGTCCATTTTTTAAACAAGAAATGTGTTTATTAAACCTAGATTGCCGTTTTAGTTGTGTCTCATACTGGCAACATGCTGGTACCCAGTCAAAATATTGTATTCCTGAGAGCAAGCTTGGACACAACTTCCCAGATGACATTTCTCACTTCAGAAAAACAGGTCTATCTGACAGACTACTTCAAACAAATGGCCACCAGAACCCAGCTATCTGCAAGAAAAATACTGTAAGCCCTAGGGTTCATGGCCTCATGTATTCTACTAATTCCATATGCAAGACTGCATATGAGGAAACTTCAGTGGTACTTAAGTCTTTGGTGCCAGCATTTTCTGGACCTGGAAACAGTCATTCCTATCATACCTTGTCTAAGGACAGAGTTCCTCTGGTGGGCAGAAGCATGCAACCACAACAAGGGACTGCATTTTACTCAACCCCACGCCACCCAAACCCTGACAACAGACACATCAGACTATGCATGGGGGGCTCACATGGCAGGAAAATGCATTCAGGGCCACTGGAGTTCAAGGCAGATTCTCCTGCACATCAGTCAAAAAGAGATGCTAGCTGTACAGAATACTGTGACAGCTTTCAAATACCTTATCCTTCCAGGACAACTGCTGATAAAAACAGACAACACCACAGTTATGTGGTACATAAACAAGCAGGGGAACCCATTCTTACCCACTCTGCAGGTTAGCCATGGCTCTCTGGAACACAGCCTTGAGCAACAAAGTCCATCTACAAGCTCAATTCCTGCCAGGCAAACAAAATTCACTGCCAGACTACTTAAGCAGAAATTGCCTAGATGCACATGAGTAGAAATTGGAGCCCAACACCTTCAACCTTCTGATCCAGAGGGTGGGGGACACCAGAGCTGGATCTGTTTGTCTCTCCTGAGAACCACCAGCAAATACTGCACCAGGAACCCTCACAGCAGGGCCTGGGTGGATGCCCTATCCTTTCAGTGGAAAAAACTCTCAATCTATGCCTTTCCCACTCTGCCCCTTCTCTCAAGAGTGCTACTCAAGATAAAACAAGACAGGCCAAGGGCAATTCTGATTGCCCCGGACTGGCTCCGGCAGCACTGGTACCCACTCTTGCACAGGCTGACGATGGTGCCACACTGACACCTACACCAGACTCTCCTACCCTGCTGTCTCAGCAGGAGGGACAGATTTTGCATCCACAATTGCAAACCCTAAACCTTGCAGCCTGACTTATCCCTTGAATACCCCACTAGCAACCCTCAGCAAATAGGTGCTGGATGTCATTATGGAAGCCAGAAGGCCTAGTACTAGGCAATCCTATGCTGAAAAGTGGAAAAGATATTGTTCTTGGACTCAGTCCTAAAGGAAAGGACACAGCAGTGCCCTCTTTACCTCTAATCCTAGCAGAGCTTCTCCACAGAGGCCTTCCTTCTCCTCCATTAAGATTCATGCCTCTGCCATTTCTGCTCATTATAGTACTGAGCCACCTCTATTTTCTCACCTTCTCATCAAACAGTTCCTGAGAGGGGCTAACAACTTAAGGCCCCCAAGGAGAGCACCCATCCCTGCCTGGGACCTTAACTTTGTACTGGAAAAGCTCACGCTTCCCCCTTTTGAACCTGCTGCTTCAGCAGAGTTAAAATTCCTCTCTTGGAAAACCGCCTTACATTTAGCCATACCTTCAGCTAGAAGAGTGTCTGAGTTACAGGCATTAATGGCTGTGGAACCCTTCATTATTTTCAGTGCTGACAGGGTTTCCCTCAGGACTAACCTGTCTTTTATGCCTAAGGTGGTGTCCAGTGTGGCTGTAAACCAATCCATCCATTTACCAACCTTCTTCCCTAACCCTCAGAATAAAGAGGAAAGGATCCTGCACTCTTTGGGCATGCACAGACAGCTCAGGTTCTACCTTGATAAGACTAAGAAAATCTGACCAGCAGCTAGTCAGCTTTGCTTCAGGGGCAGCGGGAAGGGCCATTTCAAAACAAACCATTTCCAAATGGATAGCACACTGCATCCATTTCTGCTACAAACAACATGGAAAACCAACCCCTCAGTGGGTCAGAATGCATTCCACTAGGGCTACTTCTACCTTTACAGCATTTCTCAGGGGAGTCCCTACCAGGGACATTCTGGAAGCTACAACCTGGAGTTCTGTACACACCTTCACCAAGCATTACCACTTACCTGTCTTTTCCAAATCCATGGCTGGATTTGCTACAGCAGTCTCGCAAGGCCTACTAGCCAGCCCTAACACTTTTTGACTGGCTCCACCCTTCCTCAGCTTTGGGCTTCAACCCATGTGCGATGACTGCAACAGTGAAACAGTAAGAACATAGTACAGTTGTGTAAACTTACAATAAATGTAGATGTTCAAGTGTATTCACTGTTGCAGTCCTGGTTTCCCTCCCTCCAGCCCCCTGGCTTTCTCTATCTGTCTGCCTCTCCTCTCTATGGCTATTACTAATGGCATTGGTATTTACCTTTTACTGGTGGTGTTCCCCACCATATACTAGCTCCCTATTTGGGGCAAGAAAAACTGATGTAATGGCATCGGCTGCCTGTTTTATACCCCTGATGTCATGGAAGAAGCGACAGCATCTGACGCAGAAATACTAAGACTCTGGTATTCAGGCCGACTGAGCACTACCTGCAGACAGATAACCCATGTGTGAAGACTGTAACAGTGAATACACTCGAACATCTACATTTATGGTAAGTGTACATGACTTTTCCTTCTTCCATTTAAGCCTTCAGAATTCTGAATTACCTGGCATATATGTGGAAATGTTTGCTCTGTCATATGGATAGTCAAGAGGGAATTGGTTTCTACGCTTCATACAGAAGAAAGCTCTTTTTTGAACCAAACTGATCTGATGTCCTTTTCATTCTTCCTCACTGTATGGGTACTGGATCTGACTCGGTAGCATATGTCAGACTTAGAGCTTCAACTCTCAGTCTCCGCCATCAACCCATAATGCCCCAGCTAGCCTACAGTACCTTATATCTCATTTGCCAGTATCTTGGATGGATGTGGATCCTCTCTCAGAAGCCTTTTTCAGTCGTTCAAACATTTGAGTAGTTTTTTTCATCATGAAATTTTATCCAATTTAACTTTCTGTCCAGCTTTTCAGAGTTTCTACTTGTTAGCCCTTTTTTACTTTTCTTTTTCTACCTGTGTATCTGTTATATACTATTGTTGGTACCTCCTTTCTTTTACTTCCTTTTCTACCCTTTTTAGGGTAACTGCCCCTACCATTGTTGGTAGTTTTGCAGTTAAAAAAAATTCCTCTCTGTCCAGCTTCTTTTCCAAAACTATGGCCAAGAAGTCAACAGAATTTAAAAAATGCACTACCTTTAGGCAAAAATTTCTGAATTATGATGCCCACAGGAAGTGCATTCATTGTCCAGGAGCAGCACAGCTTGATACCAGTTGTGCTGTCTGTGCTGAATTTAATTCCAAGGTGATTGCGGATAGGAGGAACAAGTTGGTCTTTAAAGGAGTACCACTATCTTATTCTTCCTTCTCCAGAGCTCAGACCCCCAGCAAACCTCTTAAAACTCCACCAGAGCCTATAAAGAGGTTCCCTTCTTGATCTCCGAAGGCTCCTTTTACCTCTTTCACTTTGGAGCCTCCTCAGAATATTTGAAGATCTTCGGATCCTACTTCCTTCAATCCAAAAGTGAAGAAGACTTCTGATCCTAAGCCATTGAATCTGATAATGTCAAGTAAATCTCCAGTACAGCTCTTAGATCCGGAAATTCTCAGATCCGAGCACTGGTGCTTCAAAGACTCCTAGAACTGTCTCTTCGTGATTGAAGAGGTATCTCCTTGGCTCCATTCCCCCTTTCTGCAAACCATTTCAGTGAAACACTCTAGGTCACAGTCCTCTACCCCGTCTGGCAGGTCCTCCAAAAGTCTCTCTGAAGCCGAAGTGAATAGGATGATGAAGAATTTCCTCAGAGCTCAGATTCAGATGGGTGTTATTCCGGCTCCATCTTTCATCGGATCCATAAGCCTCCTTTCCACTTCCCATATAGTAATATCTCCTTCTGCAATCTGTCCCATGGCTTTGGAGTCTTCGTATCCAAGCGTCCTAAGAGAATCGGTGTCAGAGCCAAAGAGGGGGTTGCATCTTCAACTCAGACAGTTTCTCTGACTGGTTTAGCTCCTATCCCCTCAGATTGGGATGAGTCCCAGAATTGAAGCATTGGCATCGGATCTGGGGGACCAAGATCTACTCCAGTGTTGTCAGAGCCATCCTTGCCTTGCTGAGCCTCTGTGCTAGATAGCTCGGCTTCAGCTCCCTGCTTGAGGCATGGATCAGGACAGATTTGGGACTTGTCTGCTTCTTAAGTTTTGGCTCCTATGCGGCTAGCCACAGCTTCTCCTGGTCCATTTGCCTTCGAGGTGTTGTAGAGGATTCTGTCTCATCCAAGAGATCCAATTTGTCTGTCTTCCTTGGATTCTACATCTGTTCCCCCAGTGGGTCTGACCTCTGATCCCATCAGATCTGTTCCACAGGGACAGCCAGTACCAACTAGATGTTCTTCGTGTTTCACTGTTGCAGTCATTACATTTGGGTAATCTGCTGGCAGGTTGCCCTCAGTCTGCCTGATTAACAAAGTTTTGGGTCCTGCGTCGATTGCTGTCCCTTCTTCCATGACGTCAGGGGTGTAAAACATGCAGCCGACGCCATTACATCAGTCTTTCTTGCTGCACAAGTGCCGGTCGGCCGACTCCTGAAATTTTTGTTTGAGTTTCAGAACCAAAGTCTTCAACTAAAAGCTAAGTACCCCATTGGAGAAACTTTTTCTTGCTCCTTACCAATGTCAGTAAAAGTTAATAATTGAATTACTTGTGTGAAGATAATACCTCATAAGGATTTTCATTTGTACTGTATTCCTTGCCTAGGCCCTGACCACAACGTACCTTGCTGTCTGTTTTGTGCTAAATTTAATCAATGCACTATTAAACGTCTGTATATTTTTGCCTCTAAATATTTTGACTCACAATTTAATTATCCAGAAATGCCGTTGGTTGGCAATCCAACTACCGGAATACCTAAAAAAACTCAAAGAAAAAGACAGACTGTCGAGGTCCAAAACTGACGACGCTTCTCCTAAGCCAGTCATCAGTTCGCCGGTACTCAGTGAGGCGCTTTCGCAGCCTCTGATACCCGCTACTTGTGATTCGCAGGCCTCTACTGAGACTCATTCGGAGTCCGGTATGCCATGGGATGCTTCAGTTATGGAACCCGCGGATGTCTCTACTTTAGATGGGTCCGGAGCCGCTGTGCAGACACCGGCTTCTGAGGGTGTTTTCAGGCCTACAGATTTGTGTATTAGACCGATGCCGTCTTCAAAACTAAGGCCAAAATCTAAATCTATGTCTAAAATGCCTGGGCCACATGTACAGGCCCCTATGCCTAAAAACAAATGATCAAAATGCCTGAAGATTTAATTACTCTGATCAGGGGTAGCCAACCCCCCCCCCCCCTCCTTCTAAGAGGCCTAGGCAAGACATTGATTATGAATCTTCTGAACAGGATTCCATTTCTTCTGACTCTTCTAATGAACAGGATTTGTCTATACCTACTTATGAGGACTCTGATGCAGAAGATTCCATTACTTCTGCTTCTCTCCGTGAAGATTTTTCTTTTGTGAAAACTTTACATACCTTAATGGAACATTTCCACTGGGAAAGTCAGGATTTCTCTGAATCTAAAAAGAGACTTGGGGATTTTCTTCTTCTTCCTCAGCATAGGCCTTTGGCTATACCTCCTGTTCTAGACATTGTTGATGATGTTTTTTCAGAATCTAGTATGGCTCCTGATTCTCTGCTCCTTGTAAGCCAGATGGATACTACAGGGTTCCTGACTCCCACAAATTCCTTTTCAAAAATCTTATTGCAGATCCAGAAACCATTTCTCAGGGTCCCAAGGGCATTAAGGCCTCTACTGCTAAAAATCCTACCCCTTTTGATAGAGATTCCAGGGCGCTGGATAGATGGGGTAAGAAGGTTTACACTTCTGCAACCTTGGCAATCAGGGCTTTAAACTGTCAATTTCATATGCTTAAATATCAACAGCATATCATGGGACTGCTTAAACAAAAAATGATGTTAATTTCTGACTGTGTGGAAAATAAAGATTTACAGGATTTATTGCATTCAGCTGAACAGGTTGGAAAACATACTTAGCAATGTGGTTTTGATTCTTTGGAGGCCTCTTGCAGGGCTGCTGTAACTGGGTCTGTGCTAAGAAGGCATCCTTGGCTCAAAGAGCAAACTCTGTCTGATCATGTTAAAGCAAAATATTTGGACGCTCCTTTACAACAGGACCATCGCTTTGGTAATAAGGCTGAAGAAGTTTTAAAAAAGATGGACGATAAAGCCAAATCTATGCAAACTGTGAAAGATTTCTACAAGTGCAACCTCCAAGATTTAGTAGGCACTGGCCTACTAAGAACTGGTCTATTCCAGTTCCTTCGAGAGCCACTCAAGTCAAGCCCAGACATTCCAAAGGCTCCTGGTTTCAGTCACAAGGGACTTTTAGAACAAAACAATGGGGTGCCTCCACCTCCAAATATGGAAACAACAAGGCACCTCCCTATGGTAAACAGTCTCAATGACTTCCCTCTACACTCACCAAGCACTTACCTTTTAGCTGCCCCTTTGGGGGGAAAACTGGCACTTCATGCAAGAAACTGGCAACTTATAACCCAGGACAAATGGGTTTTAAATATAGTATCCCAGGGATACAGATTTCATTTCCACACGGTGCCAATCCCAAAGTGATGGCCAGACCTGCCCCCGGTGCCAATCCCAAAGTGATGGCCAGACCTGCCCCCAAATCAGTGGGCAGAGGCCCAGAAACAAGTACTGTCCCTCATGAACATGGGGGATGTTCTTCATACCACATTGCTGCAGTCCTAACACTCGGGGTAGTCCGCTGTCCCAGTCGGCCCGAATACCAAAGTATATGGCTGACGTCGGTCAAGGCGCATTAGTCTGACGTCAGGACGTCAGGGTACAAATGCGCATGACCGACGTCATATCCTCAGTCTTTTTTGCCGCATGGTCCGATGCAGAAGCAGTTTTGCAAGTGCAGGTTGGCGTTCTGAGATTTTCCGAAGTCGGAGTTTCAGACCGAATCCAAGTTGGCTAAGTACCCCGTTGGGGATTATTTTGGTTTTTTCTTGCCTCAGTATTTTACGGATGTCAGAAAAAGTGAATAACTGTATTTCTTGTGGGAAACAGATACCTCATAGGGATTACGATACCTTGTGTATACCTTGCTTAGGGCCTGAGCACGACGTTGTTGGCTGTCGCTCTTGTGCTAGATTTAACAAACGCACTATAAAGAGAAGATTAGATTGTGCCAGGTTAGTTTTGGGAAGCGGTGTAATTATAAAATGCCGTCGGATGCTCCGACAAAAAAGCGCAAGGACAAAACAGCAAAGCCTAGGCTGGAAGATCCGTCCGTCCCGGACGCCGGTTCTTTAGAGGGCTCGGTGGAGCCAGGGTTCAGCCAGAAATTTCTTTGGAATCCCAGGGAGAGACTTTATTACTGCAAGATGTGACCTCTCAGGAGGTAGGCCAGGCGGAAGGGGCTTCTCAGGTAGCTGTTCTTCCTTCCCTTCCTAAGGTGGTTAGGCCCTCCTGCTGTTTCCAAGGCTTCTCCCAGGGGCAGGCCAGGTTTTGTTTCAGGAGTTACCCTAGTTCTTCAGGGTCTGTACCTAAGAAGCATATGCTTAAGATGGCAGAAGATTTGATTACAATGATTAGAGGTTCTATGCCCCCTCCTGATAAGAGGCCTAGGGTGGAACCTGAGCTTGGGAGTTTTGAGCAGTGTTCGGATGCTTCTGAGTCTTCGGCTGAAGACTTGCAGGAGTATCCTTACTCTGATTCTGATGTAGATGATTCTACTCCTTCTGCTTCTCCTCCTGAGGATTTTTCATTTTCAGAGACTCTTCATTCCATGAGGGAGCATTTTAAATGGGAAGGTCAGGATTTCTCTGATTCCAGGAAAAGGCTTAGGGAATTTTTGTTTCTACCCCAGCATAGGCCTTTAGCTACACCTCCTGTTCTAGATGTGGTAGAGGATGTTTTTGCAGAGGCTTCTCTGAACCCTGACTCTTTGCCTCCTGCTCCAGTTAAACCGGATAGATATTATAGGGTGCCTGAAGCTCATAAGTATCTTTTTAAGAGTCCTAGGGCAGACCCAGAAACTGTTTCACAGGGGCCTAAAGGTGTTAAGGCTTCTGTTGTTAAAAATCCTGTTCCTCCAGATAAAGAGGCTAGGGCTTTGGATAGATGGGGAAAGAAAGTGTATACTTCTTCCACTTTGGCCATGAGAGCTTTGAATTGCCAGTTTCACATGTTGAAATACCAAAATTATCTCCTTTCACAATTAAAGTCTAAGGTAGATGCTTTGGCGGAAGGCATTGAGTGTAAAGAGTTGCAGGATTTAGTTCATGTTTCTGAACAGGTGGGTAAGCATTCTTTGCAATGTGGTTTTGATGCTGTGCAGGCCTCTTGAGGGTGGCTGCCACTGGTTCGGTTCTTCAGGCACGCCTGGTTGAGGGATCAGAATTTAGCTGAGCATGTGAAAACAAGGATTTTAGATGCTCCTTTACAATCTGATGTGTTGTTTGGTTCACCTGTGGAAGCAGTTCTAAAGAAAATGGAAGACAAGGCTAAGTCTATGCAGACTGTTAAAGCTTTTTGCAGGTTCAGCCTCCAAGTTTAGTAGAAATTGGCCTACCAAGGGGTGGACATATCCTGCTTATGATTCCCAGTCTAGGGGTAGGTCTAGACGTGGTAGAGGCAGAGCTCAAGGTTCTTTTAGGCCTAGAACAGGAG
Source organism: Protopterus annectens (assembly GCF_019279795.1). Taxonomy (NCBI): domain Eukaryota; kingdom Metazoa; phylum Chordata; order Ceratodontiformes; family Protopteridae; genus Protopterus; species Protopterus annectens. Next base: position 487,530,143 of record NC_056739.1, read on the forward strand.
TTCACCTGCTCAGTCTTCTGGTGAGGGCAGGGGTCAGTCCTTTCGTAAACAGACACAATGACCTGCCTTTTCAGCTGCCAGAATCTTCTCGTCTGGCAGCACCTTTGGGAGGAAGGTTGGCACTTTTCAAAGAAAACTGGAGTTTAATTACCCAAGACAGATGGGTATTGGATATCATTCACCACGGTTACAGGTTTTATTTCCATACCTTGCCTCCTTTCAAAGGCATGCCAGACATTCCTCCTCAACAAAGGAAAGAGGCTCACAAGCAAATTTCTCTGTTGCTCCAAATAGGGGCCATTCAGCCGGTTCCTGTGCCAGAAAGGGGCCTAGGATTTTATTCTCGCCTATTCCTAGTACCAAAAAAGGGGAACACGTGGAGACCAATTTTGGATCTGTCTATCCTCAACACTTATCTGGACATTCCCAAGTTCAAAATGTTGACGTTACAACAGCTTTTACCTCTGCTGGGCAAAGATCACTGGATGGTAACTTTGGATCTCAAGGAAGCTTACCTACATGTTCCTATCAGACTAATTTGCAGGAAGTATCTGCGTTTTCGAGCTGGGAATTCTCATTATCAGTTCTCTGCATTGCCCTTTGGCTTATCTACTCCGCCCAGAGTATTCACAAAGGTTCTGGCTCCAGTGATAGCTTTCTTCAGGCTAAAAGGAATACAAATCTATCCTTATTTGGACGATTGCCTGATTCTGGCTCAAGGAAGGGACGTGCTTCTTCAGCATTTGGAATATGTGATAGCAGTGCTAAGATGCCTAGGGTATTCTGTGAACGAAATAAAGTCCAGTCTAGTACCCTCTCAAGACATGTGCTTTCTGGGTGTGAGACTGAATACAGCAACCCAGATGGCCTTTTTAACCCCGGACAAACAAAAGCATCTTTCTCTTTACTTCCATCAACTATCTCATCAGTCCGGGCTGACTGCAAGGACAGTCCTTCAAGCCTTAGGGTTCATGGCATCTTGTATTCTGGTACTTCCCAATGCCAAACTGCATATGAGGAAGCTACAATGGTATCTCAAAAATGTATGGACACAGCACTGCCAGGATTTGGACACTGTCATTCAAATAATACCTTGCATTCAAAAGGAATTTTTGTGGTGGGCTCAGGAATGTCACCTAAACAAGGGACTCTCTGTGACCCGGCCAGAGGCGAGTCAGATTCTAACGACAGATGCCTCAGACACAGCTTGGGGAGCTCATCTGAATGGAAAGTGGATACAAGACAAGTGGCCTGCCAGACTGCAGCATCTACATATCAACATGAAGGAGATGTTAGCAGTCCAGTTTGCATTACTGGCTTTCAAGGATTTACTTCTTCCAGGGCAGGTGTTGATTCTAACAGACAACACAACTGTCATGTGGTACATCAACAAACAAGGGGGAACACATTCTTATCCTATGCAGGCAAGCAATGATTTTGTGGGAGACTGCGTTAAGCTTGCAGCTGAATCTTCAAGCAAGGTTTCTGCCAGGAGCACAGAACTCCTTAGCAGATGTGTTAAGCAGGCAAATCATGGATCCCCACGAGTGGAAACTGGATCTTCATGTATTTCAGACATTGACAGTGTCATGGGGAACTCCAGACATAGATCTGTTCGCTTCTCCACTAAACCACCAGCTGCCAAAGTTTTGCACGAAAAGGTTTCATCACACAGCCTGGAAAGTGGATGCTCTTTCTTTCAGTTGGAAAAATCTTCATGTGTATGCCTTTCCACCTCTGCCTCTCCTCCCAAAGGTACTTCTAAAGGTCAGACAAGACAAGCCAAGGATGATTTTAATAGCTCCAGATTGGCCTCGCAGCACTGGTACCCATTACTGAGGAGTCTGGTAAGGAAGCCTCCATGGCCCTTACCTTTGATTCCACACCTATTGTCTCAGAAGGACGGGCATCTGCTCAATGTCAAGCTTCACTCTCTTCATCTAACAGCTTGGCATATTCTGTTTTGAACCATAGCAGGTCTCAGCTTCCTCAACAAGTTTTGAATGTGATTATGGAAGCCAGAAGACCTAGTACAAGGAAAGTGTACGCAGGAAAATGGAAGAGATTTTTATTTTGGTGTGCAGCAAAGGATTTGGATGTTTCTGAGCCAAATTTGAGTGTGGCTCTTCAATATCTTACTGAGTTATTGGACAAAGGTTTGTCTTTCTCTTCCATTAAGATTCATGCTGCAGCAATTTCAGCTCACTATGATTGTGACCCACCATTGTTTTCTCATCCTTTGTTCAAGCAATTTCTTAGAGGGGCAAAGAATATAAGACCCCCACGTAGAGCTCCTACTCCTGCTTGGGACCTCAATTTTGTGTTGGAGAAACTCACTCTACAACCTTTTGAGCCTGCAGCTACTGCTGAATTGAAATATTTGTCATGGAAGACTGCTTTTTTGTTAGCCATTACATCTGCAAGAAGGGTGTCTGAATTGCAGGCCCTTATGGCGGTTGATCCTTTCCTGATTTTTCATAAGGATAGGGTATCTTTACGTACTAATCCTTCCTTTAGGCCTAAAGTGGTTTCTAGTGTGGCTTTAAACCAAACTATTCATTTGCCTACCTTTTATGCAGATCCCCAAAATAAGGGGGAAAAGATTTTGCACACTTTAGATGTACACAGGCAGTTGCGTTATTATTTAAGCAGGACTAAGGATTTTAGGCAGTCTCAGCAGTTGTTTGTTTCTTTTGCTTTGAGTTCTCAGGGCAAGCCTGTGTCAAAACAAACTATTTCTAAGTGGATTGGGTTTTGCATTGCATTTTGGTATTCCCATCATGGCAAGGAGATTCCAGCTGGGATTAGGCCTCATTCCACTAGGGCTACTGCCACTTCAACAGCATTTCTAAGGGGGGTGGCAACTAAGGATATTTTGGAGGCAGCTACTTGGAGTTCAGTGCATACTTTCTCTAAGCATTACCACCTTCCTCTCTACTCTAAATCTAGGGCTGGTTTTGCCACGGCTATTTTGCAGGGCATGTTGTCAGCTCCTGCTTCCTTATGATTTGCCAGCCTCCCTTACCTCTGCTTTGGGATTCTACCCAAGTGTTAGGACTGCAGCAATGTGGTATGAAGAACATAGTACAGTTTTGTACCTACCATAAATGTAGATGTTCGAAGATCCACATTGCTGCAGTCCAATTTACCCTCCCTCCTTCCCCTCTGTGTTTAGGGGTGGTTGTGTGGGTGAGGTTATACTCTTGTAAATTTGTATATATTGTATATATATTTGGTGCAGGAGTGTGTGGTGTTTTTGGTTTTAGCCTTATCTTTTAGGGTCTTCTGACATCTGGGGCAAGAAAAGACTGAGGATATGACGTCGGTCATGCGCATTTGTACCCTGACGTCCTGACGTCAGACTAATGCACCTTGACCGACGTCAGCCATATACTTTGGTATTCGGGCCGACTGGGACAGCGGACTACCCCGAGTGTTAGGACTGCAGCAATGTGGATCTTCGAACATCTACATTTATGGTAGGTACAAAACTGTACTTTATTCTACCTGTACCAGAAGAAGAAAAGGGACAAGGTTTCTATTCAAGACTTTTCCTGGTACCCAGAAAAGACAAATCATGGCGTCCAATTCTGGACTTATCTAAACACATTTCTGGACATTCCAAAATTCAAGATGCTGACTCTTCAACAGTCACTTACTATGCTAGGCAAAGATGCCTCGTTGGTAACGCAAGACTTAAAAGAGGCTTACCTGCATATCCCAATCAGGGAATATTGCAGAAGATACCTCCGCTTCAAAGCAGGCTACTTGCATTACCAGTTCTCTGCACTGCCCTTTGGCTTATCTACTGCGCCCAGGGTCTTCACAAAGTGCCTGGCTCCAGTAATTGCATTTTGCAGGCAAAGAAATATTCAAATATATCCATACCTGGACGATTGTCTAATTCAGGCAGAAAACAAGGACATTCCTCTAAAGCATCTGGCATTTGTAAAAAGGTTCGAAATTGTCTATGGTACAACATAAACGAAAAGAAATCACAACTGGTACCCTCTCAAAAAATTACATTCCTGAGTGCAAGCTTGAATACAACTGCCCGGATGGCTTACCTTACGACAGAAAAGAAAATTAATTTGGTAACTTACTTCAAACAGGTGGCCACAAAAAACCTGCTATTTGCAATACAAATTCTTCAAGCCTTGGGGTTCATGGCCTCCTGCATTCTTCTAATTCCATATGCAAGGCTGCATATGAGGAAACTTCAGTGGTACTTAAAAAGTTTATGGAGTCAACATTGTCACAGCCTGGAAACAATGATTCCTATCATACCTTGCCTGCAACTAGAGTTCCTATGTAGGGCAGAGGCCTGCCACCAAAACAAGGGATGGCCATTCACTCCACCCCCTGCTGCCCAAACCCTAACTACAGATGCATCAGACTATGCTTGGGGGGGCTCATCTGGCAGGGAAGTGCATTCAGGGCAAATGGAGCCCAAATCAAATGCACCTTCATATCAATCAGAAAGATATACTAGCTGTACAGAATGCACTGACAGCCTTCAAGGACTACCTTCATCCAGGACAATTAATGATAAAGACAGACAACACCACAGTTATGTGGTACATAAACAAGCAGGGGGGTACCCACTCCTACCCCATTTGCAGACTAACCATGCCATTGTGGAACACGGCCTTGACCTACCAAATGCAACTACAAGCTCAATTCCTGCCAGGAAAGCTGAATACTCTGACAGATGAACTAAGCAGAAATCTCATGGACCCACACGAATGGAAACTGGAACCACTGATTTTCAACATGTGGACACGCAAATGGGGGAGTCCAGACATAGATCTTTTTGCCTCACCCCAGAACTATCAGTTGGACAAATTCTGCACAAGAACTCCTCACAAAAAAGCCTGGAAAGTGGATGCTCTATCATTCAGCTGGAAAAACCTATCAGTCTATGCTTTTCCCCCACTGCCTCTGATCTCCAAAGTTCTACTAAAAGTCAACCAGGACAAACCAAAAATGATTCTGATTGCTCCAGACTGGCCTCGCCAACACTGGTACCCACTCCTGCTCAATGTGTCACACCTTCCACCATGTCATCTGCCTCAGACACCTTACTTACTGTCTCAGCAGAACAACCAAATTATGCACACTCGGCTCCAAACTTTGAATCTTGCAGCGTAGCTAATCACCTAAATTCACCCTTAGCATCCCTCAGCAAACCTGTGATGGATGTCATTTTGGAGGCGAAAAGGCCTACAACTAGAAAATCTTATGCTGACAAATGGAAAAGATTCTGTGCCTGGAACCACTCTCAAGGAATAAGCACAGCAGTGCCCAATATTCCTCAGATTTTACAATACTTAACTGAGATGCTTCACAAGGGCCTGTCCTTTTCTTCCATAAAAATCCATGCCTCAGCCATTTCAGCTCATTACAACACAGAACCTCCCTTCTTCTCTCATCCTCTGCTAAAGCAGTATCTCAGAGGGGCCAAAAACTTAAGACCACCCAGGAGAGCTCCAACCCCTGCCTGGGACCTCAATTTTGTATTGGAAAAACTCACTCTCCCTTCTTTTGAGCCAACTGCTACTGCAGACTTAAAATTTCTCTCCTGGAAAACAGCATTCCTTTTAGCAGTCACGTCAGCTAGAAGGATTTCTGAATTACAGGCTCTTATGGCAGTGGAGCTTTTCATTATTTTTCATGCGGACAGGGTGTCCCTGAGGACCAATCCATCCTTCATGCCTAAAGTGGTTTCCAGTGTGTGTGGCTCTTAATCAGACCATTCATTTGCCAACTTTCTTTCCCAATCCACAAAACAAGGGAGAGTGGATTCTGAATTCATTGGATGTACACAGACAACTTAGATTTTACTTAAACAGGACAAAATCTCTAAGAAAATCTGAACTACTGGTGGCATTTGCTGCAGGGGCAGAGGGAAAGACTATTTCAAAGCAGACTATTTACAAATGGATAAGCCATTGTATTTGTTTCTTCTATATGCACCATGGTAAACCTATTCCCCAGGGGATCAGATCTCATTCCCCCAGGGCTGCTTCTACTTCTACAGTCTTTCTCAGAGGTGTTCCTACCAGAGACATTCTAGAAGCTGCTACCTAGAGCTCAGTTCATACGTTCACCAAACATTACCATTTACCTTTCTTCTCTAAATCCAGAGATGGCTTTGCCACTGCTGTCCTGCAGGGCCTTATAGCTGGTCCTAATGCTGTATAAATCCATCCTCCCAACCATAACTTTGGGAATCTAACCAAATGTAATGACTGCAGCAGTGAAACACGAAGAACATAGTACAGTTGTGTACACTTACCATAAATGTAGATGTTCGAGTGTATTCACTGTTGCAGTCCTGGTTACCCTCCCTCCAGACCCCTGTTTTTCTCTTACTATACCTCTGCTTTCTTTTACTATGCTTAAAAGCCATCTTGGTGTATTTGCTTTTGTTTGGAGGTATATTTTTTGTGTTTTTTTATTTTATATATATATATATATATATATATATATATTAGAATACATAGATTCCCCATATATATATATATATATATATATAGATTAGAATGCATAGATTCCCCTTTGGAATCTCTCTCAGAGAATACTAACTTCACTGCAGGGGAAGGGTCCCCTAGATCACCACCTAATAACGTCTCATTTGGAGACCTTTCGGAGATCCTTGAGCAGAAAGGTGGTTGGACCAAAGATACTCCTTCCCCAGAGCAATCAGTATTTTTGGAAGCTTTTGGTTTTGGCCCATCTGCATTTTGGGTGACTGCCACAGCTGATGAGCTTATTGACCTACTATCTCACTGGGCCTCGAAGAAACCAGACTGTTGTCAAACCAGACCCCCATTGTCCAGACAAGATTTTGGCACCACCAAAATACAGAAACTCAAAAAAAGGAGCCAGCACCAAAGAATAGGGATATATATATATATATATATATATATATATATATATTCGGCCCCAAGGCCTTCATCAGTGATACACTCATAACATTCAAAGGAAAACTTAAGTAGTATCCTGAATACATTAATTAGGTAGATCAATCAGCATTTAAAGACATAGCGCAGTACATGAAATCAGATACAAAATTATTATAAACCATCATTCAAAGGTGGTCATTCAGGCCAGGGGAAAATAAACCCCCCTAATTTAATTATCACAGCCTTCTCCTTGTTATTCAATTTACTGTGCCATCCCATTTTCCTGGATCTGTCCCCCCAAATTTTATCTATGACAGTAAAATGAAATGTAGCTGTTTTATGTTTTTGGACATGTCTGTAAAGAGCATTAGTCAAACACTGATTTCTAATATCACTGAAGTGTTCAGACATTCTGATCCTTAGTGGCCTGGATGTCTGTCCCACATAAAAGGCGGAACAGGAGCAGGTGGCCAAATAGACCACCCAATCCGTCCCACAATTACCAAAACATTTAACCTGATAGACCTTACTAGTATTTCTACTAGAAAATTCCTTGGTTTTAAGTATATGTGTACAGAACGAACAGTGCCCACATGGAAAGGACCCCATCAACTTATCCCCAGTTAATGTAGTTTGTTGGCCAAAAGTGGACTTCTTGAATCTAGATTTAAAATTACTAAAGTATGACCCCTACGATAGGAAAACAAACATTCAGGTGGTAGTATCCTGGCTAGATCTTGATTAGCCAAGAGAATGTTCCAATTATTTTTAATAACATTTCTCGTCACATTAATGTTTCTTCCATATTTAGTCACAAACCTAATTGTATCTTGTTCTGCACCTGATCTCACCCTGTATTCCAATAATTTAGCTCTGTCCTGGTCCTGAGCCCAATTACTGGCTGTCCTGATATACCCTGGCTTGTATCCACGATTGTGAAACCTTTTTATGAGATCCTGTTGGTGATGGGCGTAGGTCCCTTGATCCAAACAAATTCTCCTAACTCTCAAAAATTGAGATTTGGGTACGTTTCTGATAGTATGAAGGGGATGTAAACTAGTAGCCTCCAATAAACTATTGTATTGGGGGTATTTACGAAACACTTAAGTGGACAAAGTATGATCAGAGTTGCATGTTACTCGAACATCCAAAAATTGGATCTCTTGATCATGCATGTTGAGTGTAAATTCAATCTCCCATTTGTTCTCATTTAGATATTGAAAAAACTCTAGTAAATATGTGACATCACCACGCCAAATCAGTCAACAGTCGTCGGATATCCATCTCCCCTAAATAGATGTTGTGCAATGGGTCATAAATAGGAAACTCCTCTAGGTACCCCATGAAAAGGTCCGCATAAATGGGGGCAAAAGATGCTCCCATCGCTGTTCCTTGTGTTTGTCAGAAACAGTCAGTTTGAAAATAGAACACATTCTTGCTTAATATGTGTTCAGCCATACAAATCAACAGGGTGTTGAAGCCGGGTGGATAGATGTCCGCCTTATCAAGCCAGTATTTTAATGCCTTGAGTCCAGCCCAATGGGGGATATTTGTATAAAGAGCGGTGACATCTAACGTGCACATCATCCAACCTGGTTCCAGCTCTGAGTCAGACAGAATCTGGAGGAATTCAGTGGTGTCTTTCAGTCTAGCGCGGACCATCTGTAGTAGAAGCTGTAAATATTGTGTAAGATATACTGAAAGGGGGTCAGTCAATGAACCCGTGCCAAGATACTATGGGACTGCTTGGTCGTTTCTTCACACATTTATGAATTTTAGTAGCAGATATAAAATCTGCCTCTGGGGATCATCCACCACCAATTGTTGTTTCGTTTTCTCATCAGTAATAACCTCTTCAGCAGCTAGTTCCAAAAAGGAATCTATTTCCCTTTTGAACTACATAGTAGGGTTAAGCAGCATAGACATGTAGTATCTGGAATCATGTAACTGTCTATAAGCCTCATTTATATAATATTGAAAGCCCATGACTACCACCGCTCCTCCTTTGTCCGCAGATGTAATGGCAATATTAGATTTATTTTTCAAATTTATCAAAGCTTTTTGTTCCTCTTCAGATAAATTGTGATCTACCATACGGGAATCATTTAATTTGAAATGCAGATCTTTGAGACAAGATTCCTGAAACACAGACACAAATTTATCCATAGGGGGTTGAAAGTTGGATTTCCGAAAACGAAAATCCCTACTTGTTCGATTGTTATCTTATCCACCAAAAATAGTTTTAAATTCAGCAAATGACAAAATGCCAATAAATCATTGACAACAGAGTCTTCATTCACAAAAAAAAAACAGGGACATATGATAGTCCTTTGTTCAGTAACTTTATTTCTACGTCAGTCAAATTAGCAGAAGAAATGTTGTGCACATTGGAAAGTTCAATTATTGGGGTATGAAAACCTGTAACAATGTTTCCACATTTTTCACGCCTTCTATGCTTTCTATCACCCCTACGTTGTTTATTCTTAAAGGGTCATCCAGACCTCTAGATTTCTTATGTGCTGAGGACCCCTGAGTGAGTACTTGTTCTATTTCAATAGCAGATGAATCTTCCCCTGGCGTACTGCTGTGATCAGTATTAGATCTCTTTAAGATTGATCTAGGTCTTTTCTTCCTAAGCTTAACCACCCCGGGCTGCCCATCAAAAAACTTTACCATTTTTCTGGTCCAAAGGGTTTGCCCTTGTCATAATCTGTCAGATCTCTCTGAAATTTATGTAATTTTTTTCGTCTTCCAAGGATAACAAATCCTGGGAAAGTTTGGTCAAACATGACTTAAACTGTGGTTGTCCATCAAAAACTTTCACTTCCTCACAAATTTGTTTAATCTCATTGGTATTAGTGACTATAATACGTTCATAATAGGAAAACAAAACATTAACAAAGGACATTGTAGCTTGTTGCACAGATGCCCACTCTTCCAACAACATGTCATCTGGCGCACTAACAAAGGGTTGTGTACGGATTCTTAATTCCCTTGGTGTAATGTTTTTGGCTTGATATGCCCGAAACAGTTTTAGATGCCAGACATTCATCCTAAGTGAGGACATACTTTTGGTAAGCTTTCCAAACAAATCCCTACAGATGTTATCCAGGTTTCTAAGATTATTGTCAGTTCCTTCATTACGATCTACAAGCCCAAAAACTTGCACGTCATCCTTATTGGATGACAATCCCTGTAAGATTGACACCAAATCCATAATATAATAGAAGTAACTATTCTGTGTGAAAAAAAAGGTGGGCAGAATATGTCTAACACACTTATTAATCTTCACGTAATATATGCAATCACAAAATATTCACAAGAAAGTACACATTGATACAGATTCAATTAGGAAAAATAAGACTTAGAAATATGACCACCATCAGTGTAATAACACGTTGGTCATACAGTCTCTGAATGTCATAAATGCTGTGTTAGATTAACAATACTTGAAGTCACATCTACATACAAAAATATCAGGCACAGTACAGCTTGACCAAACAAAATACCTATTTATAAAAATAAATGAAAAATATACAACATAGCTCAAAATAGCATATTCAAGTTTCCCCAATTCTTACATATAACACATACATAAATAACACTTTGTATTACTGTGTATTCTGTGTCAAAAAATCCTACATATACAAAAATTCAAGATATATTTAAGAACATAATAATAGAGTGTACAAAAAGACCTAACTGTGGCAAAAGCCTCCACATACAGTGTTAATACAATAGTCCCAAATTCCTGTATTATGTAATGAACATTCCCTTATATTCTGTATAAGTAAATGGCTGAGCTTAAACAAAAACGCAGAAAAACACAGACACAACCCACCAACCTATCCAATTAAATTTTAAATGGGATGCTCCAAAATTGTCCGAACTGGAATTATTATAGCATGAGCAAAACCCATACATATAATTTATGCCTGTTTGTAATAAAACATATGATATGAGTTTGATTCATGGTTTATATATCAAGATATTAATATATATATATATATTTTCTCACTCTTTGGTGCTGGCTCCTTTTTTGAGTTTATGATTGCTTTTTGGGCCTTTGCACCTGCCTTACGTGCGAGTACGTTGTGTAGTGGATACCACCAAAATACAGACCTCATTGAAGCCAAGGAGTCCCTGTTAATGCTATGGTTGTTGCGACAGCCAGAAAAAAAGGAGCTAGCAGAACAGAGTTCCTCTGTCCATCCCCCTAATATAGTGTTGAGGGTGTTGGACAGAGCTGGAAAGTGCATATTTGCCTTTGCCTTGAGGTCACTGAATTATTTGGCACATTTACAAGGTTGCAGAAGGATTTGACCAAGGAGCTCTCCAAATTCCTGTCTGAGTCCATGTCTGTGGAGAACTTGTAAAAGATCATCCTCACAACTGACCGCTCTGTTATCCTTTTCCAGTGCGTCCATGAGGTTTATATCCCATGCTATAGAGGGTACCTTATGGGCTGCCGGTTCAGACATTGCTATACAGTGACATGCCTGGATGCAGTTACCTGCCTTTTTAAGTCTTCTTTCAATGCTGCTTTTGATGGAACGTCCTTGTTTGGCCCTTCTGTTAAAGAAATGCTCTCCTGCAGTGAACAGGAAAGAACACCCTGTCGGCTGTAGAGATTTGCTTTTCTACCTCCTCAGTGATCCTTCACCTAGAATCAAAGTGGGGGCAAGAAAATGCGGTTCCAGAAATCCCAGGGTTCTTCTCAGGACTTGTGCAGGGGGCAACTCCCCTAGGGCAGAGCAGGAAATGAGAATGGAAGATGGTGTACTCATGGGAGAAGGGAGCCTGCAAAACCAGGGTTTCCAAGATTCCTTTCCAGATGGACCCTTTCAGGGCTCCTGAAGGGTTGCCCGAATGCTCACCTCGGGAGGCAGTCAGGAGTTGCTTTTCCTTGCACCCAAATTCTTGGCTTCTTATAACAAAATATTCTTGGGTGCTAAAAATTATATCCAGAGGTTATTTCATATCATTTTTTCAGACTCCCCCATTCAAAAGAAGAAAGCTTCCTAACATCCCACCCAGTCAGAGAGAAGCTGCAGCTCAAGAGATTCAGAAGCTGCTGCTCAAGAGAGTCATCCAGGAAGTTCTGCATCAACCAAAGAGGATTCGGAACTTACTCTAGGTTCTTTTCAGTGCAAGAGAAAACAGGGGACCTGAGACCAATTTTGGATCTAAGCAACCTGAATCATTGTGTGAGGAAATCAAAGTTCTGAATGGTCATGGTTCAGTCAATTCTGACGTTTTTTGCAGAAGGACAATTGGATGTACTCAGTCAGTCTTCATGACGCATACTGTCATGTCAAGATGAACAGATGCTCCTGAAGACATCTGCACTTTCGGTTGGGACCCAGCAACTGTCAGTTCAGAGCCCTGCCCTTTGGTCTCACCACAACTCCCAAGGTGTTTACCAAGTGTATGGCAGTGGTAGCTGCTCACCTGAGATTACTAGGATTCCAAGTATTTCCATATTTAGATGACTGGCTCCTTACAGCCCCAACCAGGCATCTCCTGGAACTGTCCAGGGACTATTTGCTCCAGATTTGTCAATCACTAGGCATCACAGTCAGCATCTTCAAATCCATTTACCTGGGCTGTTCCTTTTTTCTGTCTCTCCAGTGGCCATGGTGACCAAGAATGCCTCCCTGCTGGGTTGGGGCATTTCTTGGAAAGGACAGTCCAAGGCACATGATCCCCTCATGAGACCAATTTTCACATCAGTGTCCTGGAGATGAGAGCATTCCTACTAACGTTGTAGACATTTAAAGATGTTCTACCTGTGGGGACTATTGGTGTTCAAATCAACAGCATATCTGTGGTCTAGTACATCAACAAACAAGGGGGAATCCGATCTTTTCACCTCTTTCAAGAAGCTATGAGAATGTGGCAGTGGGCAATTTCCTCCAACCACTTTCTAGTGGCAGCACACATTCTGGGAAAATCCAGTGTACTACTGGACAATCTCAGCAGGTCCATTCTGATGCCTCACTAGTGGTCTGTCAGTCATGCAGTGGTGGTGAAAATAGTCTGTCATTGGGGCCAACCTTGCTGTGATCTCTTTGTATCTCCCACAATAACAAGTGTGGCAGATATTTTGCCCTAATTCCCCCTCAGAGGGAGTCACCAAGAAATGCTCCAGTCCACATTTGGCCCTCTGGTCTCCTTTATGCCTATCCCCAGGTACCTCTGATTCCAAATTTCTTACAGAAAGCCAGTCGGTTGAAGATCTCACTTATCCTAATTGCTCCCTTTTGGGCCTCGCCAGGTGTGGTTTTCCTTCCATTGGTCTCATCTTCATTATCCTCCATGGATACTGGACCCCAGTCCAGACCTTCTGTTGAATCCCTTTGGGATGAAGCATCCCAATATTCCAGACCTCAAGCTTAACAGCATGATTTCTCCAATTCCATTAATAGCTAGACAGCCTTTCCTGCCAGTTCATCATATACTTTTATTTTTTGAAAAAGCTTTTGCTAGGAAGATTTACTGGAATAAAGATTCTCAATTTGGGCCCTTAAAAAGGAATCAACCTTTTTACTGCTCCTATTTCTTTAGGACTGCAATGTTTAGCTTCTCTTTTCCAGGAAGGTGCTAGTTTTTCCACAAAGTACAATTAGCAGCCATATCAAATTTTGATTTCGGAGAGAAAGCTTCATGTTTAGCTTATTCAAAATTGTGCAAGGCTTTCTTAAAGGGCACCTTCTTACTCAGGCCTCGGGTGAACGTCACCTCCTTTGGATTTGATAGTCGTATTTCTGGGGTTGACACAACAGCCTTTTGAACCTTCAGCCAAAACTGATTTAGAATTTTTGTTTTGGAAAACAGCTTTTCTGGGAACTATTACATCGGTGAGGAGAAATTCTGAACTCTTAAGCTGTATCATCCAAATCCTCTTAAAATGTTTTTTTTTTTTTTTTTTTTTTTTTTACAAAGACAGTTACTTTTACCAACCAGTCCATCTTTCCTACCAAAAAGTAGCCTCTAAATCAAATATCAAACAAACAATTCACATGTCTTGTCTTTTTCCCTATTTTTTCAAATAAGGGAGAGTACATGCTACATCTTTTAGCTGTACATACTGTTTCTATTTACACAGGACAAAGGATTTCAGGAAAAAAGAACCAGTTTGTTCCGTTCTCACCAAACAGCTTAGGATCACCAGTTTATAAATTTAAAAAAAAGCACTAGGCCATCGATTATCTGAAGTAAAACTTTAATAGCACACACTGGCGCCTCAGCTAGAACAACCTTAAAGCAAGGAATCACCAGTTTGTAAAGTTAACCTTGCAAAATGGATTACTGATTGCATTTCTTTTGTGTATTCTCAGCAAGGTCTTTCCCTATCAAAACCTCCTAATGCACATTCAACCAGACCTATGGCCACTTCTTCTGCCTTCTGGTCTAGAACTTCCATTAATGGCATTTGTGAAGCAACTACTTGGTCTAATGCTCATACCATTATTACGCATTGCAAACTAGATTTGACTTCTACAAGCAGAGCTGCTTTTGATTTGGCAGTTCTCCAGAATATCCTTCCATAAGGTCCACCCAAGATTCACGTGGTTGAAGACTCTGTCCCATACACTGAGGAAGAATGAAAAGGACAACATCAACCAAAACTATTCATCTGTGTTGTCCATTGTCATTCTTCCTGAACTCCCCACCCTCTCTTCCCATTTCTTTTACCTTCTGGAATATGTAATGGACTTTTTGGAACTTTGTAGTACCAGGTTTGAACCCTGGCTTACTGTTACTTTCCTCCTTCCTAATCTGTCTTATATACATGTGTGATAGTTCCCTACTCCAGACCAGCAATCAAGGAGACTCAATCCTCACATCTGACTCCAGTGAGGGACAGTCACTAAAAGCAAAGATGAACTCGCACAGTATTTTCATGTGCAGCTCCCTGCACTAAACACAATTTCCCTTCAGATCACACAGGGGGGAGCGTCCTATGTACCTGGGGCTGGACTCTCTTTCTCTCTTTAGACACCCACAAAACTCCACGCTGACCACTTTAGAGCTCTGTGTCCCTGTTCCCAGCAGCTGAAACACACACATACACACCTAGGAAAGGCTGGCACAGATTTACTGGCTGTGCCCCTTTCTGCCCAGACTTTGAGGTAATCATGCTGCCAGCAGTCAGCTACCGTAAGGCTTTTACAAAGGGTATTGTAGACTGTGTGTGTGTTGTACATTTAAGAAGCATTTCCAAAGATTGAACGTGCATGTATAAATAGCAAGCATTTGCTAGCTTCAGTGCCATTTTGAGAGTGCAGCCAACGAGTGAGCATGTACTAGAGAAGTAGTCGGTCTGTTTATAAGTTTATCTAAGTTAAAGTTATTTGCCTCAATCCTGATGAGTTTGTACATAATAAAGCTGTTTGAACAAAGCCCATGCATGTTCTTCTCTTTCATCCTGATGAGCTGAATGACATGGTGTCAGAACCGGGATTCCAAAGACTGCTTTTTAGAGATATGAGGTGCAGAAGCAATGGTGAAGTTAAAATAATAGAAACGAGAGAAAAAAAGGGCCAGAAACAAAGGTAATGAAAACTTGCATGGACGATTATTTTATTAAAAAAGATAAGACAGAGCATTGCAAGGTTACAAAATGCATTGCTAAGCAAACAAATAGCACAGAAACATTTGTTAAGCAAACAAAAGGCATAAAAAGTGTATTAATTAAGCAAAATGCTTGAAGTTAAGATATTTGATAAAATCACATAGGAGGTTCAGAGTCACCTCAGAATTGCTTAAACAAGTATGTTCAGAGTAAAACAAGCACAATAAAAGCGATTAAAAGGGCAAAATGAATATAATAAAGAGCAGAAAGGGCATATTAAGTATAGATAAAGCAAGGCAACTGCATATTTCTTTGGCAAATTACAGTGTTTTGGCATAAACAGTTATTTTGCATTAATTAAAGCCCTGAATAGCATAACTAGAGTTATTTGAAGCATCGGAAAGTGTTTAAAAGTGATTACAGTGTGTGTTTATTATTGTGCATATATTCCAAAGAGTTTATTGTGTGCAGAGTGCAACTATTTCATGAAGTGCAGTCAAATACAGACGTTTCTAAAAGTTTCTTATGCTGGGTGCGTCTATTCTCAAAGTGTCGCCATTACAGAGTGTTTCTTGCACTGTAAAGAATTACTTAGCAAAGTACAGGCATTTTGGAAGTGTTTCAGTGTGCTGTGTACTGCTTATTCACAACGTACATTATTTCGAAATGTTTCTTAAAATGATGATAAATGACTTTACAGTACAATAATTTCAAGAGTATTACAGCGCCCTAGAGATTTATTTCTCAAAGTATTTCGTAGAGTTCTGTTACTCAGAGACATATTGTGCTGTTGGGCATAGTTACAAGTACGGTTATAAATTTCTGGCATGTATACATGAACCTATGAACCTGTGTGTGTGTGTGTGTGTTTGTTTGTGCATACTTGCAGAAAACCTTTGCTGATGTGTTAATGTGGCAGAGGCATTTCACGGACTAGGTCCACTTGTATTTGATCAGAATATTGCAGAGAATTGGGAAATATTTTAGCAAGAGTGCAATATTTTCATACAAGCAGCTTACTCAGATAAAGATGCTTGCACCAGGGCATTCATTTTGCTAAACCTAACTGGGTCAGAGACCATTGATAGAGAGTGTTCATTTATGTATGCACCAACAGTGTATGAAGGTGAAGCTGAAATCCATCATATTGTTGTCCAAACTGAATCAAGGGAAGATCCCAAGTGTTTGAAGTGCAAATTTAGAGAAATCTGCAATCCTCAGACCAATGTTACATTAGAAAGGCATTTGTTTTACATAAGAGACCAAAGGCCAGGAGAACGTTTGCAGCCTACCTTACTGACTTGAGAAACAAGGCTAAAACTTGCATGTTTGGTGATTTGGAAGATGAGCTGGTAAAGGACAGGCTTTTGTGTATGGTATTAATAGTGCTGCTGTGAGAAAGATTTTGCTTTGTGACAGAAATTTAACATTGAGCAAAGGTCATTGCGATTCATCAGATCCATGAAATTACAGAAAGGCACACAAGTATGCTTGCAAGTGACAAGTGTGTGGTTTCAGCAGGCTCCAGAGAAAATATAGACAGCATGCACTATGTGGCAAAGAAAAACAGGCCTAAGCATGTGGCAGCTGCAGCCCCTGCGGGTGTGGCAGGGAAAACCCAAAGTTTTCCAGGAAGTTCGAAGACGAGCTCAGTTAGAGTGTGCTCCATGCCGAATGCTGCTCAGTACAGCACAAGGGTGAATCAGCCAAATCCAAGTCAAGCTTCATTGTTATGTCATAGTTGTGGTGCTAACCATGAGTCTAAAAGAGAAAGGTGCTTAGCATTTGGTCACCAATGTCACAAATGTAAAAAAAAATTGAATCATTTTCAAAAGTTTTGTAAATCAAGTAAACCTTGCTCAGTTACAAAGAAAGACAACTCAAAAAGGCAAATTGATCAAGTAGGGTTACAGTCTGCTTTCTTCATAGATGGCGTGTCAGTGACTGGTGAAATGATCAATGCAGTAAACTTATTAGCAAAAGGGAGAAGTATTTTGTACTGTCCTGATCCATGGTAAAGCCCACTGAGGTCAAGGCAGACACTGGTTTAAAGTGTATTGTCATGTCAGCAGAAACATTTGCCAAAGTAAGAGGTGGTGAACAACTTAATGTGAATAGTTGTGCAAGACTTGTTGCTTATGGAGGTGAAGAAATTCATACCGAAGGCTCAGTAGTGCTTTCATGTTATTTGACTGGGAACAGTTACAAGTTGTTTTACATAGTTTGAAGACATGTGCAGTCATTATTGGGACAGTTTAAGAATTGACTTGTTTTCATTTACTAAAGAAGTTCATCATATAAGCACATGTCCCAATTCCAGTTTCATTTCCAGCATCAGTGAAACTATTTTCTCAGAATATGCTGATGTTTTTAATGACAAGCCAGGAAGCTTCCAGTTGTGTATTCCATGAGGTTAGACCGAGAGGTTAGTACAGTGGACAGATCGGCAATAAGAGTTCCAGGAGCTATGCAGAACAGAGTTAAAGCTCAATTAGATAAAATGGTGCAATTAGGTGTGATTGATCAGAATATGCATTGACCCAAAAGATTTGAATAAGGCATTGAAGAGACCTCATCATCCCATGTGTAGAATCGAGGATGTCACAGCCATTGTACTGAATGCCACTGTATTTTCTGTCTTGGATGCAGAGAGTTCATATTGGCAAGTAATGCTTGATCGCAAATCTTCACTATTGACTGCATTCAGTACCCCATTTGGAAGATATAAATTTCTCAGGATGCCATTTGGTATAAATTCTGCAATTGAAATCTTCCAATGTGCAATGGAACAGATGTTTTCAGGCTATCCCTGTGCCGTAATAGTAGATGATTTATTGATCGAAGGCAGTGGTGAAGTAGAGCATGACAGAAACCTCAAGAAAGTTTTGGACGGAGCACGTGAAATGAACTTAAAGCTCAATCTTCTGAAGTGCAGATTCACACTACCAGAAGTCGCATACGTAGGTCATTTGTTTACTAGTACTGGGTTACAACCAGACCCATCCAAGCAAGCAGCTGTTCTTGAGATGCGCTCTCTAGGTAATGTTCAAGCTCTAAAACATTGTCTTGTTATGGTTAACAATTTGGGCAAATTCATACCAGATTCCAGTGAATTGACAGTGCTTTTAAGAGAGCTGATGCACACAAATTGTTGTATGGTCTTGGCTAGAACATCACCAGAAAGCATTTGATGATCTTAAACAGAAAATTTCCACTCCACCTACACTAAGGTATTATATTGTTGATAAACCAGTTACTCTTTCCTGTGATGCTTCAAAGTTTGATCTTGGCGCAATTCTTCAAGCGGGCAGGCCAGTAGCCTATGCATCTAGAACTCTTACTCATACTGAAATGCAATATGCTTAGGTTCATAGGTTGGTACTGGGCTATCTGCCCAAAGGCATATATTAGCCCAGCCACGTTGTGCGGTATTCACCACCCCCTTTAGTAGTTCCCTAGACCCTTGTACTAGCAGCTAGTACCCTTGGCCCCTATCTAGTAGTGCTGTTGGTGTGATCCCGGTGTGAACTTTCTGTTACCTATCCACTCATCAAGGTTCCTCTTGAAGAGTGATAGTGAGGGACTCTGTCTTATGTAGATCGGGACCCTGTTCCATAGTAACAGAAGTCTCTGTGAAGGGAATCTATCCCTCCAGCATGTTCTATTCATTGTTGTGTTGAGGTTTATATCCCTAGAGCGTGTAGCTCGAGTAGATTTGGTTTTGCTAAGATGGAGCATGTTCAGCAATTCTGGGTTGGACATGGCTCTGCACGTTAGACAGAGATCGCCTCTGAGAAAGCGGTATGCAACAGAGAACAGTCTTAGCTTTTTCAATCGTGCTGCATAGGGCAACTGTTTAAGGCCAGTAATCCTCTTTGTTAGGTACCTCTGTGGTCTCTCCAGCTGCTGGAGATGTCTAGCCAGGTACATTCCAATTGGTGCATTGTACTCAATAATGGGTCTGATGAGGGAAGAGTAGAGGGGCACCATTACATCCTTAGATCTTGATGCAAACCCTTTCGTGATTAGATGGTTCACATAGAAGGATTTTCTAACCACTTTGGCAACATGGTTATCAAATGAAAGCTGACTATCTACTTGGGTCCCTAGATCCCTTATTTCTTCTTCAGATTTCAGAGGATTACGTCCTATGTTGTAGTTTGCGGGTACTCTGTTTTTTCCAAAGGGGATTACTACGCATTTTTTTGCATTTAGCTTGAGACCATGGCTTTCACACCATGCATCAGTCTCATTTAGGCCCTTCTGGAGGATCTCCATGTTGGCCAGAGACTCTATTATAGCACCCAGTTTGCAGTCGTCCGCAAACTTAGTCAGCCACAGCCCTTCCGTGCTTGCCTGTACTTCTGAGAAGTATATGCCAAACAGGAGGGGCCCCAGGACAAAGCCCTGAGGCACACCACTCGTTACTGGTCTGGATTCGGACATAGATCCCACTACTCTTACTTTATGGGATCTGTCTGAGAGCCAGTTTGCAATCCATCTTGTGACGTAAGGGTTTATGCCCAGGCTGGTGAGCTTATCAATAATACCTGAATTGGGAATGGTGTCAAATGCTTTAGCAAGGTCAAGGTAAGCCACATGTACCTCCTTTCCCTTATCTATAGCCTGAGTAACTGTCTCAAAGAAATCCACCAGGTTCAGGAGGCATGATCTGCCCTTGACAAAGCTGAACTGTGTGGGATCCAGTGGCTGGAGGTTCCCAATCTCTCCATTTATGAGTTCCATAATGATTCGCTCCATAGCCTTACAGATGAGACTGGTCAGGCTAATTGGTCGGTAGTTCCCAGGGTCAGTTGTGGCCCCACCCTTGTGTAGCGGGACCACCGTTGCCGTGCGCCATTCTATGGGCACATATCCTGTGGAGAGGCTGAGACTGAATAGGGTATTAAGATGCGGGGTTAATTCCTTTTGGAGCTCGCTTATGACACAGCCTGGGACACCATCTGGTCCCATGGAGGCAGTGTTTTTATCTTTAGATAGAGCCTTGTTAACCAATGTATCAGTAATAATTGGACTTGCCCAATCCCTTGGAATGGTAATAGGCCCTGTAGGTGGTGGTGGTGGGGGGAATTTGCACTGAAGCTGTCAGCCAAGATGTTGGCAATGTCGGAAGGGTCAGTGTATTTTGTTCCATTTTGTACCAGCTCAGAACAGACCTGAGCGTTGCCATTTAGGTTTTTGACGTAGCCATAGAAGGCCTTATGGTTATCCTTGGCAACTTTCTTTTCAAAATAATCTTTAGTTGACTTGATGAGGGTCCTCAATTTCTTACTAATGCTGATCAGGGATGATTTTTCTACTTGAGATTTGGCCTTTTTTTGTATAAGTCTCCTCCTTTTATTGTAAAGTTTGCTTATGGCCGGGGTCCACCAGACTGGTTTCTTCTTGCTTGAGGAAGATGTCTTGGTTTTATTTGGGATAGCACGGTCCATGCAATCCTGAAGATGCATATAGAGTGCCTTGGTGTAGGATTCCACATCCTGGATATCAATATCCTTCTGCGAGGGAATAGTGAAGCTTTCCACTTCGGATGCAAGCAGTTTGAAGTTTGCTTTGGAAAGGTTTTTGACTATGGTTTCTTTGACTGTGGGAGGTGGAGGGGTGAGGATGTCCAGGGTTATCAGTTTGTGGTCGGATCTGACCAAGGAGGGAGTGATAACGGGTGTGGTACAATGGGCGCCCATATTTGTGATGATTAAATCCAATATGTTGTCCCCTGCAGTGGGGGAACATGCTAGTTGTTCAAGGGCATTTGAATTTATAAATTCTATGAATCGCTGAGCATAGGAGTTGGAACATTGGTAGTTCGCCCAGTCTATACCAGGGTAGTTGAAATCACCCAAGATTATGGTGTTGGGTAGGACCTTTATATTATCCAATGTCTCAAGGAATGCAGAGTGAGCATCTTAGGACATGGTGGGTGATCTATAACCGGCTATGACTTGAAATGTGGTTTTGCCTGCTGATAGTTGCGCATGGATGATCTCTGGGGCATCATGCTGTGCTACTAACCTGGAGATATGGGTGTCCTTGATGAATATGGATACACCTCCGCCCTTTGTACTGTGATCCGGTAACTGAGGCCGGAAGGTATGATATGAATTGTAACCTGGCAGTGCTTAAATTGCGAAGGAACTTTTGGCAATTGTGTTTGCATGTTCCAAGTTTCTTGATTATATTTATGGTCGAGATATCCAGATTGAAACTGATCATCAACCTCTAGTTACTATTATGAAGAAGCCGATGCATTCCGCTCCAGCAAGATTACAAAGAATGATGCTCAAATTACAAAGTACAACTTCAAAGTGGTCTATACAAAAAGGCCAACTTCTTTAGCTGGCTGATACCGTATCCAGATCACCCAGAACTACAACGGAACAGATCGATGCAGAAAATTTTGACTCTGATGTTAAGGAAGTACGTAATTTTTCAACCACGAGACTTGAAGCTCAACCTCTACATCCAGGTAGGATGGCCATCAAAGCAATCCAGTGTACCTCCTGAAGTACAAGCTTATTTTCTTTATAGAGTTGAGTTGTTGATGGAAGATGACATTCTTTTCAAAGGTCCTAAAGTTGTTGTTTCTGCTTCCTTACAATGTGAATATATCTGGATTTTGCATTGTGGTCACCCAGGATGTTCTTCGTGTTTCACTGTTGCAGTCATCACGTTTGGGTTATCTGCTTGCAGTAGCCCTCAGTCAGCCTGATTAACAAAGTTTTAGGTCCTACGTCGGTTGCTGTCCCTTCTTCCATGACATCAGGTCGTCAGGGGTATAAAACATGCAGCCATTGCCGTTACATCAGTCTTTCTTGCCGTACAGTGTCCGAAGCAGAAGCAGTTCGCAAGTGCCGATTGGCCGACTCCTGAAATTTTCATTTTTGAGTTTCAGAACCGAAGTCTTCAACTAAAAGCTAAGTACCCCATTGGGGAAACTTTTTCTTGCTCTAAACCTATGTCAGTAAAAGTAAATAAATGCATTACTTGTGGAAAGCAAATACCTCATAAAGATTTTCATTCGTACTGTATTCCTTGCCTAGGCCCTGACCACGACGTACCTCGCTGTCAATTTTGTGCCTTATTTAAACCACAAACTATCCGTCGTTGGTATATTTTCGCTTCTAAATATTTTGGTCCTCGGTTTAGTTATCCTGATATGTCTTCAGTAACCCTTCCGACTGCCGACATTCTGAAAAAACGCAAAGATAAAGACAGAGACAGGCTGCCTAGGTCCAAAGCTGCCGACGATGCTTCTCCTAACCCAGATGCCAGTTCACCGGTACTCAGTGAGGTGCTTTTGCAGCCCCTGATACCCGCTACTTCAGATTCACCGGCCTCTAATGAGACCCATTCGGAGTCTGGTATGTGGCGAGATCCTTCAACTGTGTACCTGCAGATGTCTCTACCTTGGATGGGTCCGGAGCCACTGTGCAGGCACCGGCTGCTGAGGGCGTATTCAGGCCTACTGACTTACATATTAAACCAATGCCATCTTCTTCTTCAAGGCCTAAAACTCGAACCATGCCAAGAAAACCAACGCCCAGACCGCATGGTCAGGCCTCTATGCCTAAAAAATAAATGATAAGAATGGCTGAAGACCTTATTACTTTAATCAGGGGAAGCCAGCCTTCCCCCTCTAAGAGACCTAGGACTGAGTTTGCTTATGATACTTCTGACCAGGATTCTGAATTTTCTGTTTCCTCTGATGACCAGGATTTACCCTTATCTCCCTATGAGGATTCTGATGCTGAGGAGTCTATTCCCTCTGTTCCCCCCAGAGGATTTCTCTTTTGGTGAAACCTTGCATACTGTCAGGGAGCATTTTCATTGGGAAAGTCAGGATTTCTCCGATTCTGAAAAGAGGCTTAGGGATATCTTGCTCCTGCCCCAGCACAGGCCTTTAGCAATACCTCCTGTACTAGACATTGTTGATGATGCCTTTTCGGAATCTAGCTTGGCCCCTGACTCTTTATCTCCTGCTCCCAGAAAACCTGATAGATATTCCAGGGTCCTGACTCTGACAAGTTCCTTTTTAAAACTCCTACTGCGGATCCTGAGACCATTTCACAGGGACCCAAGGGCATTAAAGATACTACTGCCAAAAATCCTACCCCCTCTGATAGAGACTCCAGGGCGCTGGATAGATGGGGTAAGAAGGTATACACTTCTGCAACTTTGGCCATTAGGGCCTTAAACTGACAGTTTCATATGTTAAAGTATCAGCAGCATATTATTGAATTGCTTAAACAGAAAATGATGTTGATTCCTGATTGTACTGAAAATAAGGATTTACAGGATTTACTGCATTCAGCTGATCAAGTTGGAAAACATACTTTGCAATGTGGTTTTGATTCACTAGAGGCATCTTGCAGGGCTGCAGTAAACTGGGTCTGTACTTAGAAGGCATGCTTGGCTTAAGGAGCAATCCTTGCCAGATCATGTTAAAGCAAAATTACTGGATGCTCCCTTAAACCAGGGCCGCCTGTTTGGCAACAAGGCAGAAGACGTTCTTAAAAAGATGGAGGAAAAAGCTAAGTCTATGCAAACTGTTAAAAGATTTTTTACAAGTACGATCTCCAAGGTTTAGTTGGCATTGGCCTTCCAAGAATTGGTCCTTTCCTGCCTCTTCCAGACATTCTCAGTCCAAACCCAGATCCAGCACTGCTCCCAGGCTTCAGTCCCAGGGTGCGCACAGGACTAAGCAGTGGGGGGCCTCCACTTCCAAATCTGTGAGTAATAAAACTCCCCCTATGGTAAACTGTCTCAATGACTTCTTTTTAAAACTTCCAACCACTTCTCAACTGACTGCCCCTTTGAGGGGAAAGATTGCTCTTCATGCAAAGAACTGGGAACTCATTACCCAGGACAAATGGGTTTTAAATGTAGTGTCCCAGGGATACAGATTTCACTTCCACACGTTAGCAACATTAAGCTGGTGGCCAGATCTACCCCCAAATCAATGGGCAGAGGCCCAAAAGCAAGTACTTTTTCTCTTAAGCATGGGGCTATTCATTTGGTGCCAGGAGAGGAAAAGGGACAAGGTTTCTACTAGAGACTTTTCCTGGTACCCAGAAAGGACAATTCATGGCATCCTATCCTGAACCTGTCTACTCTAAACACCTTTTTGGTGATTCCAAAATTCAAGATGCTGACTCTTCACCAGTTGCTCCCTATGCTAGGCAAAGACTCCAGGTTGGCAACACTAGATTTAAGGAAGCATACCTGTACATCCCAATCAGGGAATCTTGCAGAAGATACCTGCGTTTCATAGCCGGCTACATGCACTATCAGTTTTCTGCACTGCCCTTTGGCTTATCTACTGTGCCCAGGGTATTCACAAAGTGCCTAGCTCCAATCATTGCATTTTGCAGGCAATGAAATAGTCAAATATACCCATACCTGGACGATTGTCTAATTCAGGCAGAAAGCCAGGACATACTTTTGAATCATCTGGCCTTTGTACAAAGGGTGCTAACTTGTCTGGGGTACACCATAAACAAAAAAAAAATCACACCTGGTACCCTGTCAACAAGTTATATTCTTGGGCGCAAGCTTGAATACAACTTCCCAGATGGCTTTCTTCACGCCAGAGAAACAAATTCATTTGACAACATACTTCAAACAAGTAGCCACAAAAACTCTGTTATCTGCAAGGCAAATACTACAAGCATTAGGGTTCATGGCCTCCTGCATTCGTCTAATTCCATATGCAAGACTGCATATGAGGAAACTACAATGGTATCTAAAAAGCCTATGGTGTCAACATTCTCAGGACCTAGAAGCAATAATTCTCATCATACCTTGCCTATGCCTAGAGTTCCTTTGGTGGGCAGAGGCCTACCACCAAAACAAGGGACTACCATTCACACTACCCCCTGCTGCCCAAACCCTAACAACAGCCACATCAGACTATGCATGGGGGGCTCACCTGGCAGGGATGTGCATTCAGGGCAAAGGGAACTCAAGTTAAATGCACTTGCATATCAATCAAAAAGAAATGTTAGCTGTATAGAATGCTCTGATAGTCTTCAAGGACCACATTCTTCCAGGACAATGTAATGGTAAAGACGGACAACACCACTGTTATGTGGTACATAAACAAGCAGGGGGGTACACATTCTTACCCCTTCTGCAGACTAGCCATGGCATTGTAGAACACAGCCCTGAGCTACCAAGTGCATCTACAAGCTCAATTCATGCCAGGAAAACTAAAGACACTGGCAGACGAACTAAGTAGAAACCTCATGGACCCACACGAGTGGAAACTGGAACCAAGGATTTTCAACATGTTGACAAGCAAATGGGGGAGCCCAGATATAGACCTGTTTGCCTCCCCCCAGAACTATCAATTGGACAAATTTTGCACAAGGACTCCCCACAAACAAGCTTGGAAAGTGGATGCTGTGTCCTTCAGCTGGAAAAAAACTATCAGTTTATGCCTTTCCTCCTCTGTGTCTGTTCTCCAAAGTACTACTAAAGATCAAACAAGACAAACCAAGGACAATATTGATTGTACCAGACTGGCCACGCCAACACTGGTACCCCCTCTTGCACAATCTGTCACAGTTGGCCCCATGGCACCTGCCTCAGACTGCTACCCTATTGTCTCAGCAGGAAAAGCAGATTCTGCACCTTCAGCTTCACAAACTGAACCTAGCAGCCTGGCTAATTACCTAATCTCTCCTTTACCATTCCTCTGTAAACCAGTGATGGATATCATTTTAGAGGCAAGGAGGCCTAGTACTAGAACATTTTATGCTGAAAAATGGAAAAGATTCTGTGTCTGGAACCAGTCTCAAGGGATGAGCACAGCAGTGCCCAATTTACCTCAGATTTTACAATACTTAACTGAGATGCTTCACAAGGGCCTGTCTTTCTCCTCCATCAAAATCCACGTCTCAGGTATTTTAGCTCATTGTAACACAGAACCTCCCCTCATTTCTCATCCACTGCTCAAGCAGTTCCTCAGAGGGGCCAAAAATTTACGACCACCCAGGAGAGCTCCAACTCCAGCCTGGGACCTTAACTTTGTATTGGAGAAACTCACTCTTCCTCCTTTCAAGCCAGCTGCTACTGCAGACTTAAAATTCCTTTCTTGGAAAACAGCTTTCCTTTGAGCAATCACTTCAGCAAGAAGGGTATCTGAATTACAGGCCCTTATGGCAGTGGAGCCTTTCATCATATTTGATGCGGACATGGTGTCCCTCAGGATCAATCCCTCCTTCATGCCCAAGGTGGTATCCAGTGTGGCCCTTAATCAGTCCATTCATTTGCCAACCTTCTTTCCTAATCCACAGAACAAGGGGGAACTGATACTGCACTCCTTAGATGTGCACAGACAACGTAGATTCTACTTGGACAGGACTAAACCTCTAAAGAAATCTGAACAACTGCTGGTGGCATTTGCTGCAGTGGCTGAGGGGAAGGCTATTTCAATGCAAACCATTTCCAAACGGATAGGCCATTGCATTCATTTCTGCTACAAGCACCATGGAAAACCTATCCCACAGGGAATCAGACCCCACTCAACCAGGGCTGCATCTACCTCTACAGCCTTTCTCAGAGGTGTCTCTACCAGGGACATCCTAGAAGCTGCTACCTGGAGTTCTGTACATACTTTCACCAGGCATTACCATTTGCCAGTTTTCTCTAAATCCAGAGTTGGCTTTTTCACTGCAGTGTTGCAGGGCCTTATAGCTGTTCCTAATGCTATCTAAATTCCTCCTCCCATCCTTAGCTTGGGAATCTACCCAAATATGATGACTGCAACAGTGAAACACGAAGAACATAGTACAGTTGTGTACACTTACAATAAATGTAGATGTTTGAGTGTATTCACTGTTGCAGTCTTGGTTACCCTCCCTCCAGCCCCCTTACTTCTTTTGGTTATACATGTACTCTCCTTTACTATGCTCAAAAAGCTTTTGGTTGTATTTACTTTATTGCTGGAGGTATATCCTTGTTTTTATTTATAGATTTAATTGCTTCCCATTCGGGGGGGCACCTGACATCTGGGACAAGAAAACTGATGTAATGGTGTCGGCTGCATGTTTTATACCCCTGACGACCTGACGTCACGGAAAAAGGGACAGCAACCGACGCAGAACCCAAGACTTTGTTAATCAGGCCGACTGAGGGCTACTGCAAGCAGATAACCCAAATGTGATGACTGCAACAGTGAATACACTTGAACATCTACATTTATGGTAAGTGTACACAACTGTACTTTCTGACTCTACCAAAAGAAGGGTGAGAAGACTAGTATTTTGGTCTTCTGTAGCAAAAGACATTGACAAAGTACTTTCATGGTGTTCAGTATGCAGTAGTACTAAACTGCATCTGCAAAAAGAGCCACTTCAGCTAAGTCAAGTTCCTGAACTACCTTGGTCAGCAGTAGCCACTGACATATTCAAGTGGAACAGTCAGTATTATTTAGTGTTGGGTGACTCTTATTCAAACTGGTTTGAGATTGATTTGTTGTCTAACCTAACATCCATGTTATTACGAAGTTGAAACGTCATTTCTCAGTCCATGGAAGTCCACATAAGCTTATATCTGACAATGGTACTCAATTTACCAGTGAGTTGTTTCGGAGATGTGCAAGAGAATGGGACTTTCTACATGTTGCTTGTAATTTTAAATACCCACAGTGAAATGGTCTAGCTGAACGTGCAGTACAGAGCGCAATGCAATTACTAGAGAAGTCAAAGCGTGACAATACTAATGTCTTTTTGAATTTACTTAATCTCAGAAACATATTGGTTTCTGACCAAACTATAGCACCACCACTGCCTTACTCTCCTTTACTAACACTATGCATAAAAACAATGGCTATCTCTCCTCTGCTACTTTCCAAGACCTATCTAAAGCATTTGACATGGTCTCACACAAACAACTTATCTCTGTCCTCAATAACCTATCCTTCTCTCAATCAGTCACCAACTGGTTTCAGAGTTACCTGTCTGACCGCCAACAATCCGTTGTATGGCAGAATGACATATCTCCCCAACTACCTGTCTCCATAGGGGTTCCCCAAGGATCCATCCTTGGAACCCTACTCTTCTCTGTTTACACCAATAATCTAGCCTCTGCCACCAAACATGGCACACTCATACAATACTCAAATGACTCAACCATCATCTGCTCAGCCCAGTCCCTACCCAAACTGCAAAACGTCACACAGGAAGCCTTTTCCTCTGTTGAAACTTGGTTATCCGATGCCCAATTAATACTCAACCCAAACAAAACTAAACTACTCATCTTCCAACCCACCAAACATACTCAAAACAACTGTCACTTTAACATCATAGCAAAAGACAACACTACTATATACCCAACTGAACACACCAAATTGCTAGGAGTGGAAATAGACAATAAACTAAAATTTGACATTCACATATCCATGACTATAAAAAAGTCCACAAAAAACTAGGAGCGTTGTACAGAAATAAGCAATTTCTCACCAAAGCAGCAAAGATTTCCTTAGCAATTTCCCACCTTATCTCCACCCTGCTTTATGCCTCTCCAATATATACCAACCTAAGGCAATGTGAGCTAAACAAGCTAGGGACCTGCTACAACAAAATCGCCAAATTTGCCACAGAGGCATCCTACCATAGTACCACTGTCTCTCACTTCCTGAACTGGGCTGGCTTGAACTCCCTCACCTCCTTCAGTGGTATCAACTCTCACTCGCCCACAAACTAGTAAACCATCCACTAAATGTCCCATCCCTCCAGAATCTACTCCAACCCTATCGCACCCCAGACCCCTAAGATCTAGCAACAAAAATCACTTGCAGATCACTAAAGCCAATAACTCTGCTGGTGAAGCACTATTCTCTTGCACCATAGCCAAATTATGGAACTCCCTTCCACCCACAATTACCTCCGTACCATCATGCACCCACTTCAAAACTTTATTAAAAGCGCACCTAAAAACATGCTGGCTATGCCCTTGCAGCTCCCTCTCTAATATCACCCTCCCCATCCAACCACTACCTTTCTTTCCACTCCACTAACTACATTGATTATAGCAAGCTCAGATGCTCATAAGCCTAGTACTTATTATACAGCAGGAACTTCTCATTGTAACATTTGTTAATGTCTGTTATGTACTTCACAGATAAAGATTCTAGTTGTCTACTGATGTACTATGTTCTTCATCTGTAAATATGTTGTAAGTAATTGCTATGTTAAATTGTTAATCGCTATGTAATCCAGTGTAACTACTGTCTGTTTATTTTAACTGTGGAGCTTTTCTCCCCGGGCCTCTGCTGAAAATGGACCTACGTCCAGTCGGACACTCCCAGTCAACAAATGTAAATTAATTAATTAATTAAGTAAGTAAGTAAATAAATAAATAAATAAATACCCCATGACAATATACTTGGCTCACCTGCAAAGAGACTTCTATCCAGGCAAACCAGAACAACCTTGCCTATCAGTTCCAGTTTGTTGATGTTGAAGCCTAAAGCTAAGAACACAAAAGCAATCAAAGCCCAACTGTTCAGAAACATTCCTTCCAGAAGTCCAGTTATGAGAAAACGAGCAGATTTCTTCATTCATTGAAAAAAGTAGAGACAGTAAGGATGCAAGTGGCAAAAGGTGTCAACCAGATTGTTCAAGTAATTAGGTATATGTACTGAACCGAGATCATATTTTGTAAAATCTGAAGGTGTGGAGTACATGAGCAATCGCAGATGTCTTCTTCCTGTATCAGAACTGATATTGCAGCATTGTTCCTGAGCAATCCAGACAATGTTTCTGCTGCAGAATGTCTCTTGACTCCAATTTCCATTCCAGATGATTTTCCAGATGTCCCTAAGTTGAACATTCAGAAGAGACTGTTCAGTTGCTAAACCTGATTCTAAATTCTATGTCAGATGATTTTGCCGCATCTCTAGACCTAGTGTGAAATACACAGCAACTTGGGCATGATTGTCTATATGTATATAGTTGTGTATAATTGCATTTCAAAGAATTATCTTGTATTTATTGCATGCCAAGCAGTGTCGTCAGTGAAGTATAATTCATTTCCTCAAAGAGGGAGGCTGTAGAATATGGGTGGGTGTTGTACCTGTAAGAAACATTTCCAAGGACTGAACCTGCATATATAAATAGCAAGCATGTGTTAGCTTCAGTGCCATTTTTGGGAGTGCAGCCAGAGTGTGAGCATGTGTGAGAGAAATAGTCTGTTTAGTTTATCTAAGTTGAAGTTATTTGCCTCAATCCTGATGTGTCTGTACATAATAAAGCTGCTTGAACAAAGCCCTCGCAAGTTTGTCTCTTTCATCCTGATGGGATGAATGACAGGTATCCAATTATACTGTGTAAAATTAATGCTAATACAAATGGTAGGGTGTGACCAATGCAGCAAAGCTTTCAGGAGCATCCAGTGTCACTAATACAAGCGTAAGTATTCTCAACATGTTAAAAGTATTCATTAAAGGACCAGCCACAAGGAAATGCATTAAACTATTTAATAATAAATTATAAAACAGAAAACAGGAGAATGCTGAATACAATAAACAGAGTTTCAACCACAGAGATATAAAAAAAAAATACAGTTGGATAGTTTCTCACAGATGCAGAAAACAGTACTAAACTATTCTCACTAAATGTCCCTGATTGACTAAAGAATTACTGCTCTTTGACTGTTTACTAACATAAGGCAAGCTGATGAGTGCTGAGTGACTTACCACAGCAAAAGCCAGATGATGCCCCTCTCTGTCTTTGTGGATATGTGAGATATACATCCTGTTAGAAATCTTTCCTGTCAGGTTCCAAAGTGCTGCTGCAAAGGCTCCAAAGAAATTGGATGCTGGTTAGAGGACAACATCAAATCTGATCCCCTGACTCTGGTACAATAAACACGCAGAGCTTTGCTAAGATCTGTGGCAGCATCTGAAAGCTGTAACACAATTTCAGGCTTTCCACCCTTCCAGGGTTCTCTGATAAACACAAACATTTTATCAGTTATAACAATACATCCTAATATACATACATACATTACATTCTTTCTGCCCAGCAGGGCCTACTGTTGATGCATTTTAACACAAATGACTTTACAAATCAATGTGATAGTCAAATAACATAAAATTCTTTACAAAACTCCATCGAGCTACGCTGGCATATGTACACATATACTGCCCTACTCTGCCTGGCACAGATGGCATGACCTCATAACATCACATCTCTCCCCTGCTTTGAAAACTCAATCTAGTTTTTCAAGTGACCTTGGAAAAACATTGCTTGAAAGAAATGGGCCTATCTGGGAACACCTTAACCTATACCCTGTCTTGAGAGCCCATCTGCATTGGCATTGCTGACTCCACTACAGTGCTGCACTGTCATGTCATATGCCTTCAACCCTAGGCTCCACTTTAATAACTTGACATTTTGCTGGCTGTCTCGATGTAGCCATGTTATGGGATTGTGGTCTGTAACCACAGTGGATTTACTTCCGTACAGATAGGGCTGAAGTTTCTGTAGTGCCCATACTGTGGCTAGCCATTCTAATTCTGCAGCTGCATAACATTTCTCCCTGAGTTGGAGTCTACAGATGAGATATACAGCTAGGTGCTCTTCTCCCTCTGATGAACCTGGTTGAGTACAGCCCCCACCCCATGGTTCAAAGCATCCACCTGCACAACAAATGTTTTGCTGTAATTTGGACTGGCTAATACAGGGGGACCTCCCAAAGTCCCTTTAAACTTTTGGAATGCCTGCTCGCACGCTGGAGTCCACGCTACCTTAGCTGGCCTGTTTTCCCTCGTCAGGTATGTGATTACTAGATCCCCCTCAGACTCCTCCTGCCATTCACAACAAATACTCAGCACCAGGGCCTTTCTGTCATGGTAAGGCTTCATCATGTTAACATGGTATAATGTGTGCCCCTGCCTCCTCCCTACCAAGTTTACCATGTAATTAACATCACTGACCTTCCTTGCCACTTTGAAGGGTCCATCCCAAGCTGCCTGCAGCTTATTGTGTCTGACACGAATGAGCACCATAACCTGCTGTCTCACAGCATACTGTTGGGCTTGGGCAATCCTGTCATACCATACCTTTTTCTGCTTTTGGGCTCTTGCCAGGTTGTCCTAGACGAAGCCCATGAACTCCCTAAGCCTTGTCCTGAAGTTTAGGACATATGCCGCAAAAGACTCCTTGTGGGATTCACACTCACCCTCCTGCTCATCACGAACCAAATCTAAAGGCTCCCTCACCCTGTGCCCATACAGTAACTCAAAGGATGAAAAGCCTGTGGATTCCTGTGGTATTTCTATGTATGCAGACAGCAGATGGGGCAAATATTTGTCCCAGTCTCTCTCTTAAACTAGTCAGCAAATGCCCATACCTTGGTCTTTAGCGTAGAGTTTAACCTCTCCACAAGACCTTTAGTCTGAGGGTGGTAGGGGATGGTTTTTAGGTGCTTCACTCCACAGCAGTTCCACAGACAAGCCAACAGCTCTGACATGAAATTGGCCCCTCTGTCAGTATTTCCCTCAGGAAACCTACCCTGCTGAAAATCTGTAACAAAGCATTTGCCACCTTCTCTGCCTTGTTGGTGGACAGAGCCATAGCCTCAGGGTATCTAGTAGCATAATTTACTGCCACCAGGATATACATGTCCCCTGTGGAACTTGGGGTACTCGTGGGCCCCACAGTATCCATAGCTACCCTTTTAAACAGCTGCTTAGTGATAAGCAAAAGTATCAAAGGAGCCTTGACCTTGTCTCCTGCCTTGCCTATCTTTTCGCACTACTCACAGGTCCTGCAGTACCCTGTTGCATCCCTTGCAATCCCAGGCCAATAAAAGTTCTGCATAATACGTCTGTTGGTATGCTTTATGCCCATATGACCTGCAAAATGAATGTCATGGGCTATAGCTAGAAGTGCCAGACAGTAGGCTCTGGGCACTACTAACTGCTGTATTACCTCACTCTCTAGCCCTCCGTCAGGGGTCCACACTCTAAACAGTAACTCTTTGTTCCAGTATGCCGTCTCCCCTTTTCCTTGAGAATCAGGTGCCTCGTTGGCTATCTCCCTCAAGCCTCATAATGCGTAGGGTCTGAAAGCTGAGCCTGTCGCAATTCTACCTTTGTGACCCTTCCCAGCTCTCTTTCCACTGGAAGCCCAGTCTCTTCTGATAGTGATGCCTCACTGTTCACCTGGGTACTACCACTCACCTCTGTCCTTGCAATCACCCTGTCCACTGGAACTTCAGTAGCTACCAGAATCTGTGGCTCACTTTCAGGCTCACGGCTACATGGTAACTCCCTCCCTGAAACAGCCACCACACCAGTCCCAGCTTCAGGTGTGGGGTCCATGTGGGCCTCCTCCAGGCTACCTGACCCACATGTCTATATTTATTTTACATTTGTTTACCAGGAACGTCTGACTGGGCAGGGCCCATTTTCAGGGGAGGCCTGTTGAGAAAAGCTCCAGCACAGTACATAACATACACAATGAGATTTTTTTATACAGTCGTGTAAAACATAAGAATCACAACATTTTAAAAACTTATAAAACGTAAGAATCACATTTAAAAAAAAACTTGTGTATGACAACAGTTTGAGGTAATTTGGCTGAGTTTTGTATGTAGTTATTCAGAGGAACTTGTTATCACACATGATGTACATTATAGTAGAAAGATGCTCTTCGTGTTTCACTGTTGCAGTCATTACATTTGGGTAATCTGCTGGCAGGTTGCCCTCAGTTGGCCTGATTAACAAAGTCTTGGGTCCTGCATCAGTTGCTGTCCCTTCTTTCATGACGTCAGGTCATCAGGGGTATAAAACATGCAGCCGACGCCATTACATCAGTCTTTCTTGCCATGCGGTGCCCGAAGCAGAAACAGTTCGCAAGTGCCAGTCGGCAAACTCCTGAAATTTTCATTTTCATTTTCGAGTTTCAGAACCGAAGACTTCTACTAAAAGCTAAGTACCCCGTTGGGGAAACTTTTTCTTGGTCCTTACCGATGTCAGTAAAAGTTAATATTTGTATTACTTGTGGGAAGCAAATACCTCATAAGGATTTTCATTTGTACTGTATTCCTTGCCTAGGCCCTGACCACAACGTGCCTTGCTGTCGGTTTTGTGCTAAATTTAATCAACGCACTATTAAACGTCTGTATATTTTTGCCTCTAAATATTTTGGCTCAAGATTTAACTATCCAGAAATGTCATCGGTTAGCAATCCGACTACCGGAATACCTAAAAAAACACAAAGAAAAAGATGGAGACAGACCGTCGTGGTCCAAAACCGATGCTGAAGCTTCTCATAAGCCAGTCGCCGGTTCACTGGTACTTAGTGAGGCGCTTTCGCAGCCCCTGATACCTGCTACTTTTGATTCGCAGGCCTCTACTGAGACCCATTCGGAGTCCAGTATGCCACGAGATACTTTAAGTATTGAACCCATGGATGTCTCTACCTTAGATGGGTCCGGAGCCGCTGAGCAGGCACCGGCTTCTGAGGGTGTTTTCAGGCCTAAAGATCTGTATATTAAACCGATGCCATCTTCAAAACTAAGGCCAAAAACTACTTCTATGTCTAAAAAACCGACACTTGGGCCACGTGTACAGGCCACAATGCCTAAGAAACAAATGATCAAAATGGCTGAGGACTTAATTACCTTGATCAGGGGGTACCCATCCCCCTCCTGCTAAGAGGCCTAGGCAAGGCACTGACTATGAATCTTCAAATCAGGTTTCTGTTTCTTCTGATTCCTCTTCTGATCAGGAATTATCTATTCCCACTTATGAGGACTCTGATGCAGAAGATTCCATCCCTTCTGCTTCTCCTCCTAAGGATTTTTCTTTTGGAGAAACTTTGCATACCTTAAGGGAACACTTTCACTGGGAGATTCAGGATTTCTCAGAATCTAAAAAGAGACTTAGGGATTTTCTTCTTCTTCCTCCTCAGCATAGGTTTTTGGCTGTACCTCCTGTTGTAGACATTGTTGATGATGTTTTCTCAGAATGCAGTATGACTCCTGATTCCCTGCCTACGGCTCCTAGTAAGCCAGACAGATACTACAGGGTTCCTGACTCCCACAAATTCCTTTTTAAAAACCCTAATGCTGACCCTGAAACCATTTCTCAGGGTCCCAAGGGCGTAAAGGCCTCTACTGCTAAAAATCCTACCCCTTCTGATAGAGATTCCAGGGAGCTGGATAGATGGGGTAAGAAGGTTTACACGTCTGCAACCTTGGCAATCAGGGCTTTAAACTGTCAATTTCATATGCTTAAATGTCAACAGCATGACATGGGTTTACTTAAACAGAAAATGATGTTGATTTCTGACTGTGTGGAAAATAAAGAGTTGCAGGATTTATTGCATACAGCTGAACAAGTTGGAAAACATATTTTGCAATGTGGTTTTGATTCCTTGAAGGCCTCTTTCAGGGCTGCTGTAACTGGATCTGTGATAAGAAGGCATGCTTGGCTCAAGGAGCAAAGTCTGCCTGACCATGATAAAGTAAAATTGTTGGATGCTCCTTTACAACAGGACAGTCTATTTGGTAAGAAGGCTGAAAAAGTTTTGAAAAAGATGGAAGAATAAGCTAAATCTATGAAAACTGTGAAAGATTTCCTGCAAATGCAGCCCCACAGGTTTAGTAGGCACTGGCCTACTAAGAACTGGTCCTTTCCAGTACCCACTAGAGCCACTCAGGTCAAACCCAGATATTCCAAAGGCTCCAGGTTTCAGTCGCAAGGAACATTTAGAACAAAGCAATGGGGTGCCTCCACTTCCAAATATGGAAGCAACAAGGCACCTCCCTATGGTAAACAGTCTCAATGACTTTCCACTGCAGTCACCAAGCACTTATCTTTTAGCCGCCCCTTTGTGGGGGGAAACTGGCACTTCATGCACAAAACTGGCAACTGATTACCCAGGACAAATGGGTTTTAAATATAGTATCCCAGGGATACAGATTTCATTTCCACGCATTGCCAGTCCCAAATGGATGGCCACACCTGCCTCCAAATCAGTGGCAGAGGCCCAGAAACACGTTATGTCCCTCATGAATATGGGGGGCTATTCAGCCAGTACCAGAAAAGGACAAGGGACAAGGTTTTTATTCAAGACTTTTCTTATACCCAGAAAAGACAAATCATGGCGTCCAATTCTGGACTTATCCATTCTAAATACATTTCTGAACATTCCAAAATTCAAGATGCTGACTATTCAACAGTTACTACCTATGCTAGGCAAGGATGACTGGTTGGTAACTCTAGACTTAAAAAAGGCTTACCTGCATATCCCAATCAGGGAATCTTGCAGAAGATACCTCCGCTTCAAAGCAGGCTATTTGCATTACCAGTTCTCTGCACTGCCCTTTGACTTATCTACTGCGCCCAGGGTCTTCACAAAGTGCCTGGCACCAGTAATTGCATTTTGCAGGCAAAGAAATATTCAAATTTATCCATACCTGGACGATTGTCTAATTCAGGCAGAAAGCAAGGACACTCTTCTAAAACTTCTGGCATTTGTAAAAAGGCTTCTAACTTGTCTAGGGTACACCATAAACGAAAAGGAATCACAACTGGTACCCTCTCAAATAATTACATTCCTGGGTGCAAGCTTGAATACAACTGCCCAGATGACTTACCTTACGCCAGAAAAACAAATTAAATTAAGCAGGTGGCCACAAAAACCCAGCTATCTGCAAGGCAAATTCTGCAGGCCT
The DNA here is from genome assembly GCF_019279795.1 of Protopterus annectens. NCBI lineage: Eukaryota > Metazoa > Chordata > Ceratodontiformes > Protopteridae > Protopterus > Protopterus annectens. Next base: position 487,567,343 of record NC_056739.1, read on the forward strand.
TGGAGTTCATGGCCTCCTGCATTCTTCTAATTTCATATGCAAGACTGCATAAGAGGAAACTTCAATGGTACCTAAAAAGCTTATGGAGTCACCGTTGTCACAGCCTGGAAACAATGATTCCTATCATTCCTTGCCTGCAGCTAGAGTTCCTATGGTGGGCAGAGGCCTGCCACCAAAACAAGGGACTGTCATTCATTCCACCCCCTGTCGCCCAAACCTTGACTACAGACGCATCAGACTATGCTTGGGGGGCACATCCTGCAGGAAGATGTATTCAGGGCCAATGGATCCCAAATCAAGTGCACCTACATATCAATCAGAAAGAGATGCTAGCTGTACAGAATGCTCTGGCAGCCTTCAAGGACTATCTTCATCCAGGATAACTACTGATAGACAGACAACACCACAGTCATGTGTTACATAAACAAGCAGGGGGGTACACATTCCTTCCCCTTTTGCAGACTAGCCATGGCATTGTGGAACACGGCCTTGACTTATCAAATACATCTGCAAGCTCAGTTCCTCCCAGGAAAGCAAAATACTCTGGCAGATGAACTAAGCAGAAATCTTATGGACCCACACGAATGGAAACTGGATCCACAAATCTTCAGCATGTTGACACCCAAATGGGGGAACCCAGACATAGATCTTTTTGCCTCACTCCAAAACTATCAGTTGGACAAATTCTGCACAAGAATTCATCACAAAAAAGCTTGGAAAGTGGATGCTCTATCCTTCAGCTGGAAAAACCTATCAGTCTATGCCTTTCCCCTTCTGCCTCTGCTCTCCAAGGTCTTGATAAAAGTCAGACAGGAAAAACCAAAAATGATTCTGATTGCTCCAGACTGGCCTCACCAACACTGGTACCCACTCCTGCGCAATATGTCGCACCTTCCTCCATGGTACCTGCCTCAGACACCTCACCTACCGTCTCAGCAGAACTATCAAATTCTGCACACTCCGCTCCAAACTTTGAATCTTGCAGCATGGCTAATCAACTAATTTCACCAGATGTTCATCGTGCATACAGCTGCAGTCATAACAGATGGGTTCTCCTGCCGTCAGGCGGGTCCTCGGCCAGCCGAATTCCAAAGTCTAGGTCCGGCGTCGGTTGTCGTCGCTTTCTTTCCTGATGTCAGTGCGACAGGGGTACATAAGACACAGCCGATGCCATTTTCTTCAGTCTTTTTTGCCGCGCGGTGCCCGAAGCAGAAGCAGTTCGCAAGTGCCTGTCGGCCAGCTCTTGAAATTACGAAAATTTGGAAACCGAAGTCTTCTTTAAAGCTAAGTACCCCGTTGGGGAAACTTTTCTTGCCTCAGACCGATGTCAGACAAAGTTAACCATTGTATTTCTTGTGGGAAGCAAATACCGCATAAGGATTTCCATTCCCTCTGTATACCTTGTTTAGGCCCAGACCACGATGTCTCGGGCTGTCGCTTTTGTGCTACTTTCAATAAACGCACTATTAAGCGTCGGGCAGAGTTCGCCCAGCACTTTTTTGGTAAAGCTTTTAATTATAAAATGTCATCGGAGACTCCGACTACTGCTTTGTCCAAAAAACTCAAGGACAAAGACCGACACGCGAGGTCCGCGGTCTCCACCGACACCACGACAAAACTGGCTACACGTGGTCCGGTTCTCAGCGAGGCACCTATGCAGCCCCTGACTACCGACGACACTTCTCTGGCGGTGTCTTCTGTAACCGAGACCGCAGGTTCCTCGGCCCATACCCTGACTACAGCTACCGAAGCCACTGTGAGTGTTGAGCCTCTTAATGTGGACAGGTCCACTTCCACCCATGGTGTCTTCAGACCTTCATCTTCCTTTTCCATAAAGGCCTTTACTAAGTCTAAATCAGCCATGCATTCCAAGAGGCCTGTTGCACAGGGCCCATTTCCAGGCCCCATTCCTAAAAAGCAGATGCTCAAAATGGCTGAGGATTTAATTACTCTTATCAGGGGTTCCCAACCCCCTCCGGACAAGAGACCCAGAGTGGAGGAAGATTCTCCCCCTTCTGACCAGGGCTCCATTATTTCAGAACATTCTGATGAAGAGGAACACTCGTACTCCCCTTTTGAAGTGTTTACAAAGATAATCCAAGCGTGGGGAAGGCCAGACATAGATCTCTTTGCCTCCCACAGGAATCATCAATTGACAAAATTCTGCTCAAGGACATTTCATCCAAAGGCCTGGAGAGTGGACGCCCTTTCTTTCAGTTGGGCAGCACGGACAGTTCGCCTTCCACCTTTGCCTCTACTGCCCAAGGTGCTCTTGAAAGCAAGAGCAGACAGACCAAAGATGATACTGATTGCTCCAGACTGGCCAAGACAACACTGGTACCCACTCCTGAGGAGCCTAACACATTCTCCTCCCTGGACCCTACCTCTAATGCCTCTTCTCCTGACTCAGCACAGCTACAAAACTCTTCACAGTCAGCTGAAAACACTCAATCTGGCTGCATGGAAAATTCCTTAACACCACAACAGACCCTACTCTCCAAGGAGGTGCAGGATGTCATTTTGGAGGCCAGAAGGCCATCTACTAGAAAAGCTTACTCCGCAAAATGAAAACGGTTTTGCGCTTGGAATGAGAAAAAGGGCCAGGATCCTAGAAAACTGAATTTGCCTCGGATATTACAGTATCTAGCTGAGCTGTTGAACAGTGGACTTTCATTTTCCTCCATCAAAATCCATGCCTCAGACATTTCTGCAGAATACAACACTGATCCACCCTTATTCTCTCACCCACTCTTAAAGCAGTTCCTCAGAGGGTCTAAGAATATAAGACCTCCAAGGAAACAACCAATACCAGTCTGGGATCTTAATTACATTCTAGAAAAATTAACATTGCCTCCCTTTGAACCAGCTGCCTCAACAGATGTGTAATATTTGTCCTGGAAAACAGCTTTCCTTCTGGCTATTACCTCAGCTCATAGGGTCTCGGAACTACAAGCCCTCATGGCTGTGCAGCCCTTTCTCATCTTCCATCAGGACAGGGTTTCCCTACGAACCAACCGTCATTTATGCCTAAGGTAGTATCCAGGGTAGCTTTAAATCAGGCCATACACTTACCTACCTTTTACCCCAATCCTCAAAACAAAGGGGAAAGGCTGCTACATTCCTTAGACATCCATAGACAGCTACATTACTATTTGGACAGAACAAAGCCTTTCAGGAAATCAGAACAACTCTTTGTGTCCTATGCTGTTGGAGCTCAAAGGAAGCCAATTTCCAAACAGACAATTTCAAAATGGATAGGCCACTGCATACGGTTTTGTTACTCCTTTCATGGTAAATCTGTACCTGCAGGCATCAGATCCCACTCCACAAGGGCCACAGCTACCTCTGCAGCCTTCCTCAGAGGAGTCCCTACCAAAGATATTTTGGAGGCAGCCACTTGGAGTTCTGTGCATACCTTCACTAAACACTACCACCTACCTTTATACTCCAAAACTAGAGCAGGCTTTGCCACTGCTGTGTTGCAGGGCATTCTGGCTCCTCCCAGTTCCACCTAGTGCCTACCACCCTGTGCGTAGCTTTGGGATTCTACCCATCTGTTATGACTGCAGCTGTATGCACGATGAACATAGTACAGTTTTGTACCTACCATAAATGTAGATGTTCGAGTGCTAATACAGCTGCAGTCCAGGTTTCCTCCCTCCTTCCCCTCTGGGTACAGACCTAGTGGCTAACTCCTCATCTTACAACCTGATTGGGTTATCCTTCTATGGTGTATTTGCTTGCAACTACTGATTTTTGATTATATTGCATTGCATGATTATATATTATGTATATATATATATATATATATATATATATATATATATATATATATATATATATATATATATTGCCTTCCTTCTGGGGGCACCTGACATCTGGGGCAAGAAAGACTGAAGAAAATGGCGTCGGCTGTGTCTTATGTACCCCTGTCGCACTGACGTCAGGAAAGAAAGCGACGATAACTGACGCCGGACCTAGACTTTGGAATTCGGCCGACCGAGGACCCGCCTGACGGTAGGAGAACCCATCTGTTATGACTGCAGCTGTATTAGCACTCGAACATCTACATTTATGGTAGGTACAAAACTGTACTTTACATCTCTCAGCAAACCCATGATGGATGTAATTTTGGAGGCTAGAAGGCCTAGTACTAGAAAGTATTATGCTGACAAATGGAAAAGATTATGTGCTTGGAACCAAGCACAAGGAATAAGCACAACAATACCCAATATTCCTTAAGATTCTGCAATACTTAACATAGATGCTTCACAAGGGCCTATCTTTTTCTTCCATAAAAATCCATGCCTCTGCCATTTCAGCTCATTGCAACACAGAGCCTCTTTTCTCATCTTCTGCTAAAGCAGTAGCTCAGAGGGACCATAATTTAAGACCTCCCAGGAGAGCACCAACTCCTGCATGGGACCTCAATTTTGTTTTGGAAAAAATCACTCTACCTCCTTTTGTGCCAGCTGCTACTGTGAACCTAAAATTTCTCTCTTGGAAAACCGCTTTTCTCTAAGCAGTCACTTCAGCTAGAAGGATTTCAGAACTACAGGCTCTTATGGCAGGTGGAGCCTTTCATTATTTTTTACCCTGACAGGGTGGCTCTCAGGACCATTCCATCCTTTATGCCTAAAGTGGTATCTAGTGTGGACCTTAATCAGAACATTCATCTGCCAGCTTTCTTCCCAAATCCACAGAACAAGGGTGAGCGGATTCTGCATTCATTGGATGTACACAGACAACTAAGATTCTACGTAAACAGGACAACATCTTTAAGAAAATCTGAACAATTACTGGTGGCATTTGCTGCAGGGGCAGAGGGAAAGGCTATTTCAAAGCAGACTATTTCCAAATGGATAAGCCATTGTATTCGTTTCTGCTATGTGCACCATGGTAAACCTGTCCCCAAGGGGATCAGATCTCATTCCACCAGGGCTGCATCTGCTTCTGCAGCCTTTCTCAGAGGGGTTCCTACCAGAGACATTCTAGAAGCTGCCACCTGGAGCTCAGTTCATACATTCACCAAACATTACCATTTACCTCTCTTCTCTAGATCCAGAGCAGGCTTTGCCACTGCTGTCCTGCAGGGCCTTATAGCTGCTCCTGATGCTGTATAAATCCATCCTCCCAACCATAGCTTTGGGATTCTACCCAAATGTAATGACTGCAACAGTGAAACACGAAGAACATAGTACAGTTGTGTACACTTACCATAAATGTAGATGTTCGAGTGTATTCACTGTTGCAGTTATGGTTACCCTCCCTCCAGCCCCCTGTGTTTCTCTGGCTTTACCTCTCATTTCAGTTACTATCTTTAAAAGCCTTTTTGGTGTATTTGCTTTTGCTTAGTGGTATATGTTTTGTGTTTTTTATTTTATACATACATACATATATCAAATCCAAAATAGAGTGAATCGTTGTGCGCGAAGTGGGTGTAAAGCCGTGGCCAAAATTAACTCTGATGGAATCCAATCTCTCAGGGTAAACTGTAAAATCCAAAAGGATAAACGATATGCTTCCAAGGATAAAATTCAAGCAAGTAGATATTTATTAAGCTTCGAACAAACAAACAAAGTAAAAAACAGATGAGCGCTTTCACTAGATACTAGCTTCTTCAGATCGTTATACAGAGTAATAAAACTTCATCCCTTATATAGCGTAATAGCATCTGACGTGCATAATTAGATAATTAACAAAAATTAGTAGTAAAGGCAAAATCTCTCTGAGATAGTCACAGCTTATGCAAGCGTATCTATCTAAGTCTTTTATTTATAGTTCCTAGTACCAAAAAGCCTTTAATATGAATTTCATTTTTCAATATATAATATATAGAGGCATCTATGAATATTAGGAGAATTCTCATAAAAAATATATTCTTTAGAATAAAATGAATGTAATTCATCTGCAAGATATTCCAGAAATTAATACAGGCATAATGTGGTATTCCGAAGAATGCCTTAAAATGTTATCAACCTTAGATACAATGTTGTCATATTCATAATGTCATATTCATACATATATATTTAATAATATTTATCAATAAAATAAACTTTAATTCAGATGAATTGTATATACATCATGTATATACTAATTACTAAAAGATATATCATATTAAAATGTGATGTATAATATTTAAAAAATGTGTTCATGTCATATTCAAAATGTATGTATGCATTTGAAATGTACGAAGGTAAAAATATATATTAATATTAATTAAAACCTATGTATATATATATTAAAAACATATTTAACACCCATCTATCTAAATAAATCATGTGTGTATCTTGTACAATAAATGTGTATGTATTCCAATAAATTAATGTATAACTCAGTAAATATGTGCAATGTAATTTGATGACGAAATATATATCATAATCAGTATAAAGATGTGACTGTGATTATGAGAAAATGAGTATAGTTGTAATTATGGATGTATGTGTTATACTGAAAATATATGTATGAGTAAATGCACATATATAATGGGTGTAGATAAATGCATATGATGTCATATACATATACATTTTTCTACATTAATATTAAATTCACATAAACAATTTCTTCATTTTTAACTTATAAGACATTTACATTCCATTCATATTCACACTTATATTTGTATTTATATTTATATTTATATTTATATTCATATTTATATTTACATTCATATCACTTTTATATTTTTAACCAGTTTAATAAGTAAATTTACACATTATATTATATATATTTTCCAGGTCATTACAATATTGTTTCAAATGTATTATACATATTGATGCTGATTTCAGACATCATATGCATTTATCTACACCCATTATATATGTGCATTTACTCATACAGAGAGTTTTTGCCTTTACTACTAATTTTTGTTAATTATCTAATTATGCACGTCAGATGCTATTACGCTATATAAGGGATGAAGTTTTATTACTCTGTATAACGATCTGAAGAAGCTAGTATCTAGTGAAAGCGCTCATCTGTTTTTTACTTTGTTTGTTTGTTCGAAGCTTAATAAATATCTACTTGCTTGAATTTTATCCTTGGAAGCATATCGTTTATCCTTTTGGATTTTACAGTTTACCCTGAGAGATTGGATTCCATCAGAGTTAATTTTGGCCACGGCTTTATACCCACTTCGCGCACAACGATTCACTCTATTTTGGAATTACTTATTTTTTGTGAACCAGTGTGCAATCCGACGGACAGTTATTCCCTATGTAAGATACATACATATATATTTTGCTCCCCATTTGGGGGGCACCTGACATCTGGGGCAAGAAAAACTGATGTAATGGCACCGGCTGCATGTTTTATACCCATGACGACCTGACGTCATGGAAGAAGGGACAGCAACCGACGCAGGGCCCAAGACTTTGTTAATCAGGCCGACTAAGGGCAACCTGTCAGCAGATTACCCAAATGTAATGACTGCAACAGTGAATACACTCGAACATCTACATTTATGGTAAGTGTACACAATTGTACTTTATGTATTGGTTATAAATGAGTATTTACAATTAAAGGCAGGAGTTACATTGCACTCATGTTTTTGTTTAGTTAAGTTAGAGTAGAGGAGTTGAAGATGAGGTAAAGGTGAAACAGAATGGAGAAGAGAAAGGAGACTGAAAAAGTGAAGTAGAGGAAGAATGGAGCTTAACTGTGAAATTGTTATTTAGAGATAAGGGAGAGTTAGACATTAGATGTGTGGAGGGGTGATGAGAAGGATGAACAAGTAATATGGTGACATATATGTGTTATATTGAGGAAGGGGAACAAGCCTAACTGCATGCACACAAGGTACTGCATCATCAAAATATGTCCCTATCAAGACATCTGCAGGGATATCCTCAAACACACCTATTTGCTTGCTTCCTGTTCCACCCTCCCAGTCAAAGTGAACCCTGCCCAGAGGTATTTGGAATGGGGGTCCCTCCCAAAGCTCTGACCTATGTGGACTGCCCAAGCAAGTACTGTGCTCATCTTTAACCACTGCAGTTTCCACAATGATTATGTCAGAGGCTGTGTATCTCTTAACAGTGGCCCATCTTCCATCCACTAAGATAGGATACAAACTTTGGTGATAATTTGTTACCCCTGTTTTCTACAGACAACTTACCACTGGCATGCTGTTATTATTTGTGTGCTACATGGCCCTTCTGGTTATATTTAAAACATGTAACCTTTGGTCCTGGCCATATACTCTGAACTAGTGGTTTCCCCTGTTACTGGTGTACTCTGTTGGGATGGTTTAGGCTGCCCCACTATGGGTTCTCCTATAACCCTTCTTTGTGCAGTGATGCCCAGCTTGCTATGCAGAGATCCCCTTTTCTCCCCAGCTCATCTGCAGAGTTCCACTCCCAGTCTGCCAACAAGATTCTCATGTCCACAGGCAAAGTGCTGGCTTGTTCCCTCGCCAAAATGTCTGCCAGCCTTTCAGAAGTGGTGACCTGACACCCCCTCACCCACCTATAAAAATAAGTGCTTAACTCAGCAATATAATCGAATGCACTTTCATCTGCTTGCGTCTATGCCCACAAAACTTTTTTCTGTAAACTTCAGGTGTTAACTGAAAAGATTCCAGTAAACATTGATCTGAAGTTGTCAGTCTTCATTCATTCTTGACAAATGGGTTCCGGTTCCAATCCTCAGAACTGGCTCGGCCGTTATACAGCTCGCACCAGCCAAAAAACGCTCGAGCTAAGACTCTACTCACAATGCCCCGCTCTCCATTACCTCATATTTCATTTGCTACTCTGTCAGCAAGACACGTCAGACCTTGCTCTCGGCTAAGTCTTTAAAAGTTCCTTTTTCTAATCTGTGTGTGTGTGTGTGTGTGTGTGTGTGTGTGTGTGTGTGTGTGTGTATATATATATATATATATATATATATTATAGATTTTATATGTCTATATATATATATATATATATATATATATATATATATACATGCACAAACACACACACACGTATACATATAATCTCATCTTATATCTTTTTATAATTGTTCTTACTGTGTGAATGTTTGAATACTCTACCCTATAACTTTGTTTACCCTTATTGTTAACCTCTCTCCCATCTTTCTTACCCTTGTGGCATTTTTTAGTAATACTGTTTCGGTATTCTCCTCTACTGTTGTTGGTAGACTTTTCCGTCTGTTCTTAGTGTGTGTACGTGTGTGCATTGTTAGTGTTTGTTTCTCTTCAATGTGAACTTTAAAATGGCGGAAAAACAAAAAGGCACTTCTGGATTCAAAAAGTGCCAAGACTGTGGAAGAAAGGTGCCCAATTCAAATGGTCATCTTTCCTGTGTTTATTGTCTAGGAGCTCCGCATGTAGACCTGAATTGTGAGATTTGGTAGGCCTTTAGTCACCGGGCCTTGGTCAAGCGTCAAAATAAGCTCATTTTAAAGGGCTTATTGAAAACTTCTTCCAGTGAAGCTTTGTCCAAGGCTGACTCTCCTCCTAAATATAACACTTCCAAAAAGAAGACCCTCTCGGTACCTGTGTCCCCCTCGGCCACCAACAAGGATGTTGAAGGCACCGTGCAAAAACATAAGACTCCAGATGTTCTTCGTCTTTCTACTGTGCTGGGTAATCTGCTGGCAGGTTGCCCTCAGTTGACCTGATTAACAAAGTCTTGGGTTGTGCGTCGGTTGCTGTCCCTTCTTCCATGACGTCAGGTCATCGGGGGTATAAAACATGTAGCCAGTGCCATTACATCAGTCTTTCTTTCTGTGCGGTGCCCAGAGCAGAAGCAGTTCACAAGTGCCAGTTGACCGACTCCTGAAATTTTCATTTTCGAGTTTCAGAACTGAAGCCTTCAAACTTAAAGCTAAGTACCCCATTGGGGAAACTTTTTCTTGCTCCTTACCGATGTCAGTAAACGTTAATAATTGTATTACTTGTGGAAAGCAAATACCTTATAAAGATTTTCATTTGTACTGCATTCCTTGCCTAGGCCTTGACCACGACGTACCTTGCTGTTGGTTTTGTGCTTTATTTAATCAGCGCACTATCCATCGTCAGTACATTTTTGCCTCTAAATAATTCGGTTATCGGGTTAATTATCATGAAATGACGTTGGTTAGCCATCCGACTACACAGACACAGGCTGTTGAGGTCCAAAACTGTCTACTATGCTGACCTTGCTCTCGGCCAGTCTCCAGTTCGCCGGTACTCAGTGAGGCGCTTTCGCAGCCCCTGATACCCGCTACTTCTGACTCGCAGGCCTCTACTGAGACCCATTTGGAGTCCGGTATGCCACGAGATACTTCACTTATGGAACCCGCGGATGTCTCTACCTTGAATGGGTCTGGAGCCTCTGTGCAGGCACCGGCTTCTGAGGGTGTATTCAGGCCTACAGACTTGCATATTAAACCGACTCCACCTTCTATTCTGAGGCCTAAATCTCGATCTATGTCTAAAAAACCGACACCCAGGCCACATGTTCAGGCCCCTATGCCTAAAAAACAAATGATCAAAACTGCTGAAGATCTTATTACTGTAGTCAGGGGAAGTCAACCCCCCCCCCCCTTCTAAGAGGCCTAGAACTGAGCTTGACTATGATTCTTCTGATCAGGACTCTGTTTCTTCTAATTCTTCCAATGACCTGGATCTGTCAATTCCTACTTATGAGGATTCTGATGCAGAGGATTCCATTCCCTCTGCTACCCCCCTGAGGACTTTTCTTTTGGGGAAACTTTACATACCTTATGGGAGCATTTCCACTGGGAAAGTCAGGAATTTTCTGAATCTCAGAAGAGGCTTACGTATTTCCTTCTTCTACCCCAGCATAGGCCTTTGGCTATACCTCCTGTGCTAGACATTGTTGATATGTGTTTTCGGAATCCAGTATGGCCCCTGATTCCCTGCCTCCAGCTCCTAGTAAACCTGACAGATACTACAGGGTTCCTGTGTCTCACAAGTTTCTTTTCAAAAATCCTGTTGCAGACCCAGAAACCATTTCTCAGGGGCCCAAGGGCATTAAGGCTTCTACTGCTAAAAACCCTACTCCTTCTGATAGAGACTCCAGGGCACTGGATAGATGGGGTAAAAAGGTTTATACTTGTGCTACCTTAGCTATCAGGGCTTTAAACTGCCAATTTCATATGCTAAAATATCAGCAGCATATTATGGGACTGCTCAAACAGAAAATTATGTTGATTTCTGACTGTGTGGAAAATAAAGATTTACAGGATTTACTGCATTCAGCTGAACAAGTTGGAAAACATACTTTGCAATGTGGTTTTGATTCTTTAGAGGCCTCTTGTAGGGCTGCTGTTACTGGGTCTGTGCTTAGAAGGCATGCTTGGCTTAAGGAGGAATCTCTGCCTGATCATGTTAAAGCAAAGTTGTTGGATGCTCCTTATCGTCTGTTTGGCAATAAGGCTGAAGAAGTTCTAAAAAAGATGGAAGATAAAGCTAAATCTATGCAAACTGTGAAAGATTTCTTACAAGTGCAACCTCCAGGATTTAGTAGGCACTGGCCTACTAAGAATTGGTCCTTTCCAGCTCCTTCCAGATCCTCTCAAGCCAAACCCAGATACACCAAGAGTACCAAGTTTCTGTCCCAAGGGACTCTCAGAACTAAGCAATGGGGGGCCTCCACTTCCAAATCTGGAAATAACAAGACACCCCTCTGTGGTAAACAGTCTCAATGACTGCCTTTAAAATTACTAAGCACTTACTTTTAGCTGCCCCTTTGGGGGGAAAAATTGCTCTTCATGCAAAAAACTGGGAACTCATAACCCAGGACAAATTGGTTTTAGAAGTTGTGTCCCAGGGATACAGATTTCATTTCCACACGCTGCCAACACCAAACAGGTGGCCAGACCTGCCCCCAAATCAGTGGGCAGAGGCTCAGAAACAAGTACTTTCCCTCTTAAACTTGGGGGCTATTCAACCGGTACCAGAAGAGGAAAAGGGACAAGGCTTCTATTCCAGGCTTTTCCTGGTACCCAGAAAAGACAAGTCATGGTGTCCAATTCTGGACCTGTCTACTCTAGACATCTTTCTGGACATTCCAAGATTCAAGATGCTGTCTCTTCACCAGTTACTTCTATGCTAGACAAGGATGCCTGGTTGGCAACTCTAGATTTAAAAGAGGCTTACCTGCATATCCTAATCAGGGAATCTTGCAGAAGATACCTACGCTTCAAAGCAGGCTACTTGCATTATCAGTTCTCTGCACTGCCCTTTGGCTTGTCTACTGCACCCAGGATATTCACAAAGTGCCTGGCTCCAGTAATTGCATTTTGCAGGCAAAGAAATATTCAAATATATCCATACCTGGACGATTGTCTAATTCATGCAGAAGACCAGGCCATGCTTATAAATCATTTGGCGTTTGTAAAAAGAGTTCTAACTTGTCTAGGTTACACCATAAACAAAACGAAATCACAACTGATACACTCTCAACAGATTACATTCCTGGGTGCAAGCTTAAATACAACTGCCCAGATGGCTTTATTCACACTAGAAAAACAAATTCATTTGGTAACTTACTTCAAACAAGTGGCCACAAAAACCCTGCTATCTGCAAGGCAAATACTGCAAGCCTTGGGGTTCATGGCCTCCTGCATTCTTCTAATTCCATATACAAGACTGCATATGAGGAAACTGCAGTGGTACTTTGTCTATGGAGTCAACATTGTCACAGCCTGGAAACAGTGATTCCTATCATACCTTGCCTACGCCGGGAGTTTTTGAGGTGGGCAGAGGCCTACCACCAAAACAAAGGACTGCCATTCACACTACCCCCTGCCGCCCAAACCCTAACTACAGACGCATCAGACTATGCATGGGGGGGCTCACCTGGCAGGGAAGTGCAGTCAGGGCAAATGGACCCCAAATCAAATGTACCTACATATCAATCAAAAAGAAATGTTAGCTGTACAGAATGCTCTGACAGCCTTCAAGGACTACATTCATCCAGGACAACTAATGGTAACGACGGACAACACCACGGTTATGTGGTACATAAACAAGCATGGGGGTACACATTCCTATCCCCTCTGCAGACTAGCCATGGCATTGTGGAACATGGCTTTGAGCTACCAAGTGCAACTACAAGCTCAGTTCCTGCTAGGAAGAATGAATACACTGGCAGACGGACTAAGTAGAAATCTCATGGACCCACACGAGTGGAAGCTGGAACCATGGATTTTCAACACGTTGACAAGCAAATGGGGGATACCAGACATAGATCTATTTGCCTCCCCCCACAACTACCAGTTGGACAAATTTTGCACAAGGACTCCTCACAACAAAGCCTGGAAAGTGGATGCTCTGTCATTCAGTTGGAAAAACCTATCGGTCTACGCATTTCCCCCTCTGCCTCTGCTCTCCAAAGTTCTGCTAAAAGTCAAGCAGGACAAACCAAGAATGATTTTGATTGCTCCAGACTGGCCACGCCAGCACTGGTGCCCACTCCTGCGCAGTGTGTCACAAACTTCTCCATGGCACCTGCCTCAGACACCTTCCTTACTGTCTCAGCAGGAGAACCAAATTCTGCACCCTCAGCTCCCAATATTGAACCTTGTAGCTTGGCTAATCACTTAAATTCACCCTTAGCATCCCTCAGCAGGACTGTGATGGATGTCATCTTGGAGGCGAGAAGACCTAGTACTAGAAAATCTTATGCTGACAAAAGGAAAATATTCTGTGCTTGGAATCATTCTCAAGGGATGAGCACAGCAGCACCTAATTTACCTCAGATTTTACAATACATAACTGAGATGCTTCACAAGGGTCTGTCCTCTTCCATTAAAATCCACGCCTCAGCCATTTAGCTCATTATAACACAGAACCTCCCCTCTTCTCTCATCCTTTGCTCAAGCAGTACCTCAGAGGGGCCAAAAACTTGAGACCACCCAGGAGAGCTCCAACCCCTGGTTGTGACCTTAACTTTGTATTGGAGAAACTCACTCTACCTCCTTTTGAGCCAGCTGCTACTGCAGACTTAAAATTTATTTCCTGGAAAACAGCCTTCCTTCTAGCAATCACTTCAGCAAGAAGGATATCTGAGTTACAGGCCCTTATGGCAGTAGAGCCTTTCATCATCTTTCATGCGGACAGGGTGTCACTCAGGACCATTCCGTCCTTCATGCCCAAGGTGGTATCCAGTGTGCCTCTTAATCAGTCCATTCATTTGCCAACTTTCTTTCCCAATCCACATAACAAAGGGGAACGTATTCTGCAGTCATTGGACGTGCACAGACAATGTAGATTCTACTTGGACAGGACTAAACCTCAAAGAAAATCTGAACAAGTGCTGGTAGCATTTGCTGCAGGGGCAGAGGGAAAGGCTATTTCAAAACAAACCATCTCTAAATGGATAAGCTGTTGCATTCATTTCTGCTATAAGCACCATAGAAAACCTATCCCCCGGGGATCAGATCTCATTCCACCAGGACTGCATCTACTTCAGCAGCCTTTCTCAGAGGTGTTCCTACTAGGGATATTCTAGAAGCTGCTACCTGGAGTTCAGTTCATACTTTCACCAAGCATTATCAATTTTCTCTAAATCCAGAGCTGGCTTTGCCACTGCTGTCTTGCAGGGCCTTATAGCTACTCCTAATGCTTTATAACTCCATCCTCCCATCCATAGCTTTGGGAATCTACCCAAATGTAATGACTGCAGCAGTGAAACACGAAGAACATAATACAGTTGTGTATACTTACCATAAATGTAGATGTTCGTGTGTATTTACTGTTGCAGTCCTGGTTACCCTCCATCTAGCCCCCTGTTTTTCTCTTGCTATACCTCTACTTTCTTTTACTATGCTTAAAAGCCTTTTTGGAGTATTTGCTTTTGGTTGGAGGTATATTTTTGTGTTTTTAATTTTATTTTGCTCCCCATTAGGGGTGCACCTGACATCTGGGGCAAGAAAAACTGATGTAATGGCGTCGGCTGCATGTTTTATACCCCTGACCTGACGTCATGGAAGAAGGGACAGCGACAGACGCATTGCCCAGGACTTTGTTAATCAGGCTGACTGAGGGCAACCTGCCAGCAGATTACCCAAATGTAATGACTGCAACAGTGAATACACTCGAACATCTACATTTATGGTAAGTGTACACAACTGTACTTTCCGACTGCTTCCTCTGAACTGAAAGCAAAGGTACTGAAGCTGCAATTTCAAGAATCCTCGACACCGACTGCTGTTACTATGGTACCATTGGCACTGACATCTTTGGTTTCTGTCTTGGTTCCAACTTCTGTGGTGCCTCAGCAAGCTTTACCACCCCCTCAGGTGCTGAAACCAGGACAAAGGTATTCACCTTCCATATACGCTTTTATGGGTCAGCTGCCCAGCCCCTTTCTGGACCGACCAGAGTCTCCTTCAGGATTATCCATTCGATCTTCTAGGAGTCTCTCTGAGTTGGACGTCATGAGATTGGTGGATCAGCTGTTGGTGGTCCGAGGAATTCCTACCTCTTCTCAAGCCCCTCACTCATCCAAAGTTGGGGGATGTTCATCGTGTTTCACTTCTGCAGTCATTACACTTGGGTTATCCTGCCCTCAGGCGGTCCCGCAGTCGGCCAGAGTTCCAAAGTCTTGGTCCGGCGTCGGTTGCTGTCGCTTCTTCCCTGACGTCACTGCGCCAGGGGTATATATATGATGCAACCAACACCATTTTCTTCCGTCTTTCTTGCCACGTTGTGCCCAAAGCAAAAGCAGTTCGCAAGTGCCGGTCGGCCGACTCCTGAGATTTTCGAATTCGAATTTCAGAACCAAAGTCTTCAATAAAGCTAAGTACCCCATTGGGGAAACTTTTTCTTGCCTCAGACCGATGTCAGTAAAAGTTAATAATTGCATTTCTTGTGGGAAGCAAATACCTCATAAGGATTTTCATTCTTACTGTATTCCATGCCTAGGCCCAGACCACGACATCACTAGTTGTCGGTTTTGTGCTAGATTTAACAAGCGCACTATTAAATGTCGGTTTGATTTTGCACGCCATTATTTTGGTCGAAGGTTCAATTATACCATGCCGTCGGAACAACCGACGACCGGAATACACAAAAAACGCAAAGACAAAGATAGGGACAGGCATCCGAGGTCCAAAACTGATGATGAAGCCTCTTGTTGGCCAGTCTCCGGTTCGCTGGTTCTCAGTAAGGCGCTTTCGCAGCCCCTGACACCCGCTGCCTCAGAGCCACAGGCCGCCTCCGACTCCCACGTGGAGATCACTAGGCCTCTGGAAACTCAAGGTATTGGGCCTACAGAAATTAACCCCTCAGATGGGTCCGGAGCTACTGAGCAGGCATTGGCTTCTGAGGGTGTTTTCAGACATTCACAGCTTACCATCAAAACAACAACCAAGTCTAAAACTCCATTAAAGACAAAGAAACAAGTACAGCATTCACCTGGACAGGCCTCCATGCCTAAAAAACAGATGCTCAAAATGGCAGAAGACCTAATTACTCTGATCAGGGGTTCCCATCCCCCTCCTGATAAAAGGCCTAGGCAGGATGCAGACTATGATTCCTCTGACCAGGTTTCCATTTCTTCTGATTCCTCTTCAGACCAGGGATACTCTTTACCCCCCTATGAGGACTCTGATGCTGAAGAATCAATCCCTTCAACATCTCCTCCTGAGGATTACTCTTTTGGGGAAACTTTACATACCATGAGGGAGCATTTCCATTGGGAGAGCCAGGATTATTCAGAATCCAAGAAAAGGCTCAGAGATTTTCTTTTATTGCCTCAGCACAGGCCCCTTGCTATTCCGCCTGTGTTAGACATTGTGGATGATGTGTTCTCTGAATCCAGTTTAACCCCTGATTCTTTGCCCCCAGCACCAGTCAAGCCAGATAGGTACTTAGAGTCCATGACTCTCACAAATTTCTTTATAAAAACCCTGCTGCTGACCCAGAAACTATTTCCCAGGGTCCCAAAGGGGTAAAGGCTTCCACTGCTAAAAATCCAGTTCCCTCTGACAGAGATTCTAGAGCATTAGATAGATGGGGGAAGAAAGTTTACACGCAACTTTAGTAGTAAGGGCTTTAAATTGCCAGTTCCACATGCTTAAATACCAACAATATTTAATGTCTTTGTTAAAACAGAAAATGCTTACAAGCTCAGAAAGTCCTGACTGTAAGGAAATGCAGGATTTATTGCATGCAGCTGAACAAGTGGGAAAACATACTCTGCAATGTGGTTCTGATTCATTAGAGGCTTCTTTTAGAGCCGCAGTTACTGGATCTGTGATCCAAAGGCATGCTTGGTTAAAAGAACAAGGTTTACCTGATCATGTTAAGGCAAAATTATTGGGTGCTCCTTTACAGCATGATATCATGTTTGGTGTTAAGGCAGAAGAGGTATTAAAGAAAATGGAGGATAAGGCAAAATCTATGCAAACAGTGAAGGATTTCTTACAGGTACAGCCACCTCAATTCAGCAGAAATTGGCCTTCTAAAAATTGGTCCTTTTCAGTGTCAGACAGACCACAAAGAGGCAGATACAGACGCCCAAGAGGCAGATCTCAGCCCCAAGGCTATAACAGACCACGACAGTGGGGTGCTTCAACCCCAAAAGGAGGAGAAGACAAGTCACAACCTTATAGGAAACAGTTCCAATGACTCCCCCCTTCACATGCCAAGCACTTACCTTTTGGCAGCTCCCTTAGGGGGAAACTAGCTCTTTTTTCACAAAATTGGCATATAATCACCCAAGACAAATGGGTTCTGGATATTGTCTCTCAAGGTTACAGGTTCCACTTTCACACTCCACCAAGGCCAAAATGAATGCCAGACCTGCCACAAATTCAATGGACAGAGGCACAAAACCAAATTACAGCCCTCATGAACATGAGAGCTATTCAAAAAGTGCCACAACAGGAACAAGGAGAAGGATTTTACTCGAGACTTTTCTTGGTCCCCAGAAAGGACAAAGCCTGGAGACCCATACTGGACCTCTCTACTCTAAATACGTACCTGGAGGTTCCGAAATTCAAAATGACACTACAGCAACTTCTTCCCATGCTGGGCAAGAAGGTTTGGCTAGTTACATTGGACCTCAAAGAGGCATACCTGCATGTCCCAATCAGACAAAATTGCAGAAGATACCTCAGATTCATAGCTGGCACAATGCATTACCAATTCTCTGCACTGCCGTTTGGCTTATCTACTCTGCCCAGGGTCTTCACAAAATGCCTGGCACCAGTAATTTCATTTTGCAGACAAAAAGGAATTCAAATATATCCCTACTTGTACGACTGCCTTATTCAAGCAGAGAGCAAGGACATTCTTCTAAAGAATCTGGTGTTTGTAAAAAGATTGCTAATTTGCCTAGGGTACACAGTAAACGAAAAGAAGTCAAAACTAGTGCCCTCACAAGAGATAATATTCCTGGGTGCCAGCTTAAATACAACGGCCCAGATGGCTTATCTCACACCAGACAAGCAAAGACAACTGACTCAGTACTTTCAATTGATGGCAACAAAAACCCAATTCCCTGCAAGAAAAATTCTGCAGGCTTTGGGGTTCATGGCGTCCTACATACTACTAATACCATATGCCAGACTGCATATGAGGAAATTACAGTGGTACCTAAAAAGTGTTTGGACTCAGCACTGTCACAGTTTGGAAACAGTAATACCACTTATTCCCTACAACAGGAGTTTCGATGGTGGCACAGGCATGTCACCACAACAAGGGACAGCCCTTTCACTTTACCCACAGCCAGGCAGACACTAACAACAGATGCTTCGGATTACGCCTGGGGAGCACACATGGCAGGAAAATGTATTCAGGGCAAGTGGGCCGCAGAACAAATGCATCTTCACATCAATCAAAAAGAGATGCTAGCTGTACAAAATGCCCTAACAGCTTTCAAGGACCTTCTGCATCCAGGACAACTATTGCTAAAGACGGACAACACCACAGTTATGTGGTGCATAAACAAGCAAGGGGGCACTCATTCCTATCCCCTCTGCAGACAAGCCATGACTTTGTGGAATACAACACTGACCTATCAAGTTCATCTGCAAGCACAATTCCTGCCAGGAAAGATAAATACTCTGGCAGACGACTTAAGCAGAAACATCATGGATCCTCACAAGTGGAAATTAAATCCACAAGTATTCAGCATGATAACACAAAAATGGGGGTGCCCAGACATAGATCTTTTTGCCTCCCCTCTGAACTGCCAACTACAGAAATTCTGCACAAGGACTTACCACACACAAGTATGGAAAGTGGATACACTCTCATTCAGCTGGAAAACCCTAAAAGTTTATGCCTTCCCACCACTGCCTCTCCTGTCAAAGGTACTTCTAAAAGCCAGACAAGAAAGGCCAAAAATTATCCTGATTGCCCCAGACTGGCCACGCCAGCACTGGTGCCCAATCTTAAAGAACTTGGCTCAAGGCCCAGCATGTTTTTTACCTCAAATTCCTCCTCTTCTGACGCAGCAAAACAATCAGATCCTGCACAGCCAGCTCAAAACCTTAAACCTGGCTGCATGGCATATTACTTAGCCAAGCAACCAACACCTCTCTCTAAAGCTGTTATGGATGTCATTTTGGAGGCCAGGAGGCCCAGCACCAGGAAATCCTATTCAGAAAAGTGGAAGAGATTCTGCGCCTGGAACCAGGCTGAAAGCTTTGACCCTCTTGTTCCAAATATTCCTCAGATATTACAATACCTAACTGAGATGCTGGACAAAGGCCTATCCTTCTCATCCATTAAGATCCACGCCTCTGCCATCTCAGCTCATTATAACACGGATCCTCCTATTTTCTCTCATCCATTATTAAAACAATACCTCAGAGGGGCTAAAAACATAAGACGACTTAAGTAGAAACATCATGGATCCTCACGAGTGGAAATTAAATCCACAAGTATTCAGCATGATAATGAGCAGAGAACCAACACCAACTTGGGACCTGAACTTTGTCTTGGAAAAATTAAATTTACCTCCTTTTGAGCCAGCCAATTCAGCAGAATTAAAATATGTGTCATGGAAAACTGCTCTGCTTCTGGCAATAACCTCAGCACGAAGAGTCTTAGAGTTATAGGCACTAATGGCAGTGGAACCTTTCATCATTTTTCATCAGGACAGGGTTTCTTTAAGAAAAAACCCTACATTTATGCCAAAGGTGGTATCCAGTGTGGCTCTTAACCAAACTATTCACTTGCCAACATTTTATCCAAATCCCCAGAATAAAGGGGAGAGACCTCTGCACTCATTGGACATACACAGGCAGATGTCCTTCAAGGATGCATCTGCAGTCCTAACAAATGGGTTGTCCTGGCCTCAGGCAGCCCTTCGGTCGGCCGGATTCCAAAGTCTGGGTCTGGCCTCTGCTGATGTCGCACTTCACCCGACGTCATAGCTGCAGTTCAGCGGGTATAAAGGCATCAGCCGACGCCATTTTCCTCAGTCTTTCTTGCCGTGGCGCGAAGCAGAAGCTGTTCGCAAGTGCCGGTCGGTCAGATCCAGAGATTACTACTACCGAAGACTTCTAAAAGCTAAGTACCCCGTTGGGGACTCTTTCTTGCCTCAGCCGATGTCAGAAAAAGTGAATAACTGTTTAACTTGTGGGAAACAAATACCTCATAAAGATTTCCACTCTTACTGCCTACCTTGTTTAGGCCCAGACGACGGCGTAGCAGCCTGTCTAGCCTGTGCTTCTTTCAAGTGGCGGACACTTAGGGGTCGGTCGAATTTGCTGAGGAGTTTTTCGCTCGCTTTTGCTTACAACATGCCGTCGGAAACTCCGACTTCACAATTAGCTAAAAAGCGCAAGGAAAAGGACCGACACTCGTGGTCCGCGGTTTCGGCCGAAACCGCGGTTAAGTCAACAGCGAGTGTCTCGGTTTCGGCTGAAACCGAGCCCTCAGTTCTTCCTTTGGCCGAAAGCTTGCCTCCCACCGAGGCCTCATCCAGCATGGCTGAATCTGCTACTGAAATTCCACCTGCTCTTACAGGTTCACAGGATTTATCTGATACTATCCCTTTAGATATATCCACTCCTGCACGTGGAGCTGCTAGGCCCCCTGCATCCATGTCGATTAAGGCTTTTGCCAGGGCTAAAGCAGCAAAATCAACCAAGACTGTGCCTATTAAGACCCCCTCTCACAGGCCTAGCTCTAGTACTCAAATGCTTAGTCTAGCAGAGGATCTCATTTCTTTGATCAGGGGATCCCAACCTCACCCTGACAGGGCCTCTCACCCACCTCCAGAGAAGAGGCCTAGAGCAGAGCCCCTGAGCCAGTTTCTTCAGATTACTCTTCTGATGATTCAGAAAATACAAACCCTCCAGAAGGCCCTTATTCTCCTTATGAGGACTCTGATGCAGAAGACTCCATTCCTTCTGCCTCTCCGCCTGAGGAATTTTCTTTTGGGGAAACCTTGCATGCTATGAGGGAACAATTTCAATGGCAGGGCCAGGATTTTTCAGACTCTAGGAAAAGGCTTAGGACCTTTTTGCATTTGCCACAGCATAGGCCTTTAGCCATTCCTCCAGTACTTACTGTTGTGGATGATGCATTTAATGATGCTTGTACTGCTCCTGATTCACTTCCTCCGGCCCCTGCTAAGCCCGACAGGTACTACAGGGTTCTGGACACACATTATCATTTGTATAAGGCTCCTTTTGCAGACCCTGAAACTATTTCACAGGGACCCAAGGCTGTAGCAGCTACCTCTGCCAAAAACCCCCTCCCCTCTGAAAGGGAATCTAGGGCCTTAGAGAGATGGGGTAAAAAAGTTTATACTTCTGCTACTCTTTCGGCTAGGGCCTTAAACTGTCAATTCCACATGATTCAGTGTCAGGAATTTATGTTAGACCAGTTAACTAAAAAACTGTCCTCGCCTGAACCATTAGACAAAAAGTCTCTTCAGGAAATGGTACATAACATACAGCAGGTCAGTAATCATTCCTTAAAATGCGGCTATGATGCACTGGAGGCTTCCTTTAGATCAGCTATGACTGGTACAGTGATCAGAAGGCATGCATGGTTAAAAGAGCAGTCCTTACCAGACCATGTAAAATCAAAGCTCCTAGATGCTCCCATGGATAAGCATAATTTGTTTGGCTCACCTGCACAGCAGGTGCTGAAGAAGGTGGAAGAGAAAGCAAAATCTGTCCAGACAGTCAAGGATTTCTTACAGGTCCAGCTTCCAAGGTTTAGTAGGAACTGGCCTTCCAAGAATTGGTCCTTTCCAGACACCACCAGAGCACAGAGAGGCAGGAATAGGCGCCCAAGAGGCAGGGGTCAATCCAGAGGTGCCTACAGGGGACGTCAGTGGCAGCCTAACAACCAGCGAAGTACTGCCACAGATCAGGCCACTACCACTTCCACAGGACAATCACAGTGACTTGGCTCTGAGACCGCCTACCAGGGAACAACTAGATGCACCCTTAGGCGGAAAGCTAGCCTTATTTTCAGTAAACTGGCATTACATCACAGGAGACAAATGGATTTTATAGACAATAGACAAAGGTTACAGGTTTCACTTCCATACTCTACCAAGGAAGAGAGGAATGCCAAACCTACCTCCAAATCAAAAGACAAAAGCTCTAGAACAAATAGACAACTTAATAAGGATGAGAGCTATAGAAAAGGTACCGTCTATGGAACAAGGGCAAGGATTTTACTCCAGACTTTTCCTGGTGCCAAGAAAAGAAAACCAATGGAGACCTATTCTAGACCTGTCCGCTCTGAACACATATCTCATTGTTCCAAAATTCAAGATGCTGACCCTACAGCAGCTTCTTCCCATGCTGGGCAAGGAGTCTTGGCTGGTAACTCTAGATTTCAAGGAGGCATACCTGCACGTCCCCATACGACCAAATTGCAGAAGATACCTCAGATTTCTTGCAGGATCAGAGCATTATCATTTCTCAGCATTGCCCTTTGGCTTATCTACTGCACCCAGAGTATTCACGAAATGCCTGGCATCAGTAATTGCTCATTGCAGGCTTCAGGGAATTCAAATTTACCCTTACCTGGACGACTGCCTGTTACAAGCGGACAACAAAAACAAATTAGCAAAAGATTTGAAAAAGGTCATTCATCTGCTACAAGCCCTGGGATACACAGTCAATATAAAAAAGTCAAGGCTGATACCATCCCAGAGGATAACTTTCTTGGGTGCAGAACTGGACACATCAAATCAAATGGCATCCCTCACAGCAGAAAAGCAGAAGCACCTTCCTCTCTATTTCATGGCATTAACAACGCAGAACCAGCTAACAGCAAGGAAAGTCCTGCAAGCCTTGGGTTTCATGGCATCCTGCATGATATTGGTTCCACATGCCAGACTACATATGAGAAAGTTACAGTGGTACCTAAGGAATTTATGTTCTCAGCACAAGCACAGCCTAGAAACCCAAATTCCAATAATTCCATGCCTGAAGCAAGAATTCCAATGGTGGGCTCAGGCCTGTCAATTGAACAAAGGACTGCCCTTCCACAGCCCTCAACCAAGCCAGACTATCACCACGGACGCCTCAGACCTCGGTTGCGGGGCACACATGCTGGACAAGTGCATACAAGGCTTATGGACTCAAGACCAGCTGAACCTACACATAAATCAAAAGGAGATGCTGGCAGTAAAACTGGCAATTCAGACATTCAGACCGTTTCTTCAACAGGGTCAATTGCTGATAAGGACGGACAGCACCACAGTTATGTGGTACATCAACAAACAGGGAGGCACACATTCATACCCTCTATGCCGGATGGCAAAGGACCTCTGGAATGTGGCCCTGAGCTTCAACATTCAGCTCCAGGCAATATTTGTACCAGGAAAAGAAAATATACTAGCAGACATCCTAAGCAGAACTACCACGGATGCCCACGAATGGATGCTGCATCCAGACATCTTCAAATCCATTACAAGGAAATGGGGACTACCAGAAATAGACTCATTCGCATCCCCACACAACCACCAATTGAAAAAATTCTGCACAAGGACATACCACCCTCTGGCTTGGAAGGTGGACTCCCTATCTTTCAGTTGGGAAAACCTGACAGCATATGCATTCCCACCTCTTCCTTTGATGCACAAGGTGCCATTGAAGATCAAAGAAGACCGCCCAAGGATCATCCTGATAGCTCCAGACTGGCCGAGGCAGCATTGGTACCCATTACTGAGGAGTATGTCTCGGGAACAAATATGGCCTCTGCCCCTAGTTTCCTTACTGCTAACACAGAACAACTTCAAAACCCTGCATCCAAACTTGAAAATGTTGCAGCTAGCTGCCTGGAACATTGCATAAGACAAAATAACCCAGATTTATCTCAAAGGGTTAAAGACCTTATCTTGGAGGCTCGCAGACCCTCAACGAGGAAAACTTATTCAGCAAAATGGAAAAGATATCTCATTTGGAGTGCAGCTAAAGGAGAAGATGTGTCACTGGTAAACATAGCTAACATCCTGGAATACTTGGCAGAACTTTTCCACAATGGCCTGTCCTATTCTTCCATTAAGATTCATGCATCAGCTATTTCAGCAGAATACAACATGGACCCTCCAGTCTTCTCTCATCCTCTACTCAGGCAGTTTCTGAGAGGAATTAAAAATGTAAAGCCACCAAGGAAGCCACCATTGCCCGCATGGGACTTGAACTTTGTGATGGAAAAGTTGACACTCCCTCCTTTTGAACCAGCAGCAACAGCAGAATTACAGTACTTATCATGGAAAACTGCTTTCCTGCTGCAATCACTTCAGCAAGAAGGGTTTCTGAATTACAGGCATTAATGGCAGTACAGCCCTTCCTTATCTTCCATCAAGATAGAGTGTCCATGAGAACTAATCCTACTTTTATGCCAAAGGTGGTCTCCAGGGTATCTCTAAACCAAGCTATCCACCTACCTACATTCTTCCCCAACCCACAGAACAGGGGAGAAAGATTATTACATACCTTGGATGTACATAGGCAATTGCGCTACTACCTGGACAGAACCAAGAGCAATAGAAAAACTGACCAGCTACTGGTAGCATATGCAACAGGAATGGAAGGAAAAGCAATTTCAAAACAGACAATCTCAAAGTGGATAGGAAATTGCATTAGATTTTGTTACTCTTACCATGGAAAGACAACTCCAGAAAACATCAGACCTCACTCCACAAGGGCTACAGCCACTACTACAGCTTTTTACGAGGAGTGGCTACCAAAGACATTTTAGAGGCTGCTACTTGGAGCTCCGTGCATACATTTGCCAAGCATTATAATCTACCCTTATACTCCAGATCCCGAGCAGGTTTTGCCACTGCTGTTTTGCAAGGGATCTTAACTACACCATAATCTAATTATTACCTCCCCCCAGTTTGGCTATGGTATTCTACCCATTTGTTAGGATTGCAGATGCATCCTTGAAGGACATAGTACAGTTTTGTACCTACCATAAATGTAGATGTCCGAGAGGTATGCATCTGCAGTCAGGATTACCCACCCTCCTTCCCCTCTGTGGTACTCCTAGGGTATTTGCCCATCTTGTAGCTAGCTGGGGGAATCTATTATGGTGTATTTGTTTGTATATATGTATATACTTGTTTATTTCTATTTGCTCTCTATTGTTTGGAAACATTTGCATTTATCCAAATTTAGCCTTCCTAGAGGGCTCCTGGCATCTGGGGCAAGAAACACTGAGGAAAATGGCGTCGGCTGATGCCTTTATACCCGCTGAACTGCAGCTATGACGTCGGGTGAAGTGCGACATCAGCCGAGGCCAGACCCAGACTTTGGAATCCGGCCGACCAAAGGGCTGCCTGAGGCCAGGACAACCCATTTGTTAGGACTGCAGATGCATACCTCTCGGACATCTACATTTATGGTAGGTACAAAACTGTACTTTACGCTTCTACTTGGACAAAACAAAAGCTTTCAGGAAAACTGAGCAATTGTTTGTAGCATATGCTATAGGATCACAGGGAAAGGCTATTTCAAAGCAGACCATTTTAAAGTGGATAGGACACTGTATCCGTTTCTGCTACACACAGCATGGAAAAACTGTACCTAGCAACATTAGGCCACATTCCACCAGGGTAACAGCCACTTCAACTGCCTACCGTAGAGGAGTACCTACCAAGGATATTTTGGAAGCTGCAACTTGGAGTTCAGTGCACACCTTTACCAAGCATTACCACTTGCCTCTTTACTCTAAATCCAGAGCTGGCTTTGTCACTGCAGTGCTGCAGGGCCTCATAGCCACACCGAATGCTTTATAGACCCAGCCACCCAAACTCAGCTTTGGGATCCAACCCAAGTGTAATGATTGCAGCAGTGAAACACGATGAATATAGTACAGTTTTGTACCTACCATAAATGTAGATGTTCGAGTGTATTCACTGCTGCAGTCCAGCTTACCCTCCCTCCATCCCCTCTTTCTTAGCTGGGGCTTATCTATACCTTTCTACCCTATACAACCTATGTGGTGTATTTGCTTTTAACTGAAAGCATTGTTTTTATTTGTTATGTATGTTTTATTACCAAAATGTATTGCCTACCTATTTGGGGGCACCTGACATCTGGGGCAAGAAAAACTGAAGAAAATGGCGTCAATTGCATCATATATACCCCTGGAGCACTGACGTCAGGGAAGAAGCGACAGCAACTGACGTAGGACCAAAACTTTGGAACTCTGGCCGACTTCGGGACCACCTGACGGCAGGATAACCCAAGTGTAATGACTGCAGCAGTGAATACCCTCAGACATCTACATTTATGGCAGGTACAAAACTGTACATGTAATGTGATCCTATCTCGCCTACATTCTCTAAAGATGGGTTCGGAGCCGATCCTCGGCTCCGACTTGGCCGCTATACAATAGAACGCAGTCTCTTATTGGCTGAGTTACCTCATATCCCAGGATGCACCACAACTGCTTCCCCAGATCTCGTTTGCCGCTTCTGAAGCAAAGACGTGGTCTCGGACTTGGCTGAGCTAAGTACCTCCTTACTGACATATTTTCTGTCAAAATTTGAGCTAAAATTAACACTAAAGCTGTTTTAACAGCTACTTGTTGTTGTGTGACTGTGATTCAGATTTTTCTGAGGTAAAATTGTATTTTTTTGGGCAGTGATCCCGTCGAGTCAGAGGGGCCTAGCCTTTTCCTAGGCGTTTACTTAGAATCTAGGTTGTTGTTGATAGTTTTGTGTACTTTCTTTGTTTTTTTCTCTGGAAAAGTTTAGTGTGTTGATTCAGTCAACATGTCGAAGGAACATAGACCGTCAGGTTTCAAAAAATGTTCCAAATGTAGCTATAAAATGTCCATCACGGACGACCATTCTTTATATGTTTACTGCTTGGGTCCGAAGCACCTCCAGGAATCCTGTAGCGTTTGCCACGCTTTTTCCTCTCGCGTGCTCCAAGAGAGGAAAAATAAGTTGATTTTGAAAGGACTTATTAACCCCTCTTTTGAGGAAGCCCTATCTTCTTCTTCTCCTTCGAGGAAGAAAAAATCTTCGGCTCCGACCAGCCCGTCGGACCCGGCAGCAAAAAAGTCAAGGCAGGCTTCTCCGTCGGCTCCACGGACTTCGGAGCTGAGGGCGGAACAGTCTGCCTCGATGTCTCCAGCCTCGACTCCTCTGGCTTCGGAGTCGAGAGCTCGGGCGTCGAGAGGTGAGCCATCTCCATCGGCTCCACTGCTTTCGGAGCCGATGAAGGTTGCCCGCTCAGACTCTTCCCCTTAGGTGCCGAAGTCCCCATCGGCTCCGAGGGAAATTGCAGTGGTAGTGGAATCTCCCTCGGTGCCAATACTTCTCGAAACTATACGGAGCCGGTCCCCCAGTTTTTCGGAGCCGGCGGAGAAGTCCACTCGGACCTGGTCGGTCTCTTCTCAGTCGTCGAGGATGTCTGATTTGGATGTAGACAGGGTGCTTCAAAGGCTTTTCCAGTCTCCGGTCTTTCAAAAGTTGGTCTTGGCTCCAGCCCAGTCGGCTCCGGAGCCGGTTTCCCACCCTGCTATCTCGGTTCCTCCTCTAACAGCTTCGGCGCCGTTGGAGTCGGTGTTGTTGGAGCCGGTGGAGGTTGTCGGGTCGGTTCCGACCCTAACTCCAACCCCACCCTTCGGGTCGGGGTTCGGTACGCGGACCTCCTCTGTCGGCCCCGAGGGGGGACGCTTTGGGACCGATCCTTTCGGTTCCGAGCCTCCCTCTCGGTGCGTCGGCTGTGGGAGTTCCGACTGCTGTTGTGGCCTTGGGGATTGAACCATCCCAGGACTCTGGGGGTCCCGCCTTCAAGGCCATGAGGAGTGCCTTGGCCAAATCCTCTCTGGCCACTTCTACCATCTCACCACCACCTTCCCTTGGCACGGAGACTGGCTCCTTTGCAAGCCCCCTGTCTCACAGCAGCAGAGCCTTGGGGCCTGAGGTTACCCCCATTGGGGGTTCCCTTCTTCCTGGAGGTCCCTCCGAAACATCTTCGGAGGAACCTCCGAGGAAGAGACAGTGCAAGAGGAAGCACATCGACTCCCCTGATGAGTCTCTCACCTCAGATACCGACCTCGATGATGCGGAAGGGTCCCCCAAGTCGTCCTCGGATGATGTATCCTTTGCGGACATCTTGGAGATCCTTAAGCAACGAGGCGACTGGCAGTCCAAACCCCCTTCTGCTGAGGAGTCGGTGTTCCTCAAGGCCTTCGGGGCTCAGCCCCCCGCCTCCTGGGTGTCTCCGCCTTCTTGATGAGCTTATGGATTTGATCTCTCGGCGTGGGAACACCCGGACTCTGTTGAACCGGTGCCAGCTCACCCCAATAAATTCCTTTCGGCACCCCCTGATAAGGACTTTCTTTCCAAAGGTGTGGCTGTAGATGCCTTGGTGGTGGCATCTGCCACCCAGCAAGATGTGGCAGAGGCTTCAACGTCCGTCCATCCTCCTAATAAGGAGTCTAGGAGCATGGATCGGTACGGAAAGTGCACCCTTACTTCAGCAACCTTTACATTAAGGTCTCTGAACTACTTGACGCATTTCACCAGACTGCAGAGGGATCTGGTCAAGGAGCTTTCGGATACCCTCTCCGGTAACTTACCTGAGCAGTTAGCCCAGACGGTTAACTCCCAGTTGGCTACCCTGTCCTCGTTATCCAACTCGTCCATGAAGCTCATTTCGTATGCAGCCGAAGGAGCGAGCAGAGCGGCGGGCACAGGTGTTGCTCTAAGGAGACAAGCCTGGCTATGCCTGTGTCACTTTGCGGAGGCCTTTAAGTCTTCCTTTGCCGACGCCCCCTTCGATGGGTCCTCTCTGTTCGGACCTAAGGTAAAGGACACTTTGACTCGCTGCGAACAGGAGGGTAAGACTTTAACTGCTGTAGGGGCCTGGTTTTCCACTCCCTTCAGACCTTATCCCAAGGCTCGAAGAGGAGGGAAAATGTGGTTCCGTAAGTCTCAAAAGCCTTACTCGTTGGAGCAGAGCGATTCCCCTTCTAGAGGCAGAGGAAGGGGAAATTTTTCAGGGAGACGCCATCCCAGAGGCGGCGGAGGCCCCCGCAACACTGGAGACCACGAGTCCTTTCGTGGCTCCTCCTCCTTCCAGCATCCCTGAAGGAGTGCCCGACTGTGCAGCTCCGGAGCTAGTTGGGGGTCGTTTTTTGAGGCACCTAAAAGCCTGGGAAAGTATCACTCAGGACCAATGGGTGCTCCGAATCATCACCGGAGGTTACACCATTCCCTTCTCTCAACCCCCTCCACCGTCCCAAAGAATCCCAGACCCGCCACCCAGTCAACGGGATCTGGCAGCCAGCGAAATTTCGAAGCTGCTTCAAAAAGGAGTCATCCAACCTGTCCCCGCAGACCAGGCCGGATCAGGGACTTACTCAAGATTCTTTTTGGTACCAAAAAAGACCGGGGACTTGAGGCCCATTTTGGATCTCAGCAGGTTAAACCGATCAGTGAAAAAGTCCAAATTCTGGATGGTCACCTTGCAATCCATTCTCCCGCTTTTGGAGAAGGGTGTTTGGATGTGCTCCATAGATCTCAAAGATGCCTATTATCACATTCTGATAGATCAGGCGTCAAGGAGACACTTGCGCTTCAGCCTAGGAGACAGTCATTTCCAGTTCCATGCACTGCCCTTTGGTCTCACCACAGCCCCCAGGGTGTTCACCAAATGTTTGGCAGTGGTGACTGCTCACCTGAAAAGTCTAGGATTCCAGGTGTTTCCATACCTAGACGACTGGCTCCTAACTGCCACCTCCAGGCATCTACTCTTAAAAACTCTAGCAGCCACTATCTCCCTAGGCAACTCCTTAGGAATCACCTTCAATTGGACAAAATCCGTATTGCTGCCATCACAGCGTATTCTGTTTATTGGTGCAGAAATAGACTCAAGGCAGATGCGAGTCTATCTTCCTGCGGAAAGGATAGCAACATTGCAGTCTCAGGTTCGGGCGTTACTCCTCAGACGTCGCGCTCCAGCGAGAATGGTCCTGCAGCTGTTGGGTTCCATGTCAGCCACCATTCTTCTCGTCCCCTTGGCAAGGTTGCATATGAGGTTACTCCAGTGGCTCCTCTCAGTCCAGTGGTCTTATCAAGACCTTCCCCTCAGTCACCACATTTTGATCACAGAGACGTGCAAACAGGATCTTCTTTGGTGGCTTCTTTCCTCCAACCTGGATCAGGGGCGTCCCTTCGTCCCCCCACCCCCCTCGGCCATGTTGACTATGGACGCCTCCCAGACAGGGTGGGGGGGACATCTGGGCAGGCCGGGTCCAAGGCACGTGGCACTCCGACGAGAGTCTTCTCCACATCAATATCCTGGAAATGATGGCGGTGCTTTTAACGTTGCAAGCACTGCACAATCACCTCCCCCAGGGTACGATTGCCATTCAGTCCGACAACATGTCGGTAGTCTGGTACTTGAACAAGCAAGGAGGGACCAGATCTTACCCCCTTTGCAGAGAGGCCATGATAGTATGGGATTGGGCGATTGCTACCAAACGTTTTCTAGCGGCAACGCACATTCCGGGGAGATCCAATGTGATAGCCGACAGACTGAGCAGGACTATTCTCTCCCCTCACGAATGGTCCTTGAACGACAGAGTGGTAACACAGATTTTCATGAGATGGGGAGCTCCATGTTGCGACCTTTTCGCAACTCCCCTCAACGCAAAATGCCAGCAGTTCTTCTCTCTCACCCCAGTTCCGGGGGACATCCCCAAGGATGCTCTGGTCCAAGCTTGGCCCCCTGGCCTCCTATATGCCTTCCCACCGGTTCCTCTTCTCCCCAAGGTGATTCAGAAGGCGATTCGCTTGGAAAGCAAAATGATTCTAATCACCCCATACTGGCCTCTTCAAGTCTGGTTCCCCTTTCTTCACAAATATGCATTGGAGGGTCCCTGGTTCCTGGACCAAGTTCCGGACCTCTTGACGCATCAGTCAGGACAGCTCCATCAGTCCCTCCATTCATTGAAGCTAGCAGCTTGGCTACTCCTCTTCCGACCATAGTTAGGAGCCATTCTTTCGACCCTGAAGTCATGCATATTTTGTCCTCAGCCCACAAGACTTCTACTAAAAAGATCTATAGCAGTAAATGGAAGAGGTTTGCTATTTGGGCCCAACTCCGAGGATTAGACCCTATGACAGCCTCGGTGTCAGAGGTCCTGAAGTTTTTAACTTCCCTGTTCAACCAGGGTTGTTCGGTGTCTACCATCAAAGTTCAATTGGCGGCTATTTCTAATTTTCACGAGAGCATAGAACCACCTTTAATGAGCAACAAGTTGTGCAAAGCTTTTATTAAAGGAGCTTGGCTTCTACGGCCCCCTATATCTCATCCCGCACCACCGTGGGACCTTAACGTAGTGTTAGGTGCTTTGACCACACCTCCCTTTGAGCCGGCAGCAACCTGTGACTTAAAATTTCTTTCTTGGAAGACTGCCCTTCTAGTTGCTATTACATCAGCCAGGTGAGTTTCAGAACTTCAAGCCTTATCTGTCAAACCACCATACCTGGTATTTCACAAGGATAGAGTATCTCTTAGACCAAAACCCATCCTTTATACCAAAGGTCTGTTCTAACTTTTGTTTGCAACAATCACTGGAATTACCGGGTTTTTTTCCCTAAGTATTCAAACAGAGCTGAGTATACCTTTCACAGCTTAGACGTGCACAGACAATTACGTTTCTATTTGGATAGGACACACCAAGCACAAAAATCAGATCAACTGTTTGTGTCCTTTTCGGACAGTAAATTGGGCAAAGCCATCACGAAAGTCACTATTGCCAAGTGGATCAGAGACTGTATCAGTCATATTTATCGCATTTCAAATAGGGAGCTTACAGTTCCAGTGAAAGCTCATTCTACCAGGGCCATGGCCACTTCGGCAGCCTTTCATTCCAAGCTCTCTATTAATGACATCTGTGCGGCTGCTACGTGGTCTTCTCTACACACTTTTATTTCTCACTACAAATTGGATGTGGCATCTAGGGGTCGAGCTTCCTTCGGTTCCATGGTTCTCCGGACTGTTTTCCAGTGAGCCACCCAGGAATTAGGTGCTAGGGACGCTGTCCCATCTGTAGAGAATGTAGGCGAGATAGGACCACATTACATCTTTTAGTTATGTACTTACCATAACTTT
The DNA here is from genome assembly GCF_019279795.1 of Protopterus annectens. NCBI lineage: Eukaryota > Metazoa > Chordata > Ceratodontiformes > Protopteridae > Protopterus > Protopterus annectens. The sequence goes on from NC_056739.1 coordinate 487,599,872, forward strand.
AGATGTATGGGATCCATCTCGCCTACATTCCTAATAACCCACCCTCCTTCCCCCTGCCTTGTAGGCCAGAAGAGACCGGACGATCCGAATTCAACTGTTTCCTCTCTTGAAACACCTGGCATTGTTATAACAACAGTCTATGTGTGTGTGCATGTGTGCGGGCAAACAAGATCTGGGGAAGCAGTTGTGGTGCATCCTGGGATATGAGGTAACTCAGCCAATAAGAGACTGCGTTCTATTGTATAGCAGCCGAGTCGGAGCCGAGGATCGGCTCCAAACCCATCTGTAGAGAATGTAGGCGAGATGGATCCCATACATCTAAAGTTATGGTAAGTACATAACTAAAAGTTTTCTTCTCCAGGGACTCCTGCACTATCTCCTCCTCTGACTTCCACTGAGGTTTCAGAGCCCAGCACTTCGAATCTATCTGGGACCAGCTGTTCCGGTATCGATATGCATTCCTACCTCGACACCTGATGATGTTCTGACTTCTTCTATTCCCTCCTCGGAACTGACAGATTGTCGGGGCTGTGAGTCTGCCACCAGTTCCGAAGGACTTGGATCGGCTCCTCGTTTTTATACTGAGCCAACCTTGTTTCTTGGGACTTTGCCGGGTGTGGGTCCTTCCCTGGCTCCTGCTTTGGAGGGCGGACTCTCGGAGTGGGATGTAACCTTGGTTTCAAGGTGGTCTTTCTCACTTCCAGGCTCCCACTTCTCTTCGGGGGGTCCTTCCTTACAGGTTATGGAGAAGGCTTTAACCTCTGCAGGCTCTCACCTTAATCCCTCCTGCATCGGAGTGTCATATTACCATATCTTCTGGCCCAGAGTTGACACCAATCTCCACTACAGGACAGCAAGCACCAAAGCTTCAAGTTACCCCTGTACAGGGCCCCTTCTCTTTGGAGTCTTCCTCAGAGATTCCCACTGAAGAACCTTCCTGTAAGAAGATGCGCAAGAGCAAGCACCTAGATTCTCTGGAGAAATCTGTCACCGAGGACACAGACTTTGATGAAGGGGAATGTTTCCATCCGGTCATCCCCTGAAGATGTCTCCTTTGGAGACATCCTAGAGATACTAAAGCAGGGGGGGTAACTGGAAGCCCGTGACCGGGCCTCAGAGGAATCTGTGTACTTGCAAGTGTTTGGTGCTCAACCTTCTAATTCCTGGGTGACCCCACACACTATCTTATTAAGCTAATCGCGCAGCGGACTTGGAAGGCGTCTTACTCCACACTGCCTATTCCCTGGAGACTAGACAAAAATTCTATCCCTGCCAGAGGACCACCAGTATTAGGCCAAGGGTGTGGCAGTAGATGCCATGGTGGTGGCAGCTGCCACCAAGAAGGAACACGCGATGAGAGTCCTACTGTACATCCCCCTAACAGGGAGTCTAGGATGATAGACAGATTTGGAAAGCAGGTCTACATTTCAGTGACCTTCGCACTTAGGTCCCTGAACTTTATGGCGCACTTTATTTGACTCTAGAGAGATCTGGTTAAGGAGTTATCAGAAACTCTCGCTGGAGCTGTGTTTAATGAGGTGCAGGATAATCTCGCATCTCGGCTAGCCACCCTGGTGCCTGTATCGAACTCGTCCATGTGGCTCATTGTACACGCAGTTGAAGGCATGACCAGAGCAGTGGGTTCCAGGGTTGCCATAAGGCAACATGCCTGGATGCGCTTGTGTGAATTCGTGGAGGCCTTCAAGTCTTCCTTCATCAGTGCTCCATTTGATGAATCATCTTTGTTTGGCCCCAAGGTTAAGGACACACTAGCCAGGTGTGAAAAGGATGGAAAGACCCTGTCTGCTGTGAGCATTCATTTTTCTACTCCTCAGCGATCCTATTTCAGGAATCAGAGGAGTGGAAAGATGTGGTTTAAGAAGTCCCAGGGGCCTTTACAGGACACATGGTGGCGGCTCCCCTCGGGACAGAGGGGGGAGCTCAGATGCAAGACACTGGCTCCGAGGCAGAGGTGGCCCTCGAAACCAGGCTACCAGCAACTCCTTTCCTGGACAACCCTACCAGTGTTCCTAAAGGCCTGATTGCTTACCTCTGGAAGCAGCCGGGGAAGACTCACTGCTTTCGACAGCCTGGCGACAAATAACCTCCGATTTTTGGATGCAGAGAATCATTACCAGAGGCTGTCACATTCCCTTCACGCTTTTCCCAAGGTCATTGAGAAAAATCCCAGATGTTCCACCCAGTCATAGATTCATAGATTATTACTAGGCTAGCTGCCCTCATGGACCATTTTTAAGCCTAGCCAGTTACCCCCTATGAGAATCAACCCCTGCACCTTGTGCTTCTAAGGTAAACACCTTAACCATTACACCACCCTCAGAGGGATCAAGCAGCCAAGTTGAAAAGCTGCTAGAAAAGACAAGTCATCCAAAAAGTCCCACCAGAACAGATAGGATTCGGGTTTTACTCTAGGTTCTTTTCAGTGTCAAAGAAGATGGAGGACTGGAGGCCAATATTGGACCTCAGCCTTCTGAACAAATTTGTTCAGCAGATGAAATTCTGGATGGTCACAGTTCAGTTTGTTCTTCCCCTTCTAGGGAAAAACAGTTGGATGAGCTCTGTAGACCTTCAAGATGCTCAAGAAGGTATCTCTGCTTTCGGCTGGGGGCCATTCATTACCAGTTCATAGCACTGCACAGCCCCCAGAGTGTTCACCAAATGCATGGCAGCAGTCACAGCTCACTTGAGACTAAACGGATTCCGGGTGTTTCCTTATCTAGATTACTGGCTCCTCACCGTCCCTACCAGGCATCTACTGCTTCAAACCATGGACTTCATTGTACACCTGTTCAGTGCTCTGTGCATAACAGTCAACAAAGAAAAGTCACAGCTGTCTCCCACGCAGGATCTAGAATTCATCGGAGCCCGCCTCAACATGATTTTGTGTATAGCTTCTCTACCCTTTCACAGACTCCAAAAGATAAGGGCTCAAGTTCAGCTCATCTTGTTAAAGAACAAAGTGCCTGCTCTTCTTGTTCTTCAAGCCCTAGGATCTACGGCAGCAGCCATCACCCTAGTTCCCTTGGCAAGATTTCACATGCTGATGCTTCAATGGCTTCTTGCTTCTCAGTGGTCCATTCTGTCTGATCCGATGACTCACCTGATCTTAGTAATAGGCCACTGCAAAAAGGTTCTGTCCTGGTGGATGCAGTCAGAAGAAGTTATAATAGGCCTCCCTTTATTCCCCCTCAACCCATGGCCATAGTGACTACAGACACCTCCCAGATGGGATGGGGGTACATTATTTGGGAAGCACAGTCCAAGGCACTTGATCACCCCAAGAGGCCACCTTGCTCATCAGTGTCCTGGAAATGAGAGCAGTGCTTCTAGCATTGCAAGCCTTTCCATCTGCTCTTCCTCTGGGAATGGTTGCAATCCAGTCAGACAATATGTCAGTGGTGTGATACATCAACAAACAAGGTGGAACTAAATACTACCCCCTTTGATGGAAAGCTCTCAGAATATATGGCAGTGGGCAATATCTTCCAACCTTTCTTGTGGCACCGGATATGCTGGGAAGTTCCAACGTGATAGCGGACAATCGAGCAGACATATTCTACTGCCTCAGGAGTGGTCTCTCAGTCCCAAAGTGGCAAAGGAAATCTTTTGCCACTGGGGCCAGCCTTGCTGCAATCTCTTTGCCTCACCAATGAACAACAAGTGCAGCAGCTACTTTGCCCTAATTCCCCATCAGGGGTAGTCCCTGAGAGATGCGCTCCTTCTCGATTGGCCCTCTGGTCTTCTTTATGCCTTCCCTCCTTTCCCCTCATACCCCTCTTCCTAAAGAAAGCCCAAAGGTTGCAAAGCAAAGTGATTTTCATTAGTCCTTTTTGGCCCAGGCAAATTTGATTCCCCTTTCTATGGCCTCACTTGAGTCATCACCCATGGATTCTGGACCTAGTTCCAGACCTGTTGCCTCAACCACAGGGATTCATGCATTCTGAAGCTCACAGCTTGAGCTTGATTCCTCTAATTCCATTAGTCACCAGGCAGTATAATATTACCCCCCCCCCCCCCCCCGTGCAAAAATTCTTCTGGCTTCCAACAGACCTTCCACCAGGAGACTATATTCCAGCAAATGGAAGAGATGTTCAATTTGGGCCTCGGAAAACAATTTAGACCCCTTCCTGGCACCTGTTGAAAACGTTTTTGAATTTTTAGCCAGCCTTTTTGATCAAGGTACTTCTGCGTCCACCATTAGAGTTTATTTAACAGCCATTTCTAATTTTCACAGTGGGTTCGATGACCATTCCTTAATTTCTCATCGCCTGCGCACGATTTTTCTCTAAGGTACCTTATGCCTCAAACCTCTATTCAAAGATCCCTTAGCCCCCTGGGATCTAACCTTATTTTTGCAATGCTTAGTACTACCTCTCTTTCAACCAGTGGCCACTTGCCATCTCAAATTCCTTTCCTGGAAAACAATTTTTCTAGTAGCCATCACTTCCACCAAGAGTCTGTGTGATCCCGGCACTATGTGCAAAACCTCTGTACATCATTTTTCATAATGACAGGGTCTCGTTCAGAATCAACCCTTCTTTTCTTCCTAAGGTGGTCTCGGAATCTAATATTAATCAAACTATTGAGTCACCAGATGTCCTTCTATTCTAATGTTGTAGTGTTCATTACAGTACAGAGGATGTTAATCGTGTTTCACTGTTGCAGTCATTACACTTGGGTTATCCTGCTGGCATGCTACCCGCAGTCGGCCAGAATTCCAAAGTCTAGGTCTGGCGTCAGTTGCTGTCACCTCTTCCCTGATGTCAGTGCACCAAGGGTGTAAAAGATGCAGCCGACGCCATTTTCTTCCATCTTTCTTGCCGCGCGGTGCCCGAAGCAAAAGCAGTTCGCAAGTGCCAGTCGGCCGACTCCTGAGATTTTCGAAAACGAATTTCAGAACCGAAGTCTTCAATAAAGCTAAGTACGCCGTTGGGGAAACTTTTTCTTGCTCCAGACCCATGTCAGTAAAAGTTAACAATTGTATTTCTTGTGGGAAGCAAATACCTCATAAGGATTTTCACTCTTACTGTATTTCTTGCCTAGGTCCTGACCACGACGTTGCTAGTTGTCGGTTTTGTGCTAGATTCAACCAGTGCACTATTAAGTGACTGTTTGATTTTGCTTTACATTACTTTGGCCGAAGATTTAACTACATAATAAACCAAACTTGAAAAAGGAAGCCTGCAAGACTATAAACCTCAGCAGATGCACCAGTTCCAGACACAGTGATACTGATAAACTGCAAGTTAAAATTTTATTTGAATAATTTGAATTTTAAATAAAATTTTAACTTGCAGTTTATCAGTATCACTGTGTCTGGAATTGGTGCATCTACTGAGGTTTATCGTCTTGCAGGCTTCCTTTTTCAAGTTTGGTTTCTTTTGTGGCATTTCAGTTTTTTTGTGATTTAACTACATAATGCCGTCGGAACAACCGACGACCGGAATTCATAAAAAACGCAAAGACAAAGAAAAGGACAGGCATCCGAGGTCCAAAACCGACGACGAAGCCTCTTCTAGGCCAATCGCTGGTTCGCTGGTTCTCAGTGAGGCGCTTTCGCAGCCCCTGACACCCGCTACCTCAGAGCCACAGGCCGCATCCGACTCCCACATGGAGACACCTAGGCCTCTGGAAACTCAAGGTGTTGGGCCTGCGGAAACTATTCCCTCAGATGGGTCTGGAGCCGCTGAGCAGGCATTGGCTTCTGAGGGTGTTTTCAGACCTTCACAACTTACTATCAAGTCCACTAAAGCAGCCAAGGCAAAGTCAAAAACACCATTAAAGACAAAGAAACAAGTACAGCATTCTCCTGGACAGTCATCCATGCCAAAGAAACAGATGCTTAAAATGGCCGAGGACCTAATTACTTTGATCAGGGGTTCCCATCCCCCTCCTAATAAAAGGCCTAGGCAAGACACTGACTATGACTCCTCTGACCAGGTTTCTATTTCCTCTGATTCCTCTTCAGATCAGGGTTATTCTCTCCCTCCCTATGAGGACTCTGATGCAGAAGAATCTATACCTTCAGCCTCTCCACCTGAGGATTACTATTTTGGGGAAACCTTGCACACCATGAGGGAGCATTTCCATTGGGAGAGCCAGGATTATTCAGAATCCAAGAAAAGGCTCTGAGACTTCCTTTTATTGCCTCAGCACAGGCCCCTGTCTATCCCCCCTGTGCTTGATATTGTTGATGTTTTCTCTGAATCCAGTTTGTCTCCTGATTCTTTACCCCCTGCACCAGTCAAGCTTGACAGGTACTACAGGGTCCCAGACTCTCATAAATTTCTTTATAGAAACCCTGCTGCTGACCCAGAAACAATTTTTCAGGGTCCCAAAGGGGTTAAGGCGTCCACTGCAAAAAGACCTGTCCCCTCTGATAAGGATTCCAGAGCTCTGGATAGATGGGGGAAAAAGTTTACACTTCTGCTACTTTAGCTGTAAGGGCTTTAAACTGCCAGTTTCACATGCTTAAATATCAACAATATCTAATGTCTTTGTTAAAACAGAAAATGCTTACAAACTCAGAATGTCCTGACAATAAGGAAATGCAGGATTTATTGCATGCAGCTGAACAAGTGGGAAAGCAATACTGTGCAATGTAGTTTTGATTCATTAGAGGCTTCTTGCAGAGCCGCAGTTACAGGCTCTGTCATTCGAAGGCATGCTTGGTTAAAAGAACAAAGTTTACCTGATCATGTTAAAGTAAAATTATTGGATGCTGCACTACAGCATGATACTTTGTTTGGTGTTAAGGCAGAGGAGTTGTTAAAGAAAATGGAGGATAAAGCAAAATCAATGCAGACAGTAAAGGATTTCTTACAGGTTCAGCCACCTAGATATAGAAGAAACTGGCCTTCTAAAAATTGGTCCTTTCCGGTGTCAGACAGGCCACAAAGAGGCAGATACAGGAGCCCAAGAGGCAGATCTCAGCCCCAAGGTTCATACAGACCTAAACAATGGGGTGCTTCAGCCCCCAAAGGAGGAGAAGACTAATCACAACCTTATAGGAAACAGTCCCAATGACTTCCCTCTACAAAAATCCAAGCACTTACCTTTTGGCAGCACCCTTAGGGGGAAAGCTAGCACTTTTCTCACAAAATTGGCACATGATCACCTAGGACAAATGGGTAGTGAATATTGTTTCTCAGGGTTACAGGTTCCACTTTCACACCCTTCCAAAATCAAAAGGTATGCCAGATCTGCCACAAAACGAATGAGCAGAGGCACAAAAACAAATTTCTGCTCTCATGGACATGAGAGCTATTCAAAGAGTACCGCAGCAAGAACAAGACAAGGATTTTACTTAAGACTTTTCCTGGTACCCAGAAAGGACAAAGCCTGGAGACCAGTACTGGACCTGTCGATCCTAAATACTTTCCTGGATGTTCCGAAATTCAAAATGTTAACACTGCAGCAACTTCTACCCATGTTGGGCAAGAAGGCTTGGCTAGTTACTTTGGACCTCAAGGAGGCATACCTGCATGTCCCAGTCAGATAATCTTGCAGAAGATACCGCAGATTCCTAGCTGGCTCAATGCATTACCAATTCTCTGCACTGCCCTTTGGCTTATCTACTGCGCCCAGGGTCTTCACAAAATGCCTGGCACCAGTAATTGCATTTTGCAGACAAAAAGGAATTCAAGTATATCCCCACTTGGATGACTGCCTTATTCAAGCAGAGAGCAAGGACATTCTACTAAAGCATCTGGCGTTTGTAAAAAGATTACTAATTTGCCTAGGGTACCCAGTAAATGAAAAGAAGTCAAAACTAGTGCCCTCTCAAGAGATAATATTCCTGGGTGGAAGCTTAAATACAACTGCTCAGATGGCTTATCTCATGCCAGACAAGCAAAGACAACTGACTCATTACTTTCAAATGATGGCAACAAAGACCCAGCTCCCTGCAAGAAAAATTCTGCAGGCTCTGGGCTTCATGGCATTCTGCATTCTACTAATTCCATATGCAAGACTGCATATGAGGAAACTACAGTGGTTTCTAAAAAGTGGTTGGACTCAACATTGCCACAGCCTGGAAGCAATAATATCTCTTAATCTGAAGTAGGGACTTCATATGTCAGCAACCTGTGGGTCTTGGATCCGATTTCGGATCCGAGCCGGCAATTTGTTTCATAGCTAATTGATCCGAGCTCCTAGCTCCTCCCCTCACCCATAATCTCCTGCCAACCCTCCATGACCTCAGATCTAGTTTGCCGCACTTGTGAGTAGCTGGATTTTTCAGAGCTCTTAGCGACTTATTCAGATAAGTGTATTTTCTTCCTTCCTTTCTGTCTTTAAATTTAAAACAGTGAGTAAGTGTTAGGTTCCCTTTATTATTTGTACCTTTTACATAGTTTTTTCCCTCCCCTCGCTTGTCGTTAGTGAGTGTGTGTGGGTTAGTGTTTTGGGGCCTGTGTGCTTGTGTAGTACTTTTCTTCCCTCAGTATGGCAGAGGCCCCAAAAGCCATTTTTTCAAAATGTACCGAGTGTGGCCATAAGCTCTCCCCGGCTGATGGCCACACTCGGTGCGTTTGGTGCCTTGCGGTTGAGCACCTCTCCTCAGGCTGTACCATTTGTACAGCGTTCAACCCCAGGACACTGAAAGAGCGGAGGTCGAAGCTGATCCTGGCGGGACTTTTGCCCCCGGACTTGGATTTGGCCCCTGCTCCTCCCGTGGCACTACCACAGCCTGTGGTGATAGCCACTCCTGCCCCCCTTCCTTCGGCCGGGATTCAAACTCCCGCTAAAGTGCCGGAGGACAGGGAGGCCAGGAGGAAGAAACTGAGGGAGAAGCACCACAAGTGGCGGGCCGAGGCCTCCGCTTCAGTGGCATTCCAGGCCTGCCTCAGTGGCCTCATCGAGATCGACTTACAGTATGTCAGATGCAGACTTGGACCGGATGATGCAAAGGTTCATCCAGGCCCAGCTGCAGATGGGAGTGCTCTTGCCTCCCCCCCCCCCCTTCGGGGGGGAGCTCGATACCCTTTTTTGCTCCAATTGCTCCTTCTCCGACCCGCTTCCCGGGTTCGGAGCGTTCGGAGCCGGGCAGCATCGGAGCCGGGGGTGGGTCAGCGCCGACAGTACTTGGTACTTCGGATCCGACCCTGCCCTCGAGTCTGTCGGATCCGACCTCTCAGAGCCGTGGGCCGAGCTTCGGATCTGAGGGATTCAGTGTGCCTTCGGCTCCGTCCAGGTCGGAACACACTGGTCCTTCAGATCCGACGGTCTCGGCGCCGCCTCCAATCCCTTCATTGGATCCGAGTGGGAGTCGGCTCTTGGAGCCCAGGGAGAGCGGTTCCCCCTCGGCCTTCGATGTAGTGGAGAGGGCTCTGTCGAGAGTATCCGGACCCCCGGCCCTTGTCTCGGCTCCACCCTGCACTCCCTCTCTGCTGGGCCAGGCTTCCATCACCCGGCCACAGGGACAGCCTGCTTCCATGTCCCAGGTTGTTCCATTGGAACAGGATGTTGCTGGCGAGACCTCCTCGGACAGCCCCCCCGAGAAAGTGCCTTGCAAGCACAAGTGTAAGAGGAGGCATGTGGACTCCCCTGAGTCCTTAACCGAGGACACGGACTTGGATGAAGGGGAAGGCTCCCCAAGATCACCCCCTGAGGATGTCTCCTTTGGAGACATCATGGAAATGCTTAGGATCAGAGGTGGGTGGTCTGCCCCCAAGGCTTCCTCCTACGAGTCCATGTTTCTGGAGGCATTCGAAGCAGGCCCGACTACCTCTTGGGTGTCCCCTCCGGCCGACCCCCTGGTGGACCTTATTACCACCAGGGCGTGGAAGGACCCGGACACCGTGGAGCCAGTCCCTAAATGCCCGGACAGGATACTGAGCCCCCCCGCAGACCAGTCCCACTGGAGCAAGGGTCCCTTTGTAGATGCCATGTTGACGGCTGCAGCCACGAAGAGGGAACTAGCTCAGGAGAGCCCCTCAGTCCATCCGCCGAGTAAGGAGCCCCCGCTTGATGGATCACTTAGGTAAGCGAGTTTTTAGTTCAGCGACCTTTTCGGTAAGGTCCCTGAACTATATGTCACACGTCCTGAGGATGCAGCGGGATCTTATCAAAGAATACGCTGCCTCCCCCCGTGTCCATGTCGGCGGAGGACAAACAGTTGTACTCCACCCGAATGGCCACTCTGAGATCCATATCGAATACCTCTATGCGGCTGTTGTCCCACGCCACCGAGGTAGCCGCTAGAGCTAGCAGAGCGGGCCTAGTCATGAGACATCAGGCTTGGCTTCGGCATTGTGACTTTGCGGAGCCCTTTAAAGCGTCCTTTGCGAAGCCCTTTAAAGCGTCCTTTGCGAACGCCCCTTTCGATGCTTCTGCCCTGTTTGGCAAAACGGTTCGCGAGACGGACGGGAAGACGTTGTCTGCCGTCAGAGTCCACTTCTCTGCTCCCCAGCGGTCCTTTTCGAAAAACCAAAAGGGTCAGAAGAAGATGTGGTTCCGGAAATCGCAACATTTCCAACCCGCTCCAGACAACCAGTCCTTCCGTGGCAGAGGACGACAGGGAGGACGCCGCCCCAGGGGCAGAGGGGCTCCGAGGAACTTTGGGTCCAGAGAATCCTTCTCTGACCGGCCCACACAGCAGCCCTGAAGGGTTGCCCGGCTGCTCCACTCTGGAGGCAGTCGGGGGGCGCTTCTCGGAGCACCTAGCGGCATGGGAGTCCATCACTTCAGACAGCTGGGTGCTTCGAATTATATCCAGAGGATACAAAATTCCAATGCTTCATGTCCCCAAAATCAGGAACCTCCCCGATGTACCACCTGATCAGAGGGAGGCTGCAGCCGCAGAAATCCAGCAGCTGCTAGGAAAAAGAGCCATCCAGCCCATCCCCCAAGACCAGCTCGGATTAGGGTTTTACTCCAGGTTCTTTCTGGTGCCAAAAAAGACAGGGGACTTGAGACCAATTCTAGACCTTTCCCATTTGAACTTGTCGGTAATGAAGGAAAAATTCCGAATGGTCACTTTTCAATCTATTCCCCCCCTCCTACGGGAGAACGATTGGATGTGCTCTATAGACCTCAAGGATGCGTACTACCACATTCTAATGGACAGACGATCCAGGAGGTTTCTCCGCTTCCGGCTGGGAGCCAGTCACTACCAGTTCAGGGTCCTTCCCTTTGGCCTCACCACAGCCCCCAGGGTGTTCACCAAGGTGTTAGCAGTGATAGCGGCGCACCTGAGACTCCAGGGAATGCAGGTCTTCCCGTACCTGGACGACTGGCTCCTGACCGCCCCAACAAGGCATCTACTTTGCTCAGCCAGAAATTACTTTCTACGCCTAGCCCCTCAATTAGGCATCACGATCAATGCGGACAAATCTTTCCTTGCTCCGACACAAGTCATAGAATTTATAGGAGCCAGAATAGACACCAGAGATCTACGAGCCTTCCTGACTTTGGAACGACTATGGAATTTGCAACTTCATGTGCGGGCCATCCTCCAGTCAGAAGCCCCACTGGTGGAATTGGTCCTGAGGGCGCTGGGCTCCATGGCGGCAGCGATAACGCTCCTTCCATGCGCCCGCCTGAACATGAGGGTACTGCAGTGGACCCTTCTATTGCAATGGTCCTTTCAGTCTTTTCCTCTCCATCACCCCATCGCTATCAGCAAGGCTTGCAGGAAGGCCCTGTTATGGTGGCTTCATGCTCCGGATCTCCATACGGGCCGACCCTTCTGCACTCCTCCCCCTCTTGCCACGGTGACCACGGACGCCTCCCGCCTCAGGTGGGGGGGAATTATTCAGGCAGGACAGTCCAAGGCACGTGGAACGATACAGAGACCTCCCTGCATATCAACGTTCTGGAGATGAGAGCGGTGCTGTACGCGTTGCAAGCACTTCAGAATCTCCTCCCCGTAGGAACTATTGCAATTCAGTCAGACAACATGTCTGTTGTCTGGTACATCAACAAACAGGGGGTAACCAGGTCCTACCCTCTATGCCGCGAAACCATGAGAGTGTGGGAAATGGGCGATTTCCACCAACCGCTTTCTGATTGCAATGCACATTCCGGGGCGGGCCATCATCCTAGCGGACAAACTCAGCTGCACCATTCTTTCCCCTTACGAGTGGTCTCTCAACCCACTAGTAGCGAAGCAGATATTCGCAATATGGGGGCAACCCTGCTGCGATCTCTTTGCCTCTCCCTCAAACACCAAATGCGACAATTTCTTCGCTCTGATTCCCCCTCCAGGGGAAACTCCAAGAGACGCTCTGGTGCATGCTTGGCCGCCCGGTCTACTTTATGCCTATCCTCCTCTACCCCTGATGCTACAGCTCTTACAGAAAGCCTCGCGGTTGGGGAGCAGGAATGATCCTCATTGCCCCATTCTGGCCTCGGCAAACTTGGTTCCCTTACCTGTGGTCTCACCTAGTGAATCCCCCCTGGATTCTGGATCCCAGTCCGGATCTAATCTCCCATCCGTCGGGCTTGTCGACCCCAAATCTGGACAGTCTGAAGCTGACAGCTTGGTTGCTCCAGTTCCACTCATAGTTAGGACTCCCGGTATCTCTTCACCAGTCAAAGCCATCCTCGTGGCAGCGCATAAACCTTCCACCAGGAAAGTGTACCGCAGTAAATGGAAACGTTTTTCCGTCTGGGCGGAGCATCATAATCTAGATCCCTGTACGGCCCCTCTTCCATCCATACTAGACTTCCTAACCGGACTCTTTCAGGAAGGCGCTAGTTGCTCAACCGTCAAAGTACAATTGGCGGCCATCTCCCATTACCATGTGGGACATGACACAGGGCCCTTGATGTCAGCCAAATTGTGTAAAACCTTTCTCAAGGGTACTTTTCTGCTCAGACCCCCCTATCAAAGAAGCCGTACCCCCTTGGGATCTTTCACTAGTTCTTCAAGCCCTAACTGCTCCCCCATTTGAGCCTGCTGCTTCAGTGGATCTCAAATACTTGTCCTGGAAAGCAGCATTCCTTGTAGCCATTACTTCAGCGAAAAGAGTTTCGGAACTTTAAGCCCTTTCTGTGAAGCCTCCTTACTTGATTTTTCATCCGGACAGAGTGTACCTCAGGACCAATCCCTCCTTCCTTCCTTCCCAAAATAGCATCAGAAACCAATATAAATCAATCCATAAATCTACCGGTCTTCTTTCCTAAATATCAGAATAAAGGAGAGTACAAGCTGCACTCATTAGATGTTCACAGGCAGCTACGTTTTTATACTCCTAGGACTGCTGGTCACAGGCAATCCGACCAGCTGTGCATTTCCTTTGCCAAATTCAATTTGGGGAAAGCAGTCTCAAAAATCACCTTATCATGCTGGATTTCCCAATGTATTCTTTTAGCGTACCAAGCTTCTGGGAGACCCGCACCTGGAGGAGTTCGCGCACATTCCACTCGTTCCATCTCTACTTCTGCTGCCTTCAAATCTAGAGTTCCGTTGGATGATATTTGTTCGGCAGCCACTTGGGCCTCATCTCATACCTTTATTAACCACTACAAACTGGACGTAATTTCTAAAGGGAGAGCATCCTTTGGCTCTGCGGTGCTCCGCAATATCCTTCCATGATGGCCACCCAAGATTCAGGTAGCTGGGGACTCTGTCCCACAGGTTGCTGACAAATGAAGTCCCTACTTCAGATTAAGAAGTTATGTACTCACCATAACGTTCCATCTGAGTAGGTGGCTTCATTTGTCTGCAACCATCCCCCCCTCCTTCCCCCTGGCCTTCAGAATTGATCTATGTAGGTTGTTTATTGGAATACCCCTTTTGGGTATCTATAGAGGGGCAAACTTGATCTGAGGTCATGGAGGGTTGGCAGGGGATTATGGGTGAGGGGAGGAGCTAGGAGCTCGGATCCATTAGCTATGAAACAAGTTGCCGGCTCTGATCCGATATCGGATCCAAGACCCACAGGTTGCAGACAAATGAAGCCACCTACTCAGATGGAACGTTATGGTGAGTACATAACTTCTTATTCCCTGCCTGCAACAAGAGTTTTGATGGTGGGCCCTGGCCTGTCACCACAACAAGGGACAGCCTTTCACCTTACCCACAGCCAGGCAGACAATAACAACAGATGCATGGGATTATGCCTGGGGGGCACACATGGCAGGAAAATGTATTCAGGGCACGTGGCCCAAGGAACAAATGCATCTTCACATCAATCAAAAAGAGATGCTAGCTGTACAACATGCCCTGACAGCCTTCAAGGATCTACTACATCCAGGACAACTATTACTAAAGACGGACAATACCACAGTTATGTGGTACATAAACAAGCAAGGGGGCACACATTCCTACCCCCTCTGCAGGCAAGCCATGATTTTGTGGAACACAGCACTGACCTATCAAGTACATCTGCAGGCACAATTCCTGCCAGGAAAGAAAAATACTCTGGCAGACGAACTAAGCAGAAATCTCATGGATCATCACAAATGGAAACTAAATCCACAGGTCTTCAGCATAATAACAAGGAAATGGGGACGCCCAGACATATATCTTTTTGCCTCCCCTCACAACTGCCAACTACAGAGATTCTGCACAAGAACTTATCACTCACAAGCATGGAAAGTGGATGCTCTGTCATTCAGCTGGAAAACACTGACAGTTTATGCCTTTCCTCCACTGCCTCTTCTTCCCAAGGTACTCCTAAAAGGCAGACGAGAGAAGCCAAAAATTATTCTGATTGCCCCAGACTGGCCACGCCAGCACGGGTACCCAGTCCTAAAGAGCTTGTCTCAAGGCACAGCCTGGGCTTTACCTCAAATTCTTCATTTTCTGACTCAACAAAACAATCAGATTCTTCACAGTCAACTCAGAACCTTAAATCTGGCTGCATGGCAGATAATATAGCCACTCAAACCACACCTCTCCCTAAAGCTGTTATGGATGTCATTTTAGAAGCCAGGAGGCCCAGCACTAGGAAATCTTATGCAGAAAAATGGAAGAGATTCTGTGCTTGGAACCAGGCACAAGGACTCAAACCACTTGTTCCAAATATACCTCAGATTTTACAATACCTAACTGAGATGCTGGACAAAGGCCTATTCTTCTCATCAATTAAGATCCATGCCTCTGCCATTTCAGCTCATTACAATACGGAACCTCCAATTTTCTCTCATCCACTACTAAGACAGTACCTCAGAGGGGCAAAAAACATAAGACCCCCAAGGAGAGCACCAATACCTACATGGGACCTCAATTTTGTTTTAGAAAAGCTCACTCTGCCTCCTTTTGAGCTGGCCAATACACCTGATATAAAATTCTTATCATGGAAAGCTGCTCTGCTCCTAGCAATAACTTCAGCAAGAAGAGTCTCAGAGTTACAGGCATTGATGGCAGTGGAACCTTTCATAATTTTTCATCAGGACAGGGTTTCTCTAAGGACAAACCCAACATTTATGCCAAAGGTAGTATCCAGTGTGGCTCTTAACCAAACCATTCATTTGCCAACATTTTATCCAAATCCCCAGAATAAAGGGGAGAGACTTCTGCACACTTTGGACATGCACAGACAGCTACGCTGCTTTCCACAGCATCCCAAGTGACTAGGCACTCCATTAAGTGCAGTTATGATGCTGTGGAAGCCTCATCTAAATCTGCTGCATCAGGATCAGTTTTGAGGCGATATTGCTGGGTAAGGCTACAACCTCTCCCTATGGGTATTCAAACAAAATTGCTTGATACATCCTTGGACAGTAAGGCTCTGTTTGGCCAAGCTTCTGCAGAGCTTCCCAAATCCCTTTAAGAAAAGGGAAAAGAATTACAAAACCTTAAGCATTTACTGGTATTCCCTATACCCAGATACCACAGGAACTACCCACAAAGACCTTCTTTTGTGAGAAGACTGTCCTCGCACACAGCTCTTCAGTCTAAGGGACGTAGGCAACCAAGGAAAAGCTCTACTCCCAGGTTTCCCACCAACTCTTCCACCTTACCCTTTTGGAGTCAGTCTGACCAGTCCAGACCCCCTCCACTGTGACTTACCACCTTTAGACCCAAACACCCCCCTCCCATCCCTTCATCTCACCCTCTCCCTACCCTCCTGGTGGATAATTACATCAGAACAATGGGCCCGCTCCATCATTCAGAGGGGAGATTTCATGACTTGGTGGATGTTACCACCCTTCCAGGGTATTCCCCAACCACCAAAAAACCAAACTCGCCTTTTCCCATCCATCATTCAACAACTCCAAGCTCAGGGTACCATAGAACAGGTACCCTGTCCGCAAAGAAAAGTACAGTTGTGTACACTTACCATAAATGTAGATGTTCAAGTGTATTCACTGTTGCAGTCATCACATTTGGGTTATCTGCTTGCAGTAGCCCTCAGTCAGCCTGATTATCAAAGTCTTGGGTCCTGTGTCGGTTGCTGTCTCATCTTCTGTGACATCAGGTAGACAGGGGTGTAAAGCATGCAGCCAATGCCATTACATCAGATGTTCATCGTGTTATACTGCTGCAGTCATCACACTTGGGTTATCCTGCCGGCAGGCGGTCCCGCAGTCGGCCGAATCCCAAAGTCTTGGTCCGGCATCAGTTATCGTCGCTTCTTCCCTGACTTCAGTGCGACAGGGGGATAAAAGAGGCAGCTGACGCCATTTTCTTCAGTCTTTCTTGCCGCGCAGTGCCCGAAGCAGAAGCAGTTCGCAAGTGCCGGTCGGCTAGCTCCTGAGATTTTCGAATCGAATTTCAGCCCGAAGTCTTCTCTAAAGCTAAGTACCCCATTAGGGAAACTTTTCTTGCCTCAGACCGATGTCAGACAAAGTTAATAATTGCATTTCTTGTGGGAAGCAAATACCTCATAAGGATTTTCATTCTTATTGTATTCATTGCCTAGGCCCAGACCATGACGTCTTTTGTTGTCGGTTTTGTGCTAGGTTCAACAAACGTACAATCAAGCGTTGGGCAGATTTTGCCCGACATTATTTTGGCAGAAAATTTGACTATAGCATGTCGTCGGAGCAACCGACATCAGCATTGATTAAAAAAACGCAAGGATAAGGACAGGCAACCAAGGCCAAGATTAGATACCGAGGCCTCAGCAAGGCCTTCCGCCGGTTCTCCGGTTTTCAGCGAGGCACCTCCGCAGCCCCTGACTACCGCTGATTTAGAAATTTTGACGGCCTCCCAGACCAAATCAGCTGGGCCTCAGGAGCCGGTTCCATCTCACCCCTCGGACGCCAACCCTGACGGTGATCCGGAGATTTTGGACAGGCCTTCGGTTTCTGAAGGTGTCCTCAAACCGACAACTATCTCTATTAAGTCGTATGCTAAACTTAAAGCCCCCTTAAAAGTTAGGAAACCGGGTCCACAGACCCCCCCCCCACAGGCCCCTATGCCTAAAAAACAGATGCCTAAGATGGCTGAGGATTTAATTACCCTTATCAGGGGTTCATAACCCCCTCCTGACAAAAGGCCTAGACTGGAGGAAGATTATCCTTCCTCTGACCAAGCATCCATTTCCTCAACTAACTCTGAGGACCAGGATTATTCCTTCCCTCCTTATGAAGACTCAGATGCTGAAGAGTCCATTCCCTCTGTCTCCCCCCCTGAATACTACTCTTTTGGGGAAACTTTACACACCATGAGGGAACACTTCCACTAGGAAGGCCAAGATTACTCTGACTCTAAGAAAAGACTACGTGAGTTTTTTCTTCTTCCACAGCATAGACCCCTTGCAATTCCTCCAGTTTTAGACATTTTGGATGATGTTTACACCGAATCTAGTCTAAATCCAGATTCCTTACCTCCTGCACCAGCTAAACCAGACAGATACTACCGAGTTCCTGATTCTCATAGGTTTCTATATAAAAGCCCTGTTACAGACCCCAAAACCATTTCCCAGGGTCCCAAAGGGGTTAAGGCCTCCACTGTTAAGAATCCACTACCTTCTGAAAGAGATTCCAGAGCATTAGAAAGATGGGGGAAGAAAGTGTATACGTCTGCCACTTTGGCCATGAGGGCCTTAAACTGCCAATTCCACATGCTAAAATACCAGCAGTACTTGATTATACAGTTAAAGCAGAAATTGATCCCTCAGACAAATCAACCTGATTTCAAAGAGATGCAGGATTTGCTGCATGCAGCAGAACAGGTGGGAAAGCATACCTTACAGTGTGGTTTTGATTCATTGGAAGCCTCATGTAAAGCAGCTGTCACAGGATCTGTAATACGTAGACATGCTTGGCTAAAAGAGCAAGCCTTACCAGAACATGTCAAAGCAAAGTTATTGGATGCTCCATTGCAAAAAGATGTGTTATTTGGTGTCAAAGCAGAGGAAGTTTTAAAGAAAATGGAAGAAAAGGCAAAATCTATGCAGCCAGTTAAAGATTTTTTACAGGTACAACCTCCTCATTTCAGCAGAAACTGGCCATCAAAAAACTGGTCCTTTCCTGCATCAGACAGACCCCAAAGGGGTAGGTACAGACGCCCAAGGGGCAGAGGCCAGCCACAAGGTTCTTTCAGGCCTAGACAATGGCAGACATTAACTCAAAGAGGTGGAGACGAAAGATCTCAACCCTTCAGGAAACAAACACAATGACTTCCCTCTTCGCCTGCCAAGCAATATTGCCCTGGCAGCACCTTTGGGAGGAAAACTGGCTCTATTTCCACAAAATTGGTGCATCATAACAAAGGACAAATAGGTTCTGGATATTATTACCCGAGGCTACAGATTTCATTTTCACACTTTACCACGGATGAGAGGCATGCCAAATCTGCCTCCAAACCAATGGGCAGAGGCACAAACACAAATTTCAGCTCTCATGGATATGAAAGCAATTCAAAAGGTACCTACAAAGGAGCAAGGTCAAGGTTTTTACTCAAGACTATTTCTAGTACCAAGAAAGGACAAAACCCGGAGACCTATTTTAGACCTCTCAGTTCTAAACACATACCTGGAGGTACCCAAATTCAAAATGCTCACACTACAGCAGTTTCTTCCCATGCTGGGCAATGAGTCTTGACTGGTAATGTTGGACCTCAAAGAGGCATACCTGCATGTCCCTATCAGACAAGATTGCAGAAGATACCTCAGATTTTTGGCAGGTACAACGCATTATCAATTCTCTGCATTGCCCTTTGGCTTTCTACTGCGCCCAAAGTATTTACGAAATGCCTGGCATCAGTAATTGCATACTGCAGACAATGAGGAATACAAATTTATCCATATCTGGACGACTGCCTGATCCAAGCGGACAGCGAGGCCATTCTATTACAGCATCTAGCATTTGTAATAAAGCTGCTAAGTTGCCTAGGGTACACAGTAAACAAAAAGAAGTCAAAGGTAATACCATCACAAGACATAATATTCCTGGGTGCCAGCTTAAATACAATGGCCCAGATGGCTTATCTCATGCCAGACAAACAAAAACAACTGACTCAATACTTCAAAAAGATGGCAACTTTTACCCAGCTCACTGCAAGGAAAATCCTGCAGGCATTGGGGTTCATGGCATCCTGCATTCAACTAATTCCACATGCAAAGCTGCATATGAGGAAATTACAATGGTACCTGAAAAGTGTATGGACTCAACACAGGCACAGCCTCGAAACAAGTATACCTCTCATTCCCTGCCTTCAAAAAGAGTTCCTATGGTGGGCTCAAGCATGTCAAATAAACAAGGGTCTTCCTTTTGTCTTACCTCCAGCAAACCAAACTATGACAACAGATTCTTCAGACTACGCCTGGGGAGCACGCATGGCAGGACAGTGCATACAGGGCAAATGGTCTGCAAAACAAATGCACCTACACATCAACCAAAAGGAGATGCTAGCTGTGCAAAATGCACTGACAGCCTTCAAGGACCTCTTGCATCCAGGACAACTACTAATAAGGACAGACAACACCACAGTTATGTGGTACATAAACAAACAGGGAGGAACACACTCCTACCCTTTATGCAGACAGGCAATGACCTTGTGGAACACAGTATTGACTTACCAAGTACAACTGCAAGCACAATTCCTGCCAGGAAAGGAAAACATATTGGCAGACGAATTAAGCAGAAATTTGGCAGATCCTCACGAGTGGAGACTATACCCACAAGTATTTTCAATGATAACTCAAAGGTGGGGACACCCAGACATAGATCTATTTGCCTCCCCCAACAATTGCCAACTACAGAAATTTTACACAAGGACTTATCATTCCCTAGCCTGGAAAGTGGACGCCTTATCATTCAGTTGGACAGCATTGACAGTTTATGCCTTCCCACCACTACCTCTCTTGACCAAGGTATTACTGAAAGTCAGATCAGACAGACCACAAATGGTCCTCATTGCTCCGGACTGGCCACGTCAACACTGGTACCCATTACTAAGGACCTTGACTCACAGCCCTCCATGGATCTTGCCTCAATTCCCAGTTCTATTGACTCAGCAAAACTCTCAGATCCTTCACAGTCAGCTCAGGACTTTAAATTTAGCTGCATGGAGAATACCTTGAATTATCAATCAACACTTCTCTCAAAGAACGTCCTGAATGTCATTTTGGAGGCCAGGAGGCCCAGCAACAGAAAAACTTACTCAGGCAAATGGAAAAGATTTTATGCATGGAACCAGGCTAAAGGCCAAAATCCTTGGATACCAAACATTCCTCAAATACTGCAATACTTAACTGAGATGCAACACAAAGGCCTTTCTTTCTCATCCATTAAGATCCATGCTTCAGCCATTTCAGCTCAATATAATACGGATCCTCCCATATTCTCACACCCTTTACTAAGGCAGTTTCTCAGAGGGGCTAAGAATATAAGACCCCCCCAGAAAATCCCCAACGCCAGCTTGGGACCTGAGCTTCGTTTTAGAAAAATTAACACCGCCTCCTTTTGAACCAGCCTTCTCAGCAGAACTACAATACTTGTCATGGAAAACAGCTCTGTTGCTGGCTATCACCTCAGCGCACAGGGTCTCAGAACTACAGGCAATTATGGCAGTGGAACCTTTCATCATTTTCCATCAGGACATTGTCTCTTTACGAACTAACCCTACCTTTATGTCAAAGGTAGTATCCAGTGTGGCTTTGAATCAGACCATTCATTTACCCACCTTTTATCCAAACCTCCAGAATAAAGGAGAAAGACTCCTTCACTCTTTGGACGTTCACAGACAGCTACATTAATATTTGGATAAGACAAAGACCTTCAGAAAAACTGACCAACTCTTTGTATCCTATGCTACAGGTTCACAAGGAAAGGCTATTTCAAAACAGACCATCTCCAAATGGATAGCACATTGTATCCGCTTTTGCTACTCGCAGCATGGGAAAGCAGTGACTGTTAATATTAGGTCCCATTCTACCAGGGTTATAGCAACCTCAGCAGCCTTTCTCACGGGGGTTCCAACCAAGGACATTCTGGAGGCAGCTACTTGGAGTTCAGTGCACACCTTTACCAAGCACTACCATCTTCCATTATACACAAAAACCAGAGCTGGTTTTGTCACTGCAATTCTGCAGGGCATCCTAGCTTCACCTAACCCAGTTTAGTACCAGCCACCCATGCATAGCTTTGGGATTCAACCCAAGTGTGATGACTGCAGCAGTATAACACGATGAACATAGTACAGTTTTGTACCTACCATAAATGTAGATGTTCGAGTGTATATACTGCTGCAGTCCAGGTTACCCTTCCACCATCCCCTCTACATACCAGGGTGTTCCATGTACATCAATCTGTTGGATGCATGTCTATATGGTGTATTTGCTAACAGCTAGTACTATTGTTTATCTACTAAGGTATTTTTGCATAGTTATTTGTATTGCCTTCCTAGTTGGGGGCACCTGACATCTGGGGCAAGAAAAACTGAAGAAAATGGCGTCGGCGGCCTCTTTTATCCCCCTGTCGCACTGACGTCAGGGAAGAAGCGACGACAACCGACGGTGGACCAAGACTTTGGGATTCGGCCGACTGTGGGACCGCCTGACGGCAGGATAACCCAAGTGTGATGACTGCAGCAGTATATACACTCGAACATCTACATTTATGTAGGTACAAAACTGTACTTTTTTCTTGCTGCAGATGTCAGGTGTACAAAACTGTACTTTTTTCTTGCCGCAGATGTCAGGTGCCCCCCTAATGGGAAGCAGTTAAATAAATAAATAAAAATAAATAAATAAATATGTGTGTGTGTGTGTGTGTGTGTGTATATATATATATATATATATATATATATCTATGTGTATATATATATCTATCTATATATATATATATATATCTACAATGGTATACCTACAACAAAAAAGCAAATACACCAAAAAGCTTTTAAGCATAGTAGAGGAGAGTAGAGGTATAGCCAAAAGAAGTCGGGGCTGGAGGGAGGGTAACCAGGATTGCAAAAGTGAATACACTCGAACATCTACATTTGTGGTAAGTGTACACAACTGTACTATGATGTTCTTAGTGTTTCACTGTTGCAGTCATTACATTTGGGTAATCTGCTTGCAGGTTTCCCTCAGTCGGCCTGAATAACGAAGTCTTGGGTCCTGCGTTTGTTGCTGTCTCCTCTTCCATGACGTCAGGTCGTCAGGGGTATAAAACATGCAACCGACGCCATTTTAATCATTTTTTTTTTGCCACACGCTGCCCGAAGCAGAAGCAGTTTGCAAGTGCTGGTTGGCCGACTCCTGAAATTTTCATTTTCGAGTTTCAGAACCGAAGTCTTCAAACTAAAGCTAAGTACCCCGTTGGGGAAACTGTTTCTTGCTCCTTACTGATGTCAGTAAAAGTTAATAATTGCATTACTTGTGGGAAGCAAATACCTCACGAGGATTTTCATTTGTGCTGTATTCTTTGCCTAGGCCCTAATCTCTGTGTGTCTTGCTGTCGGTTTTGTGCTAAATTTAACCAACGCACTATTAAGCGTCAGTATAATTTTGCTTCTGAATATTTTGGCTCAAGATTTAACTGCCCTGAAATGTCATCCGTTAGCAATCCGACTACCAGAGTTCACAAAAAGCACAACCAAAAAAACAGAGACAGACCGTCAAGGTCCAAAACTGAAGACAAAGCTTCTCCTAAGGCAGTCGCCAGTTTGCCGGTACTCAGTGAGGTGCTTTCGCAGCCCCTGATACCCGCTACTTTTGAGCCGCAGGCCGCTACTGAGACCCATTCGGAGTCCAGTATGCCGCGAGATTCACAAAGTATTGAACTCGCGGATGTCTCTCCCTTGGATGGTCCGGAGCCACTGAGCAGGCACCGTCTTCTGAGGGTGTTTTCAGGCCTCGACATTTTTACATTAATTCATAGGTTGGTTCATAGGTTGGTAGTAGGCTATCAGCCCTAGGGCCTATACAAGCCTAGTCGTAACAATTCCCTGGCTATTTCTTCCCACATTATTTACTTTCCTGGACCCCTGTCTAGCAGGGCGACTGACGTGATCCCTGGGGTGAATTTCCTTTCTCCCATCCAATCGTCAAGATTCCTCTTGAAGAGGTCCAAAGAGGCACTCTGCTTTACATGTATGGGCAATCTATTCCAGAGTCTAGGGAGTCTCTGGGTCAGGAACCTTTACCTCCAGTATGTTTTGTTTATTGTGATGACAAGGTTTAGATCCCTGGAGCGTGTAGCTCTGAGGGATTGGGATTTCTTTAAGTGTAGCATGTCCAACAGCTCTGGGTTTAACATGGCCTTGTATGTTAAGCAGAGATCGCCTCTGAGTAGACGATATGCGACAGAGTATAGCTGGAGTTTTTTAAGGCGGTCAGCGTAGGGCATCTGCTTTAGGCCTGTGATTCTTTTAGTGAGGTATTTCTGAGGCCTTTCCAGTTGTTGCAGATGTCTTGAGAGGTACATACCAAACGGGGCATTGTATTCTATAATGGGTCTAATGAGGGATGAGTACAGTGGGACAATGACCTCCTTTTTTTTTGGATGAAAAGCCCTTCGTGATGAGGTGTGCCACATAGAAGGATTTCCTGACTGTTGTGGCGATGTGGTTATCGAAGGTGAGACCACTGTCCACCTGTGTCCCTAAGTCTCTTATCACACTTTCTGTGTTTAGTGTACTGCCACCTATATGGTAATTCATGGATACATGTTTTTTCCCGAAGGGGATAACAATACAATGTTAAGTTGTCAATCTCGCCTTCATTCTTGCTTGATGGGTTCGGAGCCGATCCCTCGGCTCCGACTCGGCACTTGCTAAGCTCGAGAGTCACTTTTACCAGCTCGAGGCAGCCCCATATCCCATGATGCAAGGCGGTAAGTACCCAGATCTCGTTTGCCACTTCGCTTATTAGGTCCTCCTTTTACCAGCTCCTGGTAAGTGATTCACTTTTTTGATATTTAAGCCCCTTTTGCTAAAAAAAACTTTAATTTTTAGTTTTAAGTTAATTATATAGATTTTCTGACAGAAAATCCCTGTCTCTTGTAATTTTTTTTAGTCAAACTTTACCCATCCCAGCCCCTCCCTGTTAGGGTGTGTGTGTTTGTTTTTATAGTAATACCTTTTTGGTATTTTATTTAATTTAATTCTTGACTGGTGTGTGTGTGTGTGTGTTTGAAGCACCATGTCAAAGGAGAGGGTCTCAGGTTTTAAGAAGTGTGACTCGTGCTGTCAGAAGATGTCTCTGACAGACGGTCACACTTCTTGCCTGTATTGCCTGGGGCCTCTTCACCTGCAGGACTCCTGTGCTATTTGTCATTCCTTCAGCCAGAGAGTCCTGCAGGAAAGACGTAACAAGCTGATACTTAGGGGCCTTCTTAAGCCGGAGGGCTCTCTGGCTAAGTCGGCTCCATCAAAATCAGCCAAATCTTCCAAGGCCCAGGCTTCTGTGTCTAAGCCTGCGGCCTCGGCTCCGACTCGTTCTGAGTCGAGATCGGCTCCGGCTGGAGCCGATTCTGGCTTAACAAAGCCTTCGGCTCCGATGGCTATCGGTGCCGATTCTGCATCGACCACTTCGGTGTCGGCTCCGATCGGTTCCGACCACCATGTGGCACAGGCATCTGTGTCGGCTCCGATCGGCTCCGACACCGTTACTTTTGTGGCTGTATCGGCTCCGGCTGGAGCCGATGCATCGAGGCTTCCTGTCGGCTCCGATAAGTCTTCGGCTCCGACAGGATCTATAGTATCGGTTCCGATGGCTCATTCCAGGAAGAGGTCGAGGTCTCCTTCCTTGGAGCCGATACTTTCGGCTCCGGCTTCACCTCTCCTTTCGGAACGGAGCCATCGGAGCCGATCTTCAAGGTCATCCAGACTTTCAGACCATGACCTAGAGAGAGTGGTCAGCAGATTACTTAAGTCACAGGTACTGGCCCAAATGTTACATAGTCCGTCTCAACAGACGACTGTTGGTCCACACCCGTTACAGTTCCTCCTTCAACTCTACCCCAGAGCTTGGAGTTGGAGTCTTCGAATGGTTACTGCTACGGCTGGAGGACAGATACCCCTTCTGTTCCTTCAGCCTCTACTCTTATCTCCTCTTGAGACCTTCCTTAGAGGGATTCGGTGGTCGGGCTTCCATGGTCTCCTCCGAGGGGTGAGTGGCATCGGACCCTTGTCCGAACCCGCTCTTCCCTTGGAGCCTCGGCCTTGGTGAGCTCGGCTCCGACATCTGCCTCGGAGACTTCCCTTCGGTGGTCCCTGGAGTTCCTAGTTCTTGAACGGGTTCTCTCGGACCTGCCTGGGAGGGGAGCATTCGAGGTGATGAAGAGTGTGCTGGCCACTGGTATCAGTCAGCAGTCTGTTCCGTAGCTCCTCCCTCTATAGTGCCTGTTGACATCTCTGCCACTTCTCTTGCTACAGGACCCAGAGATCCTCCGCCTCAGGTTTCCCCATTGGGAATTTCCCCTCTTCCGAGGATTCTCCTGATGTTTCGGGAGATCCTCCTAGGAAGAGGACTTGTAAGAGGAAACATGTAGACTCCCCGAGTCTGTCACTGGATACTGACTTTGATGAGTCAGAGGGATCCCCTAGATCCCCTCTGAGGATGTCTCCTTCTCAGACATCCTAGAACTCCTTAAACAGAGGGGAAACTGGCCCACCAACAATCCCTCTGAGGATGAGTCAGTATACCTAGAGGCGTTTGGATCTCGGCCCTCCACCTCCTGGGTGTCTCCGCCTTCGACCCCTTATGCAGGTTATTGCCCGAAAGGCGTGGACAGCTCCTGACTCTGTAGAGCCAGTCCCTAGGAGGCCTTCAAAATTTATCACTGCCCCGAGTGACAAGCAATTCCTCACTAAGGGTGTCCCGCTGATGCCATGGTGGTGGCTGCGCCACCAAGAAGGAACTTGCAGATCCTTCCGCACCGTCCATCCTCCTAATAAGGACTCTAGGACCATGGATAGGCAGTAAGCGGATGTTTTCCTCAGCGACCTTTGCTATGCTCGCTGAATTACCTATGTCACTTCACCAGACTCCAGAGGGATATCCTTAAGGAGCTGGGTGAAGTAGTTCAGGATCCTACAGCTGCAGGAGCTCAAGAAAAGATTGCTTCGCAGCTAGGAACCCTTAATTCCATTGCAAACTCCTCCATGCGGCTAATATCTTATGCTGCTGATGGAGCGAGTAGAGCCGCAGGTACAGGTGTGGCTCTTAGACGCCAAGCCTGGATGCGGCTATGTGATTTTGCTGATCCCTTTAAGGCGCCCTTCACAAATTCTCCCTTTGATGGGTCAGCTTTGTTTGGCCCTCAGGTGAAGGAAACTTTGACCAGGTGCGAACAGGACGGCAAGACTCTTTCTGCTGTAGGAGTCCGTTTTCCACCCCTTCTAGACCTTATCCCAAAGGACAGAAAGGTGGGAAAATGTGGTTCCGTAAATCCCAAGGAGTCACGCCGATTCACGTGGTCAGTTTACCCCTAGAGGCAGAGGGGTAACAACAACAGACGCCGCTCTAGAGGCAGAGGGGTCCAAAACCAGGGAAACAGAGAGCCTCTCTCTGACAAGCCCTTTCAGCATCCCTGAGATGTTGCCCGGCTGTCCCTCCTTGGAGGCAGTCGGGGAAGATTATCACTGTACCCAGAAGCCTGGCATTCCCTCACTCAAGACAGATGGGTACAGTCGATCATATCCAAGGGTTACATAATTCCTTTCGAGGAAAGTCCTTCCCTCAAATTCCCTTCCAGATGTACCACCGGTCTAAGGGAAATTGCAGAGTTAGAAGTCTCAAAACTACTGCAAAAAGAGCCATTCAGCCAGTTACAATAGACCATTCAGAGCCGGAATCTACTCAAGGTTCTTTTGGTCCCCAAAAGACGGAGACTGGAGACCAATATTGGATCTCAGCAGACTCAACAAGTCTGTCAGGAAGACAAGATTCCGAATGGTCACTCTTCAATCAATTCTGCCCTTCTTACAGAAGGACAACTGGATGTGCTCAATAGATCTTCAGGATGCGTACTATCACATCAAAATTCACAGACGCTCCAGGAGATTTCTCCGCTTTCGGCTGGGGTCCAGTCATTTCCAGTTCAGAGCCCTCCCCTTTGGTCTCACTACAGCCCTCAGAGTGTTCACCAAATGCATGGCAGTGGTCACGGCTCACCTGAGATGTCAAGGATTCCAGGTGTTTCCGTATCTCGATGACTGGCTCCTGTCAGCCACCACCAGGCATCAGCTTATACAAGCCAGGGATTACACAATAAACCTTTGTTCTCATTTGGGCATCTCGATCAACTTCGAAAAGTCATCCTTATTGCCCTGCCAGTCTATTACCTTCATAGGCGCAAACTTAAACACTGTTCGGATGTCAGCTACCCTTACAGATCAAAGAGTTTCAGACATTCAGAGTCATGTCAGGATCATTCTGGCCAACAAGAAAGTACAGGCCAGAATGGTTCTAAAGGTATTAGGTCTCATGGCTGCGGCCATTACTCTTCTTCCCCTGGCTCGATTCTACATGCGCCTTCTTCAGTGGATGCTGTTCACACAATGGTCATACCAACAACTTCCAATGCGTCACCAGATTCTGGTGACACAGACATGCAAAGAGCATCTTGCTTGGTGGATCACATCTCCTCAGGTTCACCAAGGCAGGTACTTTGTACCCCCATCCCCGATAGCCACTGTCACCACGGATGCCTCCCTGATCGGGTGGGGGGGTCATTATCAGGGCAGGATGGTTCATGGACGTGGCAGCCGTTCGAGTACCATCTGCACATAAATGTCCTGGAGATGAGAGCAGTGCTTTTAACGTTGCAAGCCCTCAACGACTTTCTTCCCGTAGGGACAATTGCAGTCCACACAGACAACATGTCTGTAGTTTGGTATATCAACAAACAGGGCGGAACCAAGTCCTACCCCTTGTGTCGAGAAGCGCTCAGACTATGGCAATGGGCGATCTCCTCTCATCGGTTTCTGGTAGCAACGCATATCCCTGGGAAAACCAACATTGTAGCGGACAGATTGAGCAGAGCTATTCTCATGCCTCACGAGTGGTCTCTCAAGCAATCTATAGCGGAAGAGATTTTTCTGGAATGGGGTCGTCCATGTTGCGATCTTTTGCTACTCCCCAAAACAGCAAATGTCCAGACTTCTTCTGCCTCTTCCCTCTATCAGGCCATCCCCAGAGACGCTCTGACCCAGGATTGGCCCCAGGGACTTCTTTATGCCTTCCCTCCATTTCCTCTGATCCCTCAGGTTATCCAGAAAGCTACCGTTTTGAGAGCCAAATTGATTCTCATTGCCCCTTACTGGCCTCGACAAGTTTGGTTCCCGTTCCTCCATCATCACCTTTTGGTGCAGCCGTGGCATCTGGACCCAGTGCCAGATCTTCTGATTCACCAATCGGGTCAGCTGCACCGGTCAATCCCTTCTCTCAACCTCACAGCTTGGTTGCTCCACTTCCTTCCTTAGCCAGGCTTCCTTTGATCTCTAACCCAGTTAGAGACATCATAGTAGCAACGCTAAAATCCTCTACCAGGAGGATTTATACAAGCAAATGGAAACGTTTCTCTTATTGGGCTAAGGCCAAGAATATTGATCCTTTTACTGCCCCTGTTCAGGCAGTCCTGGACTTCTTAGCAGAGATTTTTCATGCAGGCTCCTCTTCTTCCACAGTCAGAGTTCAATTGGCTGCTATTTCCAATTTTCATGTCGGGATAGCAGATCATAATATTATGTCCCATAGGCTCTGCAGGGCCTTCTTGAAAGGAATTTTCCTACTAAAGCCTCCAATCAGGAATCCTCCTCCTCAGTGGGATCTAAATTTAGTGCTGACATCCTTGATTCTTCCCCTTCGAGCCAGCTGCTTCTTGTTCCCTGAAATATCTTTCTTGGAAAACTTTATTCCTAGTGGCTATTACATCGGCCAGGAGGGTGTCTGAACTTCATGCTCTTCGGTTCGACCCTATTTGGTTTTTCACAAAGACAGAGTATCTTTGAGAACTAACCCAACCTTTTTGCCTAAGGTCGCTTAAAGAACAATTTGAATCAATCCATTGATCTCCTGTATTTTTCCTAACTATTCAGATAGAGCTGAACAAAAGCTACATTATCTTGATGTCCACCGTCAACTTAGATATTATTTGGACAGAACAAAAATTTAGAAAATCTGATCAACTTTTTGTTTCCTATGGATAATAAAAAGGCCTTCCTGTTTCTAAAGTGACTTTGTCTAGATGGCTTTCTTCGGTCATCTCTGAAATTTATCTACTCAGGGGAAAACAGCTGTGCTCAAAACCTAAAGCACATTCAACTAGGAGCTTAGCTACTTCTACAGCTTTTCAAGCTAGACTTCCTTTAGACACTATTTGTGCAGCGCCACTTGGGCCACTCCTCACACTTTTGTTTCCCATTACAAATTGGACTTGGCCTCCAGGGACAGAGCCAGTTTTGGCTCTACAGTCCTCAAGAGTTTGTTCCATTGAGCCACCCAGGATAGAGGTGCTAGAGACGTGGTCCCATCAAGCAAGAATGAAGGCGAGATTGACAACTTAACATTAAGAAGTTATGTACCTACCATAACGTTCCATGTTAGTTGTCTTCTCTCGCCTTCTTTCTTGCGACCCTCCCTCCTTCCCCCTGGCCTGGACAGACCTTGTTATAAGAAACTGTTATGCTGAAGACCATTCAGACCTGGTCCTTCTTCCATCTGTAAGTTTTCTTTCTTCCTTTGGGAAGTATGTTATGCTTGGTGCTATTGCCCTTTGTCATCAAACGAGATCTGGGTACTTACCGCCTTGCATCATGGGATATGGGGCTGCCTCGAGCTGGTAAAAGTGACTCTCGAGCTTAGCAAGTGCCGAGTTGGAGCCGAGGGATCGGCTCCGAACCCATCAAGCAAGAAAGAAGGCGAGAGAAGACAACTAACATGGAACGTTATGGTAGGTACATAACTTCTTATTTCTTGGCATTGAGCTTGAGCCCATGGCTCTGGCACCAAGCATCTGTTTCTGTAAGGCCCTTTTGTAGAGTATCCACATCATTTGGGGATTCAATAATGGCTCCCAGTTTGCAGTCATCTTCAAACTTTGTTAGCCAGAGTCCCTTAGTGTTGACCTGTACTTCAGAGAAGTAGATGGCAAACAAGAGCGGCCCCAGGACTGAACCCTGAGGTACTCCACTTGTCTGGAGCTGGATTTGGAGTCTGCTACTTTTACAGTGTGGGTTCTATCAGTAAGCCATTTAGCAACCCATTGGGTGACATAGGGATTAATGCCCAACTTAGTAAGTTTATCTATGATTCCAGAGTGGGGGATGGTGTCAAAGGCCTTGGCAAGGTCTAGATAGGCTGTGTGGACCACCTTACCCTTGTCCATGGCTCTGGAGACTGATTCAAAGAAGTCAATCAGGTTCAGGAGACAAGATCTGCCCTTCACAAACCCAAACTGGGTGGGGTCCAGTGTTTGAAGGTTGCCAATGTCTTTGTTTATAAGTTCCATGATAATACGCTCCATGGCCTTGCAGATAAGGCTTGTCAGACTGATGGGACGGTAGTTTCCGGGATCCAAGGTGGATCCCACCTTGTGGATTGGGATGACTGTAGCTCTGCGCCACTCAGTGGGCACGAAACCTGAGGTGAGGTTATGATTAAACATGACACTTAGGTGAGGTGCCAGTTCATATTGTAGTTCATGTAGTTTATCCGATGCCGTCAACAAAAACGAGGCCAAAACTGACTTCTATGTCTAAAAAACCGACGTATGAGCCACGTGCTCAGGCCCCTATGCCTAAAAAACAAATGATCAAAATGGCTGAGGATTTAATTACCTTCATCAGGGGTTCCCAAACCCCCCCCCCACTAAGAGGCCTAGGCAAGGCACTGATTATGAATCTTCAGATCAGGTTTCCATTTCTTCTGATCAGGAATTTTCTATCCCACCCTATGAGGATTCTGATGCAGAGGAAGCCATCCCATCTGCATCTCCTCCTGAGGACTACTCTTTTGGAGAGACTTTGCATACTTTAAGGGAACATTTTCACTAGGAAAGTCAGGACTTCTCCAAATCCAAAAAGAGGCTTAGGGATTTTCTTCTTCTTCCTCCGCATAGGCCTTTGGCAATACCTCCTGTATTAGACATTGCTGATGATGTGTTCTCAGAATCAAGCATAGCTCCTGATTCCCTGCCTGCGGCTCCTAGCAAACCAGACAGATATTACAGGGTTCCTGACTCCCATAAATTTCTGCTGCTGACCCTGTGACTATTTCTCAGGGTCCCAAGGGTGTTAAGGCTTCTACAGCCAAAAGTCCTCCCCCTTCTGATAGAGATTCCAGGGCGCTGGATAGATGGGGTAAGAAGATTTATACGTCTGCAATCTTGACAATCAGGGCTTTAAACTGCCAGTTTCATATGCTTAAATATCAACAGCATATTATGGGCTTACTGAAACAGAAAATTATGTTGATTTTTGATTGTGTGGAAAATAGAGTTACAGGATTTATTGCATTCAGCAGAACAGGTTGGAAAGCATACTTTGCAATGTGGTTTTGATTCCTTGGAGGCCTCTTGCAGGGCCACCGTAACTGGATCTGTAATAAGAAGTCATGCCTGGCACAAGGAGCAAAATCTGCCTGATCATGTTAAAGCTAAATTGTTGGAAGCCCCTTTACAGCATGATGGTCTGTTTGGTAATAAGGCAGAAGAGGTTTTAAAGAAAATTGAACACAAAGCTAAATCTATGCAAACTGTAAAAGATTTCTTGCAAAGTACAGCCACCCAGGTTCAGTAGGCACTGGCCTACTAAGAATTGGTCCTTTCCTGTGTCCAACAGAGCCACTCGGCAAACCCAGGCACCCAAAAGGCTCCAGATATCAATCCCAGGGATCTTACAGGTCAAACCAATGGGGTGCCTCCACCTCCAAATCTGGAGCTAACAAAGCACAACCCTACAGTAAGCAGTCTCAATGACTTTCCTCTACCATCTCCAAGCACTTATCTTTTGGCGGCCCCCTTGGGGGGAAAACTAGCACTTCATGCTCAAAATTGGCAGTTAATTACCCATGACAAGTGGGTATTAAACATTGTATCCCAGGGGTACAGATTTCATTTCCACACTTTCCCAATTCCAAACAGATGGCCATATCTGCCACAAAATCAGTGGGCAGAGGTCCATAAACAAGTCATGTCCCTCATGGATATGGGGGCTATTCAACCGGTACCAGAAAAGGAAAAAGGCTTTTTGCATTACCAATTCTCTGCACTGCCCTTTGGCTTATCTACTGCGCCCAGGGTCTTTACAAAGTGCCTGGCACCAGTAATTGCATTCTGCAGAGAAAGAAACATTCAAATTTATCCTTATCTGGACAATTGTCTCATTCAGGCAGAGGACAAGGACACTCTTCTTCAAATTCTGGCATTTGTAAAAAGGCTTCTAGCATGCCTAGGTGAAAAGAAATCACAACTGGTACCGTCTCAAATAATTACATTCCTGGGTGCAAGCTTGAATACAAATGCCCAGATGGCTTACCTCACACCAGACAAACAAATGCAAATGACAACATACTTCAAACAAATGTCAACAAAAACCCAGTTATCTGCAAAACAAATTCTGCAGGCTTTGGGGTTCATGGCATCCTGCATTCTACTAATTCCATATGCGAAACTGCATATGAGGAAACTTCAATGGTACCTAAAAAGCTTATGGAGTCAACATTGTCACAGCCTGGAAACAATGATTCCTCTCATTCCCTGTCTACAACAGGAGTTTCTATGGTGGGCAGAGACATGTCACCAAAACAAGGGACTGTCATTTACTCTACTCCCTGCCACCCAAGCCCTAACTACAGGTGCATCAGACTATGCTTGGGGGGCCCACCTGGCAGGGAAATGCATTCAGGGCAAATGGAGCCCAAACCAAATGCATCTACATATCAACCAGAAAGAAATGCTAGCTGTTCAGAATGCACTGACAGCCTTCAAGGAGTTACTTCATCCAGGACAACTACTGATAAAGACGGACAACACCACAGTTATGTGGTACATAAACAAACAAGGGGGGGTACCCATTCCTACCCCCTTTGCAGACTAGCCATGGCCTTGTGGAACACAGCCTTGACTTACCAAATACATTTTCAAGCTCAATTCCTGCCAGGAAAGCAAAATACTCTGGCAGACGACCTAAGCAGGAATCTTATGGATCCGCACGAATGGAAACTGGATCCACAAATCTTCAGCATATTAACACAGAAATGGGGAATCCCAGACATAGATCTATTCGCCTCTCCCCAAAATTATCAGTTGGACAAATTCTGCACAAGAACTCATCACAGAAAAGCATGGAAAGTGGATGTTGTATCCTTCAGCTGGAAAAAACTATCAGTCTATGCCTTTCCCCTTCTGCCTCTACTCTCCAAGGTCTTACTAAAAGTCAGACAGGAAAACCAAAAATGATTTTAATTGCTCCGGACTGGCCTCGCCAACACTGGTACCCGCTTCTAAGGTATATGTCACACCTTCCTCCGTGGTACTTGCCTCAAACACCTCACCTATTGTCTCAGCAGAACGATCAAATTCTGCACACTCAGCTCCAAACTCTGAATCTTGCAGCATGGCTAATCAGTTAATTTTACCAACCACATCTCTCAGTAAACCTGTGATGGATGTCATTTTGGACGCCAGAAGGCCTAGTACTAGAAACTCTTATGCTGATAAATGGAAGATATTCTGTGCTTGGAACCAAGCACAAGGAATAGACACAGCAAAGCACAATATTCCTCAGATTTTACAATGCTTAACTGAGATGCTTGACAAGGGCCTATCTTTTTCTTCAATAAAAATCCATGCCTCTGCCATCTCGGCTCATTACAGCACAGAGCCTCCTCTCTTTTCTCATTCCCTGCTAAAACAGTACCTCCGAGTGGCCAAAAATTTAAGGCCTCCCAGGAGAGCACCAACTCCTGCATGGGACCTCAATTTTCTGCTGGAAAAACTCACCCTGCATCCTTTTGAACCAGCAGCTATTGTGGATATAAAATTTCTTTCTTGGAAGACAGCTTTTCTTTTGGCAGTCATTTCAGCTAGAAGGGTTTCAGAACTACAGGCTCTCATGGCAGTGGAGCCTTTCATTATTTTTTACCCGGAAAGGGTGGCCCTCAGGACCAATCCTTCTTTTATGCCTAAGGTGGTATCCAGTGTGGCTCTTAACCAGACCATTCATCTGCCAACTTTTTTCCCAAATCCGCAGAACAAGGGGGAGCGGATTTTGCATTCTTTGGATGTACACAAACAACTAAAATTCTACTTAAACAGGACAAAATCTCTAAGAAAGTCTGAGCAACTACTGGTAGCATTTGCTGCAGGATCAGAGGGGAAGGCTATATTAAAGAAGACTATTTCTAAATGGATAAGCCATTGCATTCGTTTCTGCTACTTGCACTATGGCAAACCGGTGCCCAAGGGAATCGAATCCCATTCCACCAGGGCTGCTTCTACTTCAGCAGCTTTTCTCAGAGGGGTTCCTACCAGAAACATTCTAGAAGCTGCTACTTGGAGCTCTGTTCATATGTTCACAAAGCATTATCATTTACCTCTCTTCTCTAAATCCAGGGCAGACTTTGCCACTGCAGTCCTGCAGGGCCTTATAGCCACTCCTAATGCCATTTAGTTTCATCCTCCCATCCATAGCTTTGGGATTCTACCCAAATGTAATGACTGCAACAGTGAAACATGAAGAACATAGTACAGTTGTGTACATTTACCATAAATGTAGATGTTCGAGTGTATTCACTGTTGCAGTCTGGATTACCCACCCGCCACCTCCCCTTTCTATATCTTTTTCTTTCTTTCACTATACTCAAAAGTCTTTGTGGTGTATTTGCTTTTAGGTGAAGGTAAATTTTATGTTTCTAAAATGCATTTATATATTTACAGTTATATATATATATATTTCAGCTCCCCATTTGGGGGGCACCTGACATTTGGGGCAGGAAAAACTGATTAAAATGGCGTTGGCTGCAAGTTTTATACCCATGATGACCTGACATCATGGAAGAGGAGGCAGCAACCGATACAGGACCCAAGACTTTGTTATTCAGGCCGACTGAGGGCAACCTGCCAGCAGATTACCCAAATGTAATGACTGCAACAGTGAATACACTCGAACATGTACATTTATGGTAAGGGTACACAACTGTACTTTCTTTGTGTTTCACTGTTGCAGTCATCACATTTGGGTAGATTCCCAAAGCTAAGGATGGGAGGAGGAATTTGGATAGCATTAGGACCAGCTATAAGGCCCTGCAAGACTGCAGTGGCAAAGCCAACTCTGGATTTAAAGAAAATTGGCAAATGGTAATGCTTGGTGAAAGTATGTACAGAACTCCAGGTGGCAACTTCTAGGATGTCCCTGGTAGGGACATCTCTGTGAAAGGCTGTAGAGGTAGATGCAGCCCTGATTGAATGGGGTCTAATCCCCTGTGGGATAGGTTTTCCATGGTGCTTATAGCAGAAATTAATGCAATGGCCTATCCATTTAGAAATGGCTTGCTTTGAATTAGCCTTCCCTTCTGCCCCTGCAGCAAATGCCACCAGCACATTTAAGGAGTGCAGTATGCGTTGCCCTTTGTTCTGTGGATTAGAAAAGAAGGTTGGCAATGAATGGACTGATTAAGAGCCACACTGGATACCACCTTGGGCATGAAGGAGGGATTGGTCCTGAGGGGCACCCTGTCCGCATGAACAATGATGAAAGGCTCCACTGCCATAAGGGCCTGTAATTCAGCTACCCTGCTTGCTGAAGTGATTGATAAAAGGAAGGCTGTTTTCCAAGAAAGGAATTTTAACTCTGCACTTGCAGCTGGCTCAAAAGGAGGAAGAGTGTTTTTTTCCAGTACAAAGTTAATGTCCCAGGCTGGGGTTGAGGCTCTCCTGGGTGGTCTTAAGTTTTTGGCCCCCTGAGGAACTCCTTGAGCAGTGGATGGGAAAAGAGGGATGGTTCTGTTTTGTAATGAGTTGAAATGGCTGAGGGTGTGAATTTTGATGGAGGAAAAAGAAAGGCCCTTGTGCAGCATCTCAGTTAAGTATTGAACAATCTGAGATAAGTTGGGCGCTGCTGTGCCCATCCCTTGAGTTTGGTTCCAGGCACAGAATCTTTTCCATTTTTCAGCATAAGATTTTCTAGTACTTGGTCTCCTTGCCTCCAAAATGACATCCAGCACTTGTTTACTGAGGGATGGTAACGGACAGATTTGGTAATTAGCCAGGCTGCCAGGTTCAGGGTTTGAAGATGAGGATGCAGAATCTGGCTCTCTTGCTGTGACAGCAGGGTAGGGGTCTGAGGGAGGTGCCATGGAGCCAGCAGTGACACACTGCGCAAGAGGGGGTACCAGTGTTGGCGTGGCCAGTCTGGTGCAATCAATATCATCCTTGGTTTTTCCTGCTTGATCTTTAGTAGTACTTTGGAGAGGAGAGGCAGAGGGGGAAAGGCATAAACTGATAGATTTTTCCAGCTGAAGGACAGAGCATCCATTTTCCAAGCTTGTTTGTGGGGAGCCCTTGTGCAGAATTTGTCCAATTGGTAGTTCTGGGGGAAGATAAACAGGTCTATATCTGGGCTCCCCCATTTGTTTATCAACATGTTGAAAGTCTTTGGTTCCAGTTTCCACTCATGTGGGTCCATGAGATGTCTGCTTAGTTTGTCTGCCAGTGTATTTAGTTTTCCTGGCAGGAATTGAGCCTGTAGATGCACTTTGTAGCTCAAGGTTGTGTTCCACAGAGGCATGGCTAGTCTGCAGAGGGGGTAAGAATGGGTACCCCCCCTGCTTGTTTATGTACCACATAACAGTGGTGTTGTCCGTCTTTACCATTAATTGTCCTGGAAGAATGTGGTCCTTGAAGGCTGTCAGAGTGTTCTGTGCAGCTAACATTTCTTTTTGATTGATATGCAGGTGCATTTGACTTGGGTTCCATTTACCCTGAATGCACTTCCCAGCCAGGTGAGCCCCCCATGCATAGTCTGATGCGTCTGTTGTTAGGGTTTGGGCGGCAGGGGTTGGAGTAATGGTAGTCCCTTGTTTTGGTGGCAGGCCTCTGCCCACCAAAGGAACTCTAACCATAGACAAGATATGATAGGAATCATTGCTTCTAGATTCTGAAAATGTTGACACCATAGGCTTTTTAGATACCATTGTAGTTTCCTCGTATGCAGGTACCCCCCCCCCCCACACACACACACACACACACACTGCTTATTTATGTACCACATAACAGTGGTGTTGTCCATTTTTACCATTAATTGTCCTGGAAGAATGTGGTCCTTGAAGGCTGTCAGAGCGTTCTGTACAGCTAACATTCCTTTTTGATTGATACGCAGGTGCATTTGACTTGGGTTCCATTTGCCCTGAATGCACTTCCCAGCCAGGTGAGCCCCCCATGCATAGTCTGATGCGTCTGTTGTTAGGGTTTGGGTGGCAGGGGGTGGAGTAATGGTAGTCCCTTGTTTTGGTGGCAGGCCTCTGCCCACCAAAGGAACTCTAACCATAGGCAAGGTATGATAGGAATCATTGCTTCTAGATCCTGAGAATGTTGACACCATAGGCTTTTTAGATACCATTGTAGTTTCCTCATATGCAGTCTTGCATATGGAATTAGTAGAATGCAGGAGGCCATGAACCCCAAGGCTTGCAGTATTTGCCTTGCAGATAGCTGGGTCTTTGTGGCCATTAGTTTGATGTAAGTTGTCAAATGAGTTTCTCTTGTGTGAGGAATGCCATCTGGGAAGTTGTGTAATTTGTTGACAGGGTACCAGATGTGATTTATTTTTGTTTATGGTGTACCCCAGACAAGTTAGCACCTTTTGTACAAATGCCAGATGATTCAAAAGTATGTCCTGGCTTTCTGCCTGAATTAGACAATCATCCAGACATGGGTATATTTGAATATTTCTTTGCTTGTGAAATGCAGTGACTAGAGCTAGGCACTTTGTGAATACCCCAGGTGCAGTAGATAAGCCAAAAGGCAGTGCAGAGAACTGATAGTGCATGCAGCCTCCTGCTTTGAAGCATAGGTATCTTCTGCAAGATTCCCTGATTGGGATGTGCAGGTAGGCTTCCTTTAAATCCAGTGTTGCCAACCAGGCATCTTTGCCTAGCATAGAAAGCAACTGGTGAAGAGTTAACATCTTGAATTTTGTAGTCACCAGAAAGGTGTTTTAAGATTGAAAGGTCCAGGATAGGATGCCATGAGTTGTCTTTTCTGGGTACCAGAAAAAGTCTTGAGTAGAAACCTTGTCACTTTTCCTCTTCTGGTATAGTTTGAATAGCCTTTATGCTTAAGAGAGAGAGTACTTGCTTTTGAGCCTCTGCCCACTGATTTGGGGGTAGATCTGACCAAGCGTTTGGGGTTGGTAACATGTGGAAGTTAAATCTGTATCCTTGGGAAAGTATATTTAAAACTCATTTGTCCTGGGTAGTGAGTTCCCAGTTTTTGGCCCGCAGAGCAATCTTTCCCCCTAAAGGAGCAGTCAGTTGAGAAGTGCTTGGAAGTTTTAAAGTTAAGTCATTAGTCATTGAGACAGCTTACAATAGGGGGGAGTCTTACTATTCCCTGATTTGGAAGTGGGAGCCCCCCCACTGCTTAAACCTGTGTGTACCCTGGGACTGAAACCTGGGTGTTCTGCTGGTTCTGGGTTTGGAGGGTTTGGACTGAGAAGGCCTGGAAGAGGTAGGAAAGGACCAATTCTTAGAGGGCCAATGCCTACTAAATCTTGGAGGCTGTACTTGTAGGAAATCTTCAACAGTTTGCATAGATTTAGCTTTCTCCTCCATCTTTTTAAGAACTACTTCTGCTTTGTTGCCAAACAGGTGGTCCTGATTTAAGGGAGCATCCAGCAATTTAGCGTTAACATGATCTGGCAAAGATTGCTCCTTAAGCCAAACATGCCTTCTAAGTACAGACTCAGTGACAGCAGCCCTGCAAGATGCCTCTAGTGAATCAAAACCACATTGCAAAGTATGTTTTCCAACCTGTTCAGCAGAATGCATTGAATCCTGTAAGTCCTTATTTTCAGCGCAGTCAGGAATAAACATAATTTTCTGTTTAAGCAATCCAATAATATGTTGCTGATACTTTAACATATGAAACTGACAGTTTAAGGCCCTAATGGCCAAGGTTGCAGAAGTGTATGCCTTCTTACCCCATCTATCCAACGCCCTGGAGTCTCTATCAGAAGGGGTAGGATTTTTGGCAGTAGTAGCCTTAATGCCCTTGGGTCTTTGTGAAATGATCTCAGGATCCGCAGTAGGATTTTTAAAAAAGGAACTTGTGAGATTCAGGAACCCTGTAATATCTATCAGGTTTTCTGGGAGCAGGAGGTAAAGAGTCAGGAGCCAAGCTAGATTCCGAAAAGGCATCATCAACAATGTCTAGTACAAGAGGGATAGCTAAAGGCCTGTGTTGAGGCAGGAGTAAGACATCCCTAGGCCTCTTTTTAGAATCAGGGTAATCCTGGCTTTCCCAGTGAAAATGCTCCCTAAGAGTAAGCAAGGTTTCACCAAAAGTGAAATCCTCGGGGGGGGGGGGGGCAGAGGGAATAGAGTCCTCTGCATCGGAATCCTCATAGGTAGATAAGGGTAAATCCTGGTCATCAGAGGAAACAGTAATTTCAGAATCCTGGTCAGAAGTATCATAAGCAAATTCAGTCCTAGGTCTCTTAGAAGGGGAAGGTTGGCTTCCCCTGATTAAAGTAATAAGGTCTTCAGCCATTCTTATCATTTGTTTTTTAGGCATAGAGAACTGACCATGCGGTCTGGGCGTCAGTTTTTTAGGCATGGTTCTAGTTTTAGCCCTTGAAGAAGAAGATGGTGTTGGTTTAATATGCAAGTCTGTAAGCCTGAATACGCCCTCAGAAGCCGGTGCCTGCACAGCGGCTCCAGACCCATCCAAGGTAGAGACATCTGCAGGTTCCACAGTTGAAGCATCTCGCGACATACTGGACTCTGAATGGGTCTCAGTAGAAGCCTGCGAATCTGAAGTAGCGGGTATCAGGGGCTGCAAAAGCGCCTCACTGAGTACCAGTGAACTGGCGACTGGCTTAGGAGAAGCGTCGTCGACAGCTTTGGACCTAGGTGGCCTGTCTCTTTCTTTATCTTTGTGTTTTTTCGGAATGTCTGTAGACGGATGGCTTACCGCAGACATATCTGGATAACTGAACCGAGTACCAAAATATTTACAAGCTTTAATATACTGATGACGGAGAGTTCGTTGCTTAAATAAGGCATAGAACCGACAGTGAGGTACGTTGTGGTCAGGGCCTAGGCAAGGAATACAGTACGAATGAAAATCTTTATGAGGTATTTGCTTTCCACAAGAAATAGTATTATTGACTTTTACTGACATCGGTTTAGAGCAAGAAAAAGTTTTCCCAACGGGGTGCTTAGCTTTATTTGAAGACTTCGGGGGGGGGGGGGCAGAGGGAATAGAGTCCTCTGTATCGGAATCTTCATAGGTAGATAAGGGTAAATCCTGGTCATCAGAGGAAAAGAGGGGTGGGAGGTTGGCGTAATGGTTAAGGTGCTTACTTTAGAAACACAAGGTGCTGGGTTTGATTCTGACATGGGGTAATTGGCTAGGCTTAAAATGGCCCATAAGGCCAGTTAGCATAGTACTAACCTATGAACTTGGGTTCTGAAACTCAAAAATGAAAATTTCAGGATTCGGCTGACCGGCACTTGCAAACTGCTTCTGCTTCGGGCACCGCACGGCAAGAAATACTGATGTAATGGCATCGGCTGCATGCTTTATTCCCCTGACTACCTAACGTCATGGAAGATGAGACCGCAACCTATGCAGGACCCAAGACTTTGATAATCAGGCTGACTGAGTGCTACTGCAAGCAGATAACCCGGATGTGATGACTGCAACAGTGAAACAAAGAACATCATAGACTTCTACTCCAGAATGTTTCTGGTACCAAGGAAAGATGGCCCATGGAGGCCAATCCAAGACATGTCTTTCCAAAACCTCTTCCTCAAGCTTCAAAATGATTACCTTACACCTGCTCTTACCACTCATTCCATCACAGGCTTTCACGGTAGCCCTGGATTTGAAGGATGCCTACTTGCACATTCCTGTACATTCAGCTTACAGGAAATTCCTCCACTATGCAGTTGGTTCTTGCCATTTTCAATTTGTTGCCTTGCGCTTTTGGATTCTCCACTGCTCCTCGAATGTTCACAAAGTGTCTAGCCCCCTTCATTGCTCACTGCAGGACTGAGGGTTTACAGATATACCCATATCTAGACGACCTCCTCATTTTTCACCAACACCACCAAGTTCTTCTACTCCACCTACAACAGGTAATGTCCACCTTAACTCAATTAGTATTTACCATAAACCACGAAAAGTCTCACCTGACCTCCTTTCAAGACTTGGTTTTCTTGGGGTGCAGGATCCGAACAGACAGAATGAAGCGTTCATTCCAGACCAAATAATTCTAGACCTTTGTCTGTACTTCAAAATACTCCTCACCCACTCCTCTTTGACAGCTCGGGAATTCCTGAGAATGTTAGGCCACATGGCATCCCTTATACCCATGTTACCTCTAAGAAGACTCCACATGCGAAAAATCCAGTGGATCCTAAAAATCTTATGGAGCCAGCACTCCCAGCCCCTGGACTCACCCCTCCCCCTACTTCTGTGTCCAAAGAGGGAACTCCAGTGTTGGGTTTCAGCACTTCACCTCCACCAAGGAACCTCCCTTATAGGTTCCAGCCCCCCTACAACAGGTCTCCTCAGACGCATCAGACTTGGGGTGGGGCACTGTACTTCTAACAAACCAGAATCAATTCTCTGTGTAAGGCAGATGGTACAACCTAAGACAAAAGGACCGTATCAGCATCAAGGAGCTGAGGGGATTATGCTAACCCTTCTAACATTCAAATCAGCTCTTCAGCCAGGAACCCTAAAGGTAATCACATACAATATGACTGTCCTGTGGTACATAAACAAGCAAGGGGGAACAAAGTCCTACCCCCTCTGCAGCCTGGCCATTCAGATATGGACCCTAGGGTCATCGCTCCAGATTCACCTGGTGGCAGTATATATTCCCTCAACAGAGAATGTCATGGCAGATAAACTCAGCAGAACTTCAGTCCCCTCTAATGAATGGATGCTTTGGAGAGAGGTATTCCTGGACCTTATTCACAGGTGGGGTATTCCACAAGCAGATCTCTCTGCCTCCCCCAGAACAGACAGATGCCCAGTTTCTACACAAGGGGCCCACATCCACAAGCTTGGAAAGTGAACACATTCTCCTTCTCTTGGGATGGAATGTACCTTTGCACCTTCCCTCCCTTCACTCTGATTCAGAAAGTCCTCCTGAAAATCAAAGGGGACAAACCCAAAATCCATTTGGTGACCCTGTTTTGGCCAAGACAGCATTGGTTTCCCCTCCTCCACTTACTAGCCAGGGGCAATCATCACAGGTTATCCCACCAAATAGACCTACTCACACAGGTCAGGATATCCCTACTGCACCCCCAGGTGAACAACCTGAAACTGATCTTATGGGTTATAATCCCGTACGGACACATATATTCAGAGGATGTACTCAGTGTTCTGCAGGAGGCCAGAAAACCTAGTACCAGGAGAAATTATGTATCTAAATGCGGCAGATTCTCCAGTTGATGTCAGTGGAAAAAACAGGACCCTTCCATTTGTGTGAGCCACTTCACTCAGGACTAACTTACTCTCCTCAGTCAAAGCCCACTTTTCTGCCAGTTCTGTTTGTCTTCCATTATCACCTCCTCTGGCTTTCCGATTGGAAGTCAAGCTTTTCCTGAAAGGGGTACTTCATATCACACCCTCAAGAAAACCTATACCCCCTCCTTGGGACCTGAATTCTGTACTATAAAAACTCACATTGCCACCTTTTGGATCAGCTCATTCAGTATCCCTGAAACTTTGGACCCTGGAAACAGTTCTACTAGTGGCCCTCACCTCCTCCAGAAGGGTATCAGAGATAAAAATCCCTTATGGCTACCCCTCCTTATCTTATTTTCCACAAGGATAGAGTTGCTCTCAGGACCAACCCGTCCTTCATGCCCAAGGTGGTTAATGAGCTCTCATTAAACCAGACCATTAACCTACCGGTCATCCACAAAATTCCTCAGAGAGAACTGTCCATTCCTTGGATGTCCACAGGTAACTGAGGTACTACTTAGACAAAACCAAACCTATTAGAATGTCCGACCAATTATTCATCTCCTTCCATCCGAGAGGTCTAGGGAAGACAGTCTCCAAACAGACCATTTCTTCTTGGATTTCAAAATCCATTACTATGTGCTACTCCTATCATGGGACATCCTTGCATGGTCATCTCAAGCCTCACTCTACCAGGGCACCTGCCTCCTCAGCTGCCTTTTTCAAAGGGATTGACTACGCTTCCATTTTAGAAGCAGCCACTTAGGCCTCTATTCACACTTTTACCAAGCATTACAAACTGGACCTAGCCTTGAGAACTAGAGTAGGGTTTGTTACGTCAGTTGCCCAAGTCCTCATTGACCATGAAACCCAATTCGCCAC
This sequence comes from Protopterus annectens, assembly GCF_019279795.1. Taxonomy (NCBI): domain Eukaryota; kingdom Metazoa; phylum Chordata; order Ceratodontiformes; family Protopteridae; genus Protopterus; species Protopterus annectens. The sequence goes on from NC_056739.1 coordinate 487,643,768, forward strand.
CCAGGCTCATACCTAAAGCTATGGTAGTTTCCATACTGCAATGAATACTGCAACATGAGAATAGAAGGACATAGAATAGTTGTGTAAGAACTTACCATAACCTTAGATGTCCTTCTCTTCCATGTTGCAGTATTCAGGCCCTCCCACCTGCCCCTTCTACCTTACCTAACTAACATAGCAGGGCCTACCTGTGGGGACATATTCATTCTCTTCCCTAGTCTCAACACAGTCTACCTACTACCCTAGGTCTAATCTACATGCAAGTCTAAGGGTCTTTCTAGTAGGACCCTCTCTTAACCCACAGGACTACTACTGTATGCGGCAGTTCATTCTGAAGAGGGTATGTGCAGACGTGACTTTTATACCCTACGTCGGTTATGGCCCTGACAAGGGACGTCACACGTACCCTCTGCAAAGACTTTGGTATACTGGCCGGATGGTGGCGCTGCAGGCAGCAACCTCCCTACTGTATTGAATACTACAGCATGGAAGAGAAGGATCTCTTAACATTATGGTAAGTTCTTACACAACTATTCTTTTTCTTCCCCAAGTTTTCCAACAAAGGTGAATATTGTTTACACTTGCTGGACATTCATGGGCAACTATGTTTTTACCTTGACAGGACTAAATAGTCTAGGATAAAAAGTTCAGTTGTTTATTTCCTTGTCGAAAGTGCCTTTATCTAGATGGTTGAGAGATTGTATTACTTTCATTTTAGAGTGCATTTCACCAGATCAGTTGCCACTTCAACTATTTCCCATTCAAAAGTTTCATGGACGAAATTTGCGCAGCTGCGACTTGGGCTACGCCTCATACCTTTATCACTCATTACAAATTGGACATGGTCTCCAGGGTAAGAGCATCAATCTGTTGTTGTCAGTCTTCATTTATTCTTGACAGTTGGGATCGGTTCTAATCCTCTGAACCGGCTCAGCCATTATGCAGCTCATGCTAGCCAAAAACTCTTGAGCCATGTTTCTACCCACAATGCCCCTGTGTATGTATTGCCCCAGATCTCATTTGCTACTCTGTCAGCAAGACACGTCAGCCTTCTTTCAGGTAGGTGTTTATTCAAATTTCTAATTTTATCGAGATAGCTTTACAATTTTTTTAATTCTTTCCTTTTTTTTCTCGCTACTTATACATATAGTTCTATATAGTCATATTTTATGTTTCTCTACCTTATTTTTTCTTTTAACTCTCTTGGGTTTTCCTCTTGTACCATCATTGGTACTTGACCCTTTACCTCATGTAATCTTATCTACCATCATTGGTAGATCCTGTCTCATTACTTATCTTTCCTTTCACTTGTGTGTGCGCGCGCATGCGAGTGTACTTATCGGGTATGTTTTTTGCTGTCACCCTGTACAAATTTTTGGATATGTCTGATAAACCGGCTGTGAAGATATGTGAATGCTGCCAGCCTAGCTGAATATAATTTTGTAAGTAATTCTATGTCATTGTAAGTATCAGTGTAATCCACAGACTTGTTTTGCAAGTGTAAAAATAACTATATGTTATGAATAAATTATACGTTGTACTGAGCTTCAAAAATGTAACCACAGTGCCCCTGCTGGAAGAAAGCCAATAAGTGAAGCATTTTATGACTGTTTGATCTCAAAACTCAGAGACAGGATGTCTGGACCAGCAAATTCCTTATATTGTTTTGAGACCAGACTTAATTGCTAGATTTTACATGTATAATGTCTTTTATTGCTGTGGCTTCCTGGTGAGGTGCAAGCTTACTAAGAAATGTAAATTTTGAGTTTCTGGCAGCCTGGGAACCAGAGAAGTGTCAAGAATGATGTAATGTCAAATGACTCAGCAGTATTGTGTTATCAATTTAAGACTTTCTCAGAGAGAAAGAATAAGCATTTTGGATTTTGTCTGAACCTGAACACATCTACTCACCAGCACTCTGCCTTTGCTCTGTATGTATGTAAGTTTATTTATAACTTAGTACTTTTTTTAGAAATAGATAGAAAGTAAGATTAGACTAGCTGTTTTCTATATTTATGTCAGACTGTCCTACAGTATTGTTTTAAAGTTCCTTTGTCTGAACTCTTGACTAGCATTGTATTGAATTGAGGAGATTTGTCTGTCTTGTGTTTTTTATTATTTATTATTAAATATATGTTTACCTTTCAACTGTGGCTGTTTTGTGTAGAGATAACTTAAGCTCTAGAGTACTTGCATGTATTTAGTGATACTGTACTAAGCCACTCCAATAGCTTTAGCCATGGGTCACATTTACTATTTGGATAATAATATTGCACAGTAAAATTGGAGACCCTTTGGTATGGGCCTTATTAGTAGCTGATATTAGTGATTGGTGGCAGTGATTTCTACCTTATAGTCTGGGCAAAAAGGGGGCATAGCTGGAGAACATGTGCCAGCCTTCCCCTAGGAGTGTCTGTGTATTTGTATGTAACTCTTATCTCAAAGTGTGTGTGTGTCAGCTACTTGGGCAGGGACACGAAGCACTGGTTGGACAGAGAGGGTACTGGAAGTTTTGGCTTGACCACTAGGCTGAGATCTGGACCCTATAACTGTGCCAGTGGGGAGTCTTATTGGGGATCTGGAGAGAAAAGGGAGAAACCAGTCCCAGACCGACTGTGATCTCTGTGTGCTGTTAAGGGAAATTGTACTTTCCTGTGTGTGTGTACTTGTTATCCTTCCCATTTTGCACATCCCTCACTGGTGCTAGTGGTGAGGATTGAGGCTCCTTGATTACTAGGCCAGTGCACGGGCATCATACTGGCTATGACTGACAAATCATTGAAAGGCACGTCAGGATTTAAACGTTGCCAGGACTGTGATAGAAAGATGTCCAATTCTGATGGGCATCTTTCTTGTGTCTACTGTTTAGAGGCACCTCATTTAGAATTGGATTGTGACATATGTAAGGGGTTCAGTCAGAACACCTTAGCAGAGCGCAAGAAAAAGCTGTTGCTTAAAGGTCTACTAAAATCTCCCTTTAGCAAAGCTTTGTCCAGTGCAGACACTAAACAAGATATTCCAGAAAAGAAAAGCCTTTCAGTACCGACTTCATCTTCAGTTCCGGAGGCTCCTAAATGTAAATCCTTGGTTCCACATCCTTCGGAACCAATATCTAAGGTTCCAAAGCTTGGAACAATGGGTGCTGTTCAAGGAGATGTTGACAATTCAAATTCACTGAGGATGGTTTTACTATTTATAATTTTAACAACATTATTTTAACAAATGAACATTTTAGTCGCTTATCGAAAGGTTTAAAATTTATCCCCCAGAAGAAAGGGGACCTAGCTAAAATATTAATGGACCTGAAAATATTCATTAGGAAAATTAATTTGGGCATAATGTTGCCAGAACAACACAACTACTATATGCACTAAGAGGAGCACATACAACCTCCCCAACCCTCAGTTAAGGCTAACTTAAGTGTGGAAGAGAGAAATGCTTTAAATGAACTGAGAAGGGAATACAGAAATGAGGGTTATGAAACCCGACAAGGGGGGGGGGGGGTCGTAATAATGGAATCAATAACTTACGAGGGTAAAATGAATGAGATTTTAAAGGACACTAACAAATATGCTAGTGTTTCTGTCAATGAGGTCAGTATTGCTTACAGGAAAATAGATGATGTCCTTCAAGGATGCATCTGCAGTCATCACATATGGGTTGTCCTGCCTCAGGCAGCCCTTCGGTCGGCCGGATTCCAAAGTCTGGGTCTGGCCTCGGCTGATGTCGCACTTTCCCCGACATCAGAGCATCTGGGGTATAAAAGCATCAGCCGACGCCATCTTCCTCAGTCTTTCTTGCCGCGTGGTGCCCGAAGCAGAAGCAGTTCGCAAGTGCCGGTCGGCCAGCTCCTGTGATTCAGCTACCGAAGACTTCGAAAAAGCTAAGTACCCCGTTGGGGACTCTTTCTTGCCTCAGCCGATGTCAGATAAAGTTAATAATTGTTTAACTTGTGGGAAACAAATACCTCATAAGGATTTCCACTCTTACTGCCTCCCCTGCCTAGGCCCAGACCACGACGTCTCGGCCTGTTCAGCCTGTGCTTCCTTCAACCGATGAACTCTTAGACGTCGGTCGGAGTTTGCAGAGGAATTCTTTGGGGCTACTTTTGCTTATAAGATGCGGTCGGAGACTCCGACTTCGCATTTAGTTAAAAAACGGAAGGACAAGGACCGACACACGCAGCCCGCAGTTTCGGCTGAAACCACGGTCAGGCCTACTGCGAGTGTCTTGGTCTCGGCTGAAACCGAGTCCTTGGTACTTCCTATTACCGAAACCGTACAACCGACTACCTCGGCCCCGGAGGCCCCGGCCGAGTCGGTTATTGATTTACCTACTGAAACCGGTGTCCAGGAACCTTCCGACACCATTCCTTTAGACAAGTCTACCCCTGCACGTGGGGCAGCCAGACCCCCTGCTTCCATGTCCATTAAGGCTTTTTCTAGGGCTAAAGCTGCTAAACTTACTAAAGCTTTGCCTCCCAAGGTTTCCTCTCAGAGACCTTCGACTGGCTCTCAGATTCTTAGCCTAGCAGAGGATCTTATCTCATTAATTAGAGGTTCTCAACCTCATCCGGACAGGGGCTCTCAACCTCCTCCAGACAAAAGGCCCAGGGTTGAGCCCTCTGACCCCCACTCCTCAGATGAGTCCACTGATGGCTGTGCTCTGTCAGAACACCAGGAGGAGGCTTATTCGGCCTACGAGGATTCTGATGCTGAAGACTGTATTCCCTCGGCCTCCCCTCCTGAAGAGTTTTCCTTTGGAGAAACATTACACTCTATGAGAGAACATTTTCAATGGCAGGGTCAGGAATTCTCTGATTCTAGAAAGAGATTAAGGACCTTTTTACATTTACCTCAGCATAGGCCTTTAGCTATACCTCCTGTTTTTAATGTCATTGATGATGTGTACTCTGATGCTAGTACAGCCCCTGACTCTCTCCCTCTGGCTCCTGCCAAACCTGATAGGTACTACAGGGTCCCGGACTCACACCTTCACCTGTACAAGGCCCACTCTGCTGATCCAGAAACTATTTCCCAGGGCCCAAAAGGGGTTGCTGCTGCCACTGCTAAAAATCCTCTACCCTCTGAAAGAGAGTCCAGAGCATTAGAGAGATGGGGTAAGAAAGTGTATACTTCTGCAACTCCTTCCATGAGGGCATTAAATTGTCAATTTCATATGATACAGTACCAAGAGTATTTGTTAGATGAATTGCATAAGAAACTGTCCTCTCCTGAACCCCTTGATCGCAAATCCCTTCAGGATCTGGTGCATAACTCCCAGCAGGTTAGTAACCATTTCTTACAGTGTGGTTATGATGCATTGGAAGCTTCATGTAGGTCAGCTATGACAGGTGCAGTTATACATAGGCATGCCTGGCTGAAGGAACAATCTCTGCCAGACCATGTTAAAGCTAAGCTTTTGGATGCTCCTATGGAAAAGCAAAAATTATTTGGTTCCACGGCTCAAGAGGTCTTAAAGAAATTTGAAGAAAAGGCAAAATCTGTGCAAACAGTCAAAGACTTTCTGCAAGTCCAACCACCGAGATTCAGCAGAAATTGGCCTACTAAGAATTGGTCCTTTCCGGACTCAGACAGATCTCAGAGAGGCAGGAATAGGCGTGCCAGAGGTAGAGGGCAAGCTAGAGGCTCCTACAGAGGCCGTCAGTGGCAGCCTCCCAACCAGAGAGGTAGTGCAGGAACTACAACTGCTACACCAGGACAGACTCAATGACTTTATTTTGACTGTGCTGACCAGGGCTCAATTAGAAGCACCTTTGGGCGGAAAGCTTTCCTTATTCTCAAAAAATTGGCACAGCATTACAAGGGACACATGGACACTGCAAATAATAGACAAAGGATACAGGTTCCATTTCCACACATTGCCAAAAAGAAAAGGCATGCCAGACCTGCCACCAAATCAGAGGGCAGAGGCTTTGAAGCAAATTACCAACTTAATGCAAATGAAAGCCATAGAAAAGGTACCTCTTTCAGAACAAGGCCAAGGATTTTACTCCAGATTATTCCTTGTTCCAAGAAAAGAAAATCGATGGAGGCCTATTCTCGACTTGTCCGCACTGAATACTTACCTCATTGTGCCAAAATTCAAAATGCTGACTCTACAGCAACTCCTTCCCATGCTGGGCAAGGGGTCTTTGCTGGTGACTCTAGACCTCAAGGAGGCATACCTGCATGTCCCTATCCGCCAAAGCTGCAGAAGACACCTCAGATTTCTTGCAGGGTCAGAGCATTATCAATTCTCAGCATTGCCCTTTGGCTTATCTACTGTGCCCAGAGTATTCACGAAATGCCTGGCATCAGTAATTGCAGACTGCAGACTTCAGGGGATTCAGATCTACCCATATCTGGACGACTGCTTTATACAAGCGGACAGCAAGCAAACTCTGTTAAAGGACTTGGACTATGCCATCCACCTGCTACAGGCCTTGGGATATACAGTCAACATCCACAAATCAAGACTTGTTCCATCCCAAAGAATAACTTTTCTGGGTGCGGATCTAGACACAACCACCCAAATGGCCTTTCTCACAGAAGAAAAACAAAAACAACTACCGGATTACTTCAAGAATCTGACAAGACAAACTCAGCTGACTGCAAGGAAAATCCTGCAGGCCCTGGGTTACATGGCATCTTGCATTCTTCTGATTCCACAAGCAAGACTGCATATGAGAAAATTACAATGGTACCTAAGGAGTTTATGGACTCAGCACAGTCACAGCTTAGAAACTTTGATCCCACTCATTCCATGCCTTCAAAAGGAATTTCTGTGGTGGGCTCAAGCCTGCCAGTCGAACAGCGGGTTGCCCTTCAGCAAGCCAAGAGCCAACCAAACCATCACCACGGATGCTTCAGACCAAGGTTGGGGAGCACACATGGAGAGCAGATGTATCCAAGGACTATGGTCACAAAAAGAGCTGTGCATGCACATAAACCAAAAGGAAATGCTGGCAGTGATACACGCAATCGAGGCCTTCAAACCTTTCCTTCATCAAGGCCACCTGCTCATAAGGACAGACGACACCACAGTTATGTGGTACATAAATAAGCAAGGAGGCACCCATTCCTACCCTCTTTGCAGACTGGCAATGAATCTATGGGAACTTTCCTTGAAACTCAATATACAGCTACAGTCCCAGTTCGTGCCAGGGAAAGACAATATACTGGCAGACAGCTTAAGCAGAACTACCATGGATGCACACGAATGGATGCTGCACCCAGACATCTTCTTACTCATAACACAATCATGCGGAAGGCCGGAAATAGATCTGTTCGCTTCCCCCCGCAATCATCAACTGAAGAAATTCTGCTCAAGAACATACCACCCACAAGCATGGAAAGTGGATGCTCTCTCTTTCAGCTGGAAAGCTCTAACAGTGTATGCTTTCCCACCTCTTCCATTAATGACCAAGGTCTTACTGAAGATCAGGGCAGAGCAGCCCAGAGTGATTCTGATAGCTCCAAACTGGCCAAGACAGCACTGGTACCCACTGTTAAAAAGCATGTCACAGACGAAACCGTGGCCTCTCCCCCTATGGCCACTTCTACTGACGTAGCACAGTTTCAAGACTCTGCATTCCAACCTGAAAACCTTGCAGCTAACTGCCTGGAGAATACCATGACACCTCCTCAGGATAACCTATCCCAGAGAGTGAAGGATATTATTATGGAAGCTCGCCGGCCTTCCACAAGGAAGGCATATTCAGCAAAATGGAAAAGATTTCACACTTGGAACACAACAAAGGGCCTAGATGTGACACTGATGAACATGGCACATATACTGGAATATTTGGCAGAATTGTTCCACAATGGCCTGTCTTACTCTTCCATTAAGATACATGCCTCAGCAATTTCAGCAGAATACAATGTTAATCCTCCTGTCTTCTCTCATCCTCTGCTAAGACAGTTTCTAAGAGGAATCAAAAACATCAATCCTCCAAGGAAACCGCTTCTACCTACCTGGGACCTTAACTTCGTGTTGGAAAAACTAACACTTCCTCCCTTTGAACCAGCAGCATTGGCAGATCTACAGTTTCTGTCTTGGAAAACTGCCTTCCTTCTGGCCTTAACCTCAGCAAGAAGAGTATCTGAGTTACAAGCTTTAATGCCAGTGCAGCCATTTCTTATCTTTCATCAGGACAGAGTTTCTTTGAGGACCAATCCTACATTTATGCCAAAGGTGGTATCCAGGGTATCTTTGAACCAAGCTATTCACTTGCCTACATTCTTCCCACAACCACAAAGTAAAGGGGAGAAACTTCTGCACATCCTGGACATACACATTCAATTGCGCTACTACTTGAACAGAACTAAAAGTTACAGAAAGACTGACCAGTTGTTTGTAGCATATGCTGCTGGGGCCCAAGGAAAAGCAATTTCCAAACAGACAATTTCAAAATGGATAGGAAATTGCATTCGTTTTTGTTACTCCTTTCATGGAAAAACTGTGCCAGCTAACATTAGACCTCATTCCACAAGAGCCGCAGCCACCACCACAGCCTTCCTAAGAGGGGTGGCTACCAAGGACATTTTAGAAGCTGCTACATGGAGCTCCGTGCATACATTTGCCAAGCATTACGATTTACATTTATATTCCAGATCCAGAGCAGGTTTTGCTACGGCAGTCCTGCAGGGTATCTTAACTACACCATCCTTTACTTAGTACCTCCACCCCCAGATTGGCTATGGTATTCTACCCATATGTGATGACTGCAGATGCATCCTTGAAGGACATAGTACAGTTTTGTACCTACCATAAATGTAGATGTCCGATAGGTATGCATCTGCAGTCAGGTTTACCCTCCCTCCTTCCCCTCTGTGGTATTCCTAGGGTGCTTACCCCTCTATTAGCTAGCTGGGGGAATCTATTATGGTGTATTTGTTTGTATATATATGTATATATTTTTCTGCAAATGTTTGGAATTTTATTGCATTCCTCCAAATTTAGCCTTCCTAGAGGGCACCTGGCATCTGGGGCAAGAAAAACTGAGGAAGATGGCATCGGCTGATGCTTTTATACCCCAGACGCTCTGACGTCGGGGAAAGTGCGACATCAGCCGAGGCCAGACCCAGACTTTGGAATCCGGCCGACCGAAGGGCTGCCTGAGGCAGGACAACCCATATGTGATGACTGCAGATGCATACCTATCGGACATCTACATTTATGGTAGGTACAAAACTGTACTTTGTCTTGAACGATATGATTTGGGAAGGTCTGATTGACCAAAAAACTTAACAATTACTTGAAAGTAACAAAACCAAAAATACCCTCAATATTTGGAATCCATAAAGTCCACAAGGACAAGATTAATCCACCCTTGAGACCGATAGTGTTAGCAGATGGAGCCAAGACTTTACCCTTGGCAAAATTTGTTGATGCTAAACTTAAGAAATTGTGGTTAAAGATAAAAGTGATCCTGAGAGACCCTTTCTTAAGGGAAATAAAAGATGAACTACTGCACGATGACATAAAATTTGTGACAATAGATATTGTGGACTTGTTTTCTAGCATCCCGCGCAATGAAGGGATGAAAATGTTGGTAGAAATAATTTTCAAAGATGGTGAACTCACTAGAAATGAACAGATAGTATGCTTGAATTTAATTGATCTAGTTTTAAGGTACAATTTTATATTTTTTAAGGGTGAGTTTTACCAACAAATACCCCAACTTATGCAAACTTAATTTTAGCTAAATAGGAAGAGAAATTTGTTTTAAGGGCCAAATGTGCAGATCAGTGGAACCTCTACAGGAAGTTCCTAGATGATATAGGTTTTTTATGGAAAGGTGAGTTGGAAGTTTTAGACGAATTTTTATATTATTTAAACAACACGTCATTTTTAAAATTTACACACAATGTCAGTAAGTAAAAGTTACAGTTTCTTGATGTTGAGATTTGTAAGAAAAATAAGTTTTATTCAAAAGTCTTTAGGAAAAAAACATTTTCTAATTCCTTTCTCCACTTCAATACTGTGCATCCTGCTCACTATAAGAGGAACATTATTAAAGGACAATATGTCTGGGCTAGCAGGATGGTATCTGAGAATGTAGATTTTGAAGAAGAAAGTAATTCACTTGAACTTCTTTTTAAGGCTAAAGGCTATCCTGGTAGCTTGATTATAGAAGTTAGAAAATAAGTTGCAATAGGTAGAAAATCAAGGTTTAAACCAATTCTGGGCATACCACACGACATATTGCCAGTGGAAAGTAAGGAGGAGGAAAATTTTAATAAGCCATTAGTTTTGGAATTTAATGCCAGTTCAGGATGTGTGAGAAAGGTAATAGAAAATGAATTGGAGAAATTCCTTAGTTTTACTGACTTGGAGGACATTCCTAAACAACCCCTTAAAGTGGTTTACAGAAACTCCCAAAATATAAAATGCCTTTTAGAAAATGTTTATATGAATAAAAGTGCTGGAAAGAAAAGAAAGGGAACATACAAGTGTGGAAGATGCACCCAATGTATACATATTATTAATAAAGAAGTTTTTATAGTAAGCAGAAAAAAGTGGATAGAAAGTACACAATTTTATAACTGTGAATCAGGGGGATCATATATTTGGCTTTGTGTGGGGAATATGAATCCTTCTTCGTCAGAAAGACGGAACATAAATAGAGGACAAGGATTTATGAGCATTATTATGATGTGCAATGCAAAAAAGAGTCTAATGCTCTTTATAAACACACAAAAACATGTCAGAAAGCATATTTCACTTTTTTGTACTAGAGCAAGTTAAAAAAGAAGTGAGATGGGGACTGTGGGAAGAGAAGATTGAATGTAGGGAGCTATGGTGGCAATTAACTTCGGAGGCCACCATTCCACCAGGACTTAATGATCATATTTCCATAGCCCCCATATTAAAAATGAGAGCTGCTAAATTATAAAAGAAAACATCCCTGTTTGTTGTGGGTCTATATTAGAAGACCGAATGTTTAGGTGATCGAACACCTAAACATTGATGATCTAATATCGAAAGCAAAAAATGGCAAATGGCCAATTTAACGCAGGGAAAGATTTCCCATGGCCGTTCGCCGGAGTTTGCTATTTCCCTACTGTTGAGCAATCTCGGAGTTGCTATACTTAGTTGGGGGGTGTGGGGGGCACAGCCCCCTGCTTAATTTAGATGTAAAGTAATGTTTTTTGTGTTGTGGCCGAAGGACGTGTTTCCCTGGGACATTCAACATTGTGCGGTTCGATATTAGAAGATCGATGTTTAGGTGTTCGATCACCTAAACATTCAGTCTTTTAATATAAACCCGTTATTTGCTTCACATTTACTGTGCTGCTGTAAACTAGAGGGTGCAAGAAGCACATTTTAAGGTTTCAGCATTACAAATAAATTGTTTAACTCATTTTTACTTTTTAATTTTTATAGATTTTAATGCCTTTTATAAGAACAAACATTTTTTAGAAGTGTATCACCTTTCATGGTTTTATCTTGTCACCTGCTTTTACTTTTTTAATACTTTTACACTTTTTATCTTGTGTACCTTCTCAGTCTTTTAAGCAGTGTTTCAAGTACAATTAGTTATGTTAAACAGAGAATAATGATTGGTGGTGATTTTAATTGGGGAAACACTTTGGGATGTATATATTGGTTGGTGTGACTTAAAATTCTTTGTATCTGATGAAGTCTGATTATATACATCGAAAACTCTGTATTTTGAATTGCGTTTATGCATTCTAAACTACACTAAAACCAGCTTGTGTTTTATCTTCGAACTGTGCTGATTTTCTTCCTTTCCATGGTGCCTTGACTGGATTTTGGTTCAAGTTTCACTTTTGGGTATCAGTTCGAGTTTGATGGATTTAAAATCCCCCTTTAGCAAAGCTTTGTCCAATGCAGACATTAAACAAGATCTTCCAGAAACGAAAAGCCTTTCAGTACCAACGTCAACTTCGGTTCCGGAGGCTCCTAAATGTAAATCCTCGGTTCCACATCCTTCGGAACCAGTGGCTAAGGTTCCAAAGCTACAAGCTAGTGCCTCCACAGCACCATCAACTTCTATGGTACCGTCAATATCTTTGTCAGTGGCAGCCTCTCTAGGTTCTGGCTTGGCACTGACTTCTCCTACTGCACAACAAACATTTACATCAGTACTTGTACAGCCACAGCCCACCCTCTTGGCATCAAAGCCTTTATTGGAAATGCCCAGAACGAGATATTCTCCAGCTCTAGACCCATATGTAGGACAACTATACCTAGTCCATTCCTTGAAAGACCAGAGTTTCCTTCAGCCCTTTCAGTACAGTCCACCAGGAGTCTTTCAGACCTGGATGTCGTAAGGTTGGTAGATCAAGTGTTACTGGCCAGAGGTATTTCTGTCCTTTTTAGCACCCCTCTCCCATTTGGATTGGGACCTTTTCTCCCAGGACTCCTACTTATCCTCCTTCGACTTTGGCTGCAATTTCAGAGCCCAGCATTCGATAGCCTCACTGCCGGCTATCTCAGTACCATTAGGTGTGCCCACCTTGGCAGCCGAGGTTGCTCTTGCATTATTAGTTCCTGCTGTGAAGCTGACTGAGTCTCAGGGCTGAGACCCCTCCGTCGGTTCTGTGGTTTCCGAGTACGCACCTAGATGTTCTTCGTGTTTCACTGTTGCAGTTATTAATTTGGGTAATCTGCTGGCAGGTTTCCCTCAGTCAGCCTGAATTCCAAAGTCTTGGGTCCTGCGTCGGTTGCTGTCTCCTCTTACATGAAGTCAGGTCTTCAGGGGTATACAACATGCAGCCAATGCCATTTTCTTTAGTCTTTCTTGCCGAGTGGTGCCCAAAGCAGAAGCATTTCGCAAGCGCCATTCAGCCGACTACTGAAATATTTGAGTTTGAGTTTCAGAACCGAAGTCTTCACTAAAGCTAAGTACCCCGTTGGGGAAACTTTTTTCTTGCTTTTTACCGATGTCAGAAAAAGTTAATAATTGTATTACTTGTGGGAAGCAAATACCTCATAAGGATTTCCATTTATACTGTATTCCTTGCCTAGGCCCTGATCACAGCGTGCCTGGCTGTCGGTTTTGTGCTAGATTTAACCAACGCACTATTAAGCGTTGGTATATTTTTGCATCAAAGTATTTTGTAAACAGATTTAACTACCCAGAAATGTCGGATAGCAATCCAACTACTGGGGTGTATAAAAAATGCAAAGAAAAGGAGAGAGAAAGGCAGTCGAGATCCAAAACCGACTACGAAGCTTCTCCTAAGCCAGTCGCCAGTTCGCTGGTACGCAGTGAGATGCTTTCGCAGCCCCTGATACTCGCTACCTTCGAGTCGCAAGAATCTAACGACACCCATGTGGAGTCCAGCATGCCGCAAGATGCTCAAGGTATTGGACCGACGGAAGTGTCTCCCTCGGATGGGTCCGGAGCCGCTGAGCAGGCACCGGCTTCTGAGGGTGTATTCTGACCTCAACATTTGTTTATCAAACCGACGACCGCTGCAAAAACAAAGACAAAAGCAACTTCTAAAACTAAAAAAAAACTGACGCTTCAGCCATGTGCACAGGCCTCTATGCCTAAAAAACAGATGATCAAAATGGCTGAATACCTCTTTACCTTGATCAGGGGTACCTATCCCCCTCCAGATAAGAGGCCTAGGCAAGACACTGATTATGAATCTTCAGATCAGGTTTCTATTTCTTCTGATTCCTCTTCTGATTAAGAATTATCTATACCTCCCTATGAGGATTCTGATGCTGAGGAGTCTATTCCATCTGCATCTCCTCCTGAGGATTATTCATTTGGAGAAACCATGCTTACTTTGAGGGAGCATTTTCACTGGGAGAGTCAAGACTTCTCAGAATCAGAAAAGATGCTCCGGGATTTCCTTCTTCTCCCTCAGCACAAGCCTTTAGCCATTCCCCCTGTTTTAGACATTGTGGATGATATGTTTTCGGAGTCAAGCTTGACCCCTGACTCCTTACCTCTGGCTCCCAGTAAGCCTGACAGATTTTACAGGGTCCCTGACTCACATCAATTTTTATTTAGAAACCCTGCTGCTGATCCTGAAACTGTTTCAAGGGTCCAAAGGGAGTTAAGGCCTCAACAGCAAAAAATCCTATCCCCTCTGACAGAGATTCAAGGGCACTGGACAGATGGGGGAAGAAAGGTTTATACATCTGCAATCTTGGCAATCAGGACCTTAAACTGTCAAGTTCATATGCTTAAGTACCAACAACATGTTATGGGATTGCTGAATCAGAAAATGATGATGATTTCAGAATTGTGCAGAAAATAAAGAATTGCAGGAATTATTGCATGCAGCTGAACAAGTTGGAAAGCATACTTTGCAATGTGGTTTTGATTCCTTAGAGGCCTCCTGCAGGGCCGCAGTTACTAGATCTGTGATTAGGAGGCATGCCTGGTTAAAGGAACAAAATTTGCCTGATCATGTTAAAGCTAAATTGCTAGATGCACCTTTACAGCATGATTCTCT